>NC_052354.1:12003527-12113716 GCF_009727055.1 Benincasa hispida
TTTTAATTTAAAATAATAATTAAAATATAGAAGATTCTTATAAATAGAAATTTTTTAAAAATATTTATACTTTACAGTAAAATGTTACTTTTTGAAACTTTTTTCAATAGAATGTAAATATTTTTAAATATTTTTTTTATATTTAAAAACGACCTTAAAAAATTACTGTGAGGTGGTAGGTAGGCTCTTCGTCTTATGCTCCAAGTCTTTTTGAAATTGGATTCGAAATTGGATTGCATCATGCAATATTGATTTTTATTATACAACTATTCTATGTATTCTCTCTAAATACGGTACATTTTTTTTTAATTCATGACGATTTCATAAAATTGGAGAATAACAAATTCTAAAATTTGAACGTCGTCGTTTTCAAGCATTAACTTTATGTACTACTAATGACTAGTATAAGTCCTCAATTGAAGACGATGAATCGAAAAAAAGAAAACAATTAATTTACCTTAGTATTTAAATTTAAATGAATATTTTTATGTTCTGCCCATCAATTTAAATTTTTACATGAAAATAGTAAACTAAAAGGTAAATAAAAATAAGCATTGAATTGTATTTTCTGATGTCAAAAACTAAATCAATGGTAAATTTGTATTACGAGAAAAAAAAGTTTAAGTGTCTATAAGACAAAAGAGATTAAGCATTAGTGTTGTGTGAAGTAGGCACACTCCGACACTCTAGTTAGTCTTGTGTTTGTGAATAACATGACAATAAAAAATAGTAGAGGATTTTAGGCATACCTTCAACCAATGACTTCGGTCGTTTATATAGGATAACAAAGTGTTGACGTTCGAGCTCGTAATTGCCTCTCTTATATTTTGTAACCGTTGAGCTAATACTCGCTTGGCGGATATACCACTGTTGTAGTAGATATTTAAGTGCACCATCCATTCAAATTATCAATGTTCACTTTATGGTCAATTCGTGGTGAATCTAGATGGTTTCAAACTTAATCGCTTTGAGGTCTCCCCTTAGGCTCTCCTCTAATAGGACTGAAAAAATATAATAACTACCCACTAGGATCTCCTTCAAAACAATCAATCAGATAATTTTTCTCCAAAATACCACAAATAAATCACCAAATAATTACAAGCAATTAACCAACAACGGACAACAATAAACCACAAAAATCTGGAAGACTAAAAGCAAAGAGCACACACGAATTATATGTGAAAAACCCCTTCGATGTGAAGAGTAAAAACCAGGGACTTGTAAGGAGTCCACCCTTGTCAAATTCTCATATTACAATAAAATTGAGGAAAAAAGAACCCAAATCAATCATACAAAGGTTCACTATGCACCAATAATTTCATACATAAAAGATGAACACTTTGAGAGATAAAAAGAATGAAAATCACTCAGTTTTATAAGTTCTGTTTGGCAGCAATTATGGACAAACCAGAGCACCAAACAATGATCCAACTGTTCAAAACGAGGCTCTATGTGTCTCAAACAGTCTAACCAAATTTAAGCACGATCCAACAGTTCAAACTTTAACAATCAACAACTTTGTGGATGTTGTCATTGAAAAACCAAATTGCAGTCTTTCTCTCCGACTTTTTGCTTCTTTTTTTTCACTCTCCTTCCCTTAGGTCATCCTCATATCACATAAAATAAAACCTAGGGCTTACAAGATTGGCCAACCCAAAAAAGTTAGCCTCAATTGGACTTACAAAACTCAAGTTTAAAATAAAGTCTTGTTTGTGCAACAAGTGGGCTAGACACCCACAACAATCTTCCCTTCCAGCCCAACACGGGGAAGACTCAATCATATCCATGATCACTTGGACCCTATCCCAACAAGCTTACTACAAAGCTCAATCTTGCTTTGGGAACTACCTTAGTTAACATATTTGCACTATTCTTGTCAGTGTGGACTTTCTTCAAATTCAATCTTTTCTCTTCAATTTCATCTCGTAGCCAATGATATCTAATTTCAGTGTGTTTAGTATGAGCATGATACATTGAATTCTTGCTCAAATCCGTAGAACTCTAACTATTACAAAATATCACAGACTCACCTTGTTTCAAATCTAACTCTTGAAGGAACCTTTTAAGTCATAACTTCTCCTTGCTTGCTTCCACTACTGCAATATACTCAACTTCAGTTGTGGACAATACTACGCATTTTTGTAGCTTGGACTGCCATGAGATGGCTCCCCCTAAAAATGTAAACACATAATTTGATAGGCTTTCTGTTATCAAGATCACTTGCCATGTCTGCATCAATATAGCCTTCAAGCATAGGTTTGCTACCTCCATAACATAATCTCAATTTGGGGGTGCCTTGCAAGTATCTGAAGATCCACTTCATTGCTTCCTAGTGAGTCTTACTTGGATTGGATAGAAAATGACTCACTAGATTGACTACATGCGTAATATCAGGTATAGTACACACCATAGCATACATTAAAGAACCAATAGCAGAAGAGTAAGGAATGGATGACATAACTTCTTTATCTTTCTCTATTGTAGGTAAGCTCCCTTATTTAGCTTAAAGTGAGTTGCTAGCGGTGTACTAAAGGCTTAACATGTTGATATTGAACCTTTCCAACACCCGTTCAATATACTTTTCCTAGGATAACCATAATTTTCCAGCTTCTCCATACCTAAGATTGATTTATAGGACCCAAATCTTTCATGTCAAATGACTTGGACAAGTCTTTCTTTAAATTTTGAATCATATCTATTTCTTGTCTGACAATAAACATATCATCTACATATAAAAGAATGATGATGAAGTCGCTTGCAGGGATCTTTCTAAAATACACACAAGAATTAACTGTAGTTCGTTTATAATCATTGTTAATCACAAACGAATCAAATCTCTTATACCACTACCTTGGTGTCTGTCTAAGCCCATAAAGACTATTCTTCAACTTGAAAACAAGTTTATCTTTCCCTTTTTCTTATAATCCTTCAGGTTGCTTTATGTAGATTGAAGGGATCGGATCCCACAGCGGAAGCGTTGTGTTAGAATGCATTGAATCCACAATTCGATTTTTACATTAAACAGAATTGATATACAAAACTGAATAAATAAACACGTAAATTAGCATGCTTTTAAGGAAAATGATTAGAACGGTTCTTACCTTTGTAGATTTCCCAAGTACCACGAACAATCCTCTCCAAGGTTTCAACGAAGGGATCTCCAAACGGTCTTGATCACGAACAACTCCTTGAGTGATATCGAACACTACCACGAGAGTTACCTCGTTATTCTCTAGGATTCCAATAGAAGGATAGATGGTATCCAACTATTAGGAGAGAGAGAGGAGAATAAGGTTTTGGAGAGTAAAGAGACTCAGAGAAAATTCTACACAATAATACTAGAGAGTTGTGTATTGTCAGAGTTTCTCTACAATGAGAATTGTGTATTCAGTACATTCTCAAAGGGTCATGAGGAGGTCTTTATATAGAGAAGGATCAAGCCTCTTTCCCAATATATTTTCCTTTTCTATAATTAATTAAATAATATTTATTTAATTAATTAGCTCATTTAATTAAATAACGCTTATTTAATCAATTAGCCTAATTAAATAACATTTATTTAATTTGCACAATTAAATAACACTTATTTAATTTTAATTTTCACAATAATTAAATAACTACTTATACATTAAACCCAATTTAATGTATATATTTAATTATCATAAACATCCCATGTATATGTGCACAACCTCTCTATTAATTAATTCTTTGTGAATCTAATTCACTTGAATTAATTACTTTGAATCTTATTCAAATATTGCTTTCCAATTTAATTATAGATCATATCCATAATTAATTATATATTAATCTCATTAATATATAGTTTCCTCAAATTAATTTGAACAATTCAAATTATCCCTTTTAAGTATCCTCTAGTGAGCTAACGAGGAGACCTAGTGGTCTTGTAGATCAGAATCTCCAACGATATGAGATTAATTGGTTAAACTCATTAATCAAGTTAATCGATATTCGTTAACTGTGGGTACACTCCATTAAAGACCCATAGTTGTATTCTTCTCACTACAGATATATCTATGTGCCCATGGATATAGACCAATACCAACAAGGTAGTCCTTCACGAGTGTTCGTAACTCCAACTAGGTTAAATTATCGTTTTACTCTTGGGTTCCTTATAGTCAACCCCTTCCCTTTGGGTATAACCCTTTGCTACAAGTCTAGCTTTGAAGGTCTGTACCTTTCCAACTACATCTCTCTTTTTTTTATAGATACATTTACACCCTATGGATTTAACACCTTCAGGTAAATCTTTAAGCTCCCATACTGAATTGGAGTACATGGACTCTATTTCAAGGTTCATGGCTTTGATCCATTGATCATTATCTACGTCATTCATTGCCTGTTTATAGGACAATGGATTCTCAACACCATCATCTGGTATGACAACCTGAGTTTTAGTTAAACCCAAGTAAGGGCCAAGTTGTACCACAACCCTCCTACTGCGTTGAGGCACTCTCAACGATTAAAAAGGACGAGACTGCCCTGAAGTGTTGGCTTCTTCATTAACTTTTGATGAAGGACCAACTTCATCAACTTCCCTTGTTGATTATTCAATAGCTTCATTTAATACTACTTTGCTATGTGGTTTATGATCTCTCATGTGGTTTTTCGCTAAAAATGTAGCATTTGTCGACAGGAACACTTTATTTTCTTGAAGGTCATAGAACAGACCACCTCTCGTCTCCTTAGGGTAACCAATAAATTGGTACAATCTTGAACGAGATTCTAACTTCTTAGGATTTTTCATTAACATATGTGTAGGACAATCCCAAATTTTGAAGTAAAGTAAACTCGGTTTACGCCCTTTTCATCACTCAAAAGGTGTTTCAGAAACATTCTTCGAGGGAACGTTGTTCGAGATATGAACTGCAATCTCCACTGCATACCCCCGAAACGAGTCAGACAATTGAGCATAGCTCATCATAAAACGAACCATATCTAATAAGGTTCTATTTCTCCTTTATGATACACCGTTCTGCTAAGGTGTGCTAAGTGCTGAGAGTTGGGATTGAATTCCATGTTCTATCAAATATTCTTGGAATTCTAAATCTATATACTCTCCACTCCGATCAAATCAAAGTGTTTTACTTGTTTTACCTAATTGGTTTTCAACTTCGTATACTCTTAGGTATAAGTAACCATACCTCGATTAATCATCTATAAAAGAGATGAAGTATTCATACCCTTCTCTAGCATTTACATTCATCGGTCTACAAAGGTCCGAATGTATGAGCTCTAAGGGCTTTTTGGCTCTATAACCTTTTCCATTAAAATGGTCTTTTAATCATTTTTCCTTCGAGACAGGATTCACATGAAGGTAATGGATCATCTTCTAACTTGCTTAGAAGTCCATTCTTTACCAATCTCTCGATCCTATCGAGATTTATATGGCCTAATCTCAAATATCAAAGGTAGGTATCATTGTTACTTGGAGAATTCCTTCATCTTTTAGTTTGAGTATTAGTAGTTTTAAACATCTCATGATTTAAAAGTGCTTTTGATTTAGTTGGTCTTAACATATATAAGTTGTCTTTTAGTTAGCTGAACAAATAATCACACTTCATTTGAATTAAAAGAGACAGAGTACGGTTATTCAGTTAAACAAGAAATAGAAACAAGGTTTCTCTTCATCTTGGGAACAATGTATAAGTTTTATAAAAATAGAAATCTATTTCCAAAAGATAACTTAGCAACTCCCACTGCATGAGCTGAAATTACATCTCTCGTTCCAACCTTGAGCGTCATTTCACCCTCTTTTAGTTAGTGAAAGGAACTAATTCCCTGTAAAGAAGAACAAATATGATTAGTGGCTCTTGAATCAAGTATCCAGACATCATGGTCATTAGCTACTAAACAAGTTTCCAGGACTAGTAAATCATATTTACATTTCTTCTCTTTCTTCTTTTCATCAAGGTACTTGGGGCAATTGCGTTTCCAATGACCATCAATACTACAGTGGAAGCATTTGTCCTTGTCAGCCTCAGCTTTGCCCTTGCCTTTGCTAGCAGCGGGAGCCTTCCCATTCTCTCCTTTCTTTTTCTAGATCCTCTTAGTATCATAAGTCAAAGGAACAGACTTAGTTCTAGAAGATGAACCCTTATAGAAATTTTTGGAATGGGCAACATTTGCCTTTCCTTCTACTGGTCTCTTATCTTTCATAAAAGACTGAAAAGTTTGTAACTCATTCATAATGGTAGTCATATTGTATTATATTTTGTTCATTACTACATTGCTATAGAACTAAAAAAAACTCTACGGAAGAGATTCCAAAATAAAAGACACCTGACTCTGCTCATCTATGATCACACCGTTCATTTCGACGACATTGCAATGGACCATCAGGTCGAGAACATGTTCTCTCACTGATTGACTCTCTTTCATGCACACATTATAAATGTACTTGAGGGCCTCGTTCCAGATTTGAGCAGATGGTTGTCCAAACATCTCTTGAGGGGACTCCATGATCAGACATGTAGTCATCGCGGCTTCATGCTTCTTGGTAAGAACGTCAGACAGACTTGTCAAGATGTAGAATCAGGCATTGTCATTGGCCTTTGTCCTATAGTCATAGGCATCCTTCAACGCTTGAGACACATTTCGAGCAGGGACTAGAAGACATTCCTCTGTCAAGACAAATCATAAATCATCAACAACCAGAATTATATTCAGGTTAGATTTCCACGTCGCACAGTTTTCACCGGTTAATTTCTCATTTTTAAGCAAAGATATGATTGTGGGAGACATGCTAAAACATATAACAATCAATTAATCTTATTAGTTATCTTTATAATAATCCACTTTTTAATTATCCAATCAATTTAGCAAAAAAAAAAAAAAAATACATGTAATCATAGAACCCTAATTAAACTGCTGATCTTGGTTTTTGCAACGATACTTCAGAGGCTTAGAGCAATAGCCACCGAAGGGTGATAGACTACTTCTCCCCTAAATTGAGACAATCTAAGCTAATCACTAATACCAGAATAACTCTTATTCCTATAGTTTTTAACTACCATTGTTTCGTTAAGGATTCATTAACTAACTTAATTCATTCCGTAAGTGTGGCCCTCCCATTTTCGAATCCCAGAGGTACACTTCAACAGGCTACTGAAGGGAAAGACAACTGTTGAAGATTAACCTAAGAAAACCTATCCATTGTTGGAGTTTGCATTGTTCTGAGCCCTATGATGAGCCCTTCGAAGGGATGGTCGCTCTAGGATGACACGCAAGCGGACCATAGGAATCTCACGGTGCAACCTAATGAAGGAAACCGCGGGATACGTTGACACGCATCCATCACCCACTTACTATGAATACTTTCCCCATTCACCTCGTTATTGACACATGTAAGCACTTTCCGAAGGGAGGCCTCACCTAGGGCGACATGAAGCCGAGCATGAATCTCATGGTGTGAACTCTTGGGGACATGAAAGCTGAATATTTGATATAGCATATATACCAATTTCCTTTCATTAAAGTATTCTAATATTTTATTAGGATTTTATTATACTTAGTTAAAACCTCGGATAAAGAATTTTTTTAAACCTTTAAATTTGCTCAATATAACATTTATATTGAATAAGTTAACAATACTTGATTTCATTTATTAAACTCTTTTAATAAAATCAATCATTTATCACATGCTTATAAAATTTTTGCCCGATTCACCTTCCAGGTCGGTTCCCAAGTGGAGGTGTTCCATTTCCGTTAACTTAAATACCTCCTCCTAGATAGAACTTTCCTTAGACAAAAGTCTTTTATGGGCGATTATTTTATAAATTTAATCTTTTATTGAAATTCATTTTAATCCTATTAAAAGAAATTAAAAAGATTAACCTATTCCTAATCCCATTAGAAATAACATAAGCCAATTTTAAACAATTTAAAATAATTTGGACCTATGTTTGCATGCAATCTAGATTATAGATTTTAATCAATTTCATTGATACTATAACTTTTTTATAAATTAATGAATTATTAAATCTATAAACACATCAAGCATTCACATACATCATTCCACTATTTATTAGAACGATTTTAATATATAGTATGATGCAAGGACATACTTAGGTAAATCAAACATCACTAACATAACTCTTATATTATGATGCATGAACATGCTAATTCAATCATGCATCTATAAAATATAACTCTTTATATTTAAGTATGATGTATGTACATGTTTATTTTAAGGTGGGTATTTTTTAATCTATATGACTTACAATATTTAATATGAAATCCAAAAATAAATAATTTAAAACATACATCCAATGCATAATCAAATTTAACCAGCAAAAATTGGACCCATTTTGGCACCCTAATGTAAAATTAATTGATTAAACTAATATAACTATTATATTAATTTAATTAATTAATATACATTAAAATTAAAAATAAGGAAATTTAGGTTAAATTGCTCAGCTGATTCGTCTCGCGTGCGCTGCATCGCTCCGTCCAAACTTCAGAGCGATGCAACGCTAGGAACACTGCTAAACGGTTTTCTTTTCAGCGTTGCAATGCTGCGATAGCAGCATTGCAATGCTGATCGGCAGAACAATCTCGTTCTACACGAATTCTGATCCGAACTTGCCCCAAACACCTCCGTTTGATCCCGATCTCTAATCGTTGCCTATCAATTGACATAAACTTACAAACTCGAAGCATGAATTAAATTGCCCAAAAATACAACGGATCCTTACAATTTAATCAAACTAAAAAGTAATCTAGGGCCAAAATCGAAAACATCCAATTTTGCAAGCCAACATTCAAACATTAATAAATCAGAATATGAAAATGCACCTCTAAATGATTTTATTTCAAAAAATACAAAGAACAAAGATGCAAGGAATTGGCTCTGATACCAATTGAAGGGATTGAATCCTGCAGCGGAAGCATATAGTGTGAGAACGTCTTACATCCCGCATCCAATTTTTACACTAAACAAAATCGTTATACAAAATAAATGAATAAACACGTAAATTAACATGCTTTTAGGGGAAAAGATTAGAATGGTTTTTACCTTTGTAGATTCCCCAAGTGCCACAACAATCCTCTCCAAGGTTCTAACGAAGGGATCTTCAAACGGTCTTGATCACGAACAACTCCTTGGGCGATCTCAAACACTACCACGAGAGTTACCTTGGTATTCTATGGGATTCCAATAGAGGGATAAGTGGTATCCAACTATTGGAAGACGGAGAGGAGAATAAGGTTTTGGAAAGTATAGAGGCTCAGAGAAAATTCTGTACAATAACACTAGGGAACTGTGTATTGTCAGAGTTTCTCTGCAATGAGAATTGTGTATTCAGTGCATTTTCAAAGGGCCATGAGGAGGTCTTTATATAGAGAAGGGCCAAGCTCTTTTCCTAATATATTTTCCTCTTCTATAATTAATTAAATAACATTTATTTAGTTAACTAGCAAATTTAATTAAATAACACTTATTTAATCAATTAGCCCAATTAAATAACACTTATTTAATTTGCACAATTAAATAGCACTTATTTAATTTTAATTTGCATAATAATTAAATGACTACTTATACATTAAACCCAATTTAATGTATACATTTAATGATCATATACATCCCATGTATATGTGCAAAACCTCTCTATTAATTAATTCTTTGTGAATCTAATTCACTTGAATTAATTAATTTGAATCTTATTCAAATATTGCTCTCCAATTTAATTATAGATCGTATTCATAATTAATTATATATTAATCTCATTAATATATAGTTTTCTCAAATTAATTTGAACAATTCAAATTATTCTTTTTAAGTATCCTCTAGTGAGCTAACGAGGAGACCTAGTGGACCTGTAGATCAAAAGCTCCAACGATATGAGATTAATTGGTTGAACTCATTAACCAAGTTAATCCATATTTGCTAACTGTGGGTACACTCCATTAAAGACCCACAGCTACACTCTTCTCACTTCAGATTTATTTTTATGTCCCCAGATATAGACTAATACCAGCAAGTTAGTTCTTCACGAGTGTTCATAACTCTAACTGGTTAAATTATCGTTTTATCCTTGGGTTACCTCTAGCTTTTTAAGTACTAGTGCTCCTTTAATGAAAAAATTGATTATGGTCCAACCAAGAAACAAAAACCATTCTCGGGCCAATGAAAGGGTAGGGCCCTTTATTCATATCTAGAGACATCACTTAAGGGAACACTCATCTACTTATCCTTAAGGAGAGAAGGAGTGAATTCCATCTTGTATTATTATGTTCCCAACTCCTCACTTCGTCTATCCCTAAAATGGTAGGCATATTGGGTCAGCGACCTGGCCATCCTCACCCATACAAATCAAAGGACAATCCCTCGTGAATAGGAGTTCATAATATACTCAAGACTAAGACTAAGTCGCCTAGGTCATCCTATTGAATTAGAAATCTAACTAATCAACGGTGTTACATCTAGTGATTACTATTTCGTGATCCAGTCTTATGCAAACTCATTTCATAGGATACCGTCACTCATGTGTTACTTACACAAACACGTTGGGTCATTACGTTTGTATCAAATAAAAAGTGGGTCATATCCACAATGTTACAAGGATAAGGTACCTGACCTTATCCCTATACTATAGACTCTTTAGGCTGTATCTTGAACATTGATCCATGTATATCTTCACATACAGTTAAAGACTCATAAGACAACCTTGGATATTAGTTTATTGGATTTAGAACTATCAAGACAAAGTAGACAACAATACAAACAATAACATTTATTGATTTAACATCTATAACTCTTTATTGATGACGGTCAATTAAGATTTGATCGCAGTATCAAACCTTATATTCCAAGATCGAGATGTTTGTTTCAGTCCATAAATGGACTGATTCAGCTTGCAAACCTTTTTCTCTTGACCTTGGACTTGAATCCCTCGAATTGTACCATATAAATGGTCTTTTCAAGATTGCCATTTAGAAAAGCAGTTTTGACATCCACTTGCCATATCTCATAGTCATAATATAAAAAAATAGATAGGAGGATTCAAATAGACTTCTCATGGCAACATGTGAGAAAGTCTCCTCATAGTCGACTCTCTCTACCTGGGTATAACTCTTTGCCATTAGTCTAGCCTTGAAGGTTTGCACCTTCCCATCAACACCCTATTTCCTTTTGTAGATCCATTTACAACTTATAGCTTTAACCCCATCAGGTTGATTTACAAGATCCCAAACTAAATTGAAGTACATAGACTCCATTTTGAGATCCATGGCTTTGATCCATTCATCTCTGTCAACATCCTCCATTGCCTTCTTATAAGACAATGGATCCTCAACCTCGCCATTAGCTACCATAGCCAGGATTTCAGTTAAACTCATATAGCAAATAGGTGGGTTCGCAACCCTCCTACTATGTCGAGGTTCTCTCAACACTTGAAGTGGAGTTGTCCTACTAGGTGAACCTACTTCAACAACTCTTGTTGAGGTAATAGGCTCTTCAACAACTCTTGTTGAAGATTCAGTAGTTTCTTTGGAAAGCTTATTCAACATGATTTTGCTTCTAGGTTTGTGCTCCCTTATATGATCCTCTTAAAAATAACCTCCTCTCGTTCTTTTGGGGTAACCTACAAATAGGCATAACCTTGAACGTGGTTCCAATTTCTTAGGATTAGCCTCAAGCACATGTGTTGGGCAACCCAAGATACGAAAATGACGTAAACTAGCTTTATGACCATTCCATAACTCTAAAGATATTCTAGCAACACTCTTGGAGGAAACACAGTTCAGGATATAAGCTGCAGTTTCTACTACATAACCCCAAAACGAATCAGATAAGGAAGCGTAACTCATCATAGACTGAATCATGTCCAACAGGGTTCAATTTCTCCTCTCTGATACACCATTCTGCTAAGGTGTACCAGTACTAAAAGTTGGGATACTATTCCATGTTCTATCTTATAGTTCTGGAAATCAGAATCCAAAAACTCTCTACCTCGATCAGATCAAAGTATTTTAATTGTTCTATTTAATGCGCTTTCAGTTTCAGCCTTGAACTCTTTGAACTTTTCAAAGGACTCGGACTTATGTTGCATTAAATAAACGTACCCATACCTTAAATAATCATCAGTGAAAGTGATGAAATATTCATAATCTCCCCTGGCTCGTACATTCATCGGATTGCAAGGTCTAAATGCACTGGCTCTAGAGGCTCTTTGGCCCTATAATCTTTTCCAGTAAAAGGTCTTTTGGTCATTTTTCCTTCAAAGCATGACTCACACATAGGTAAAGAAGTTTCTTCTAACTCGCTTAGAAGTCCATTCTTCACTAACCTCTCAATCCTATTAAGATTAATGTGCCTTAATCTTAGGTGCCAAAGTTGGATGTTTTCTTTAGGAGAAATTTTAAGTCTTTTATTTTGAGTTATGATAGTTTTAAACATCTCTATGTTATGGAGGGCATTTTTTGCTAATGGCCTTAGCACACACAAATTACTTTCGAGTTGTTTAGAACAAATATCAATACCATTTTTTCGAAATAAACATTTTATTAACTAAAATATGTAGTTGATAATTACATTCAAGCAAAGACTTTATAGAAATTAAGTTCCTCTTTAACTCGAGAACTACATATACATCATTCAGAATGATAAACTTATTTTGTAAAGTCAACTGGAGACCTCCCACTGCCACAGCTGAGAAGATATGTCTGGTTCCAACTCACATCGTCATCTCACTAGCACCAAGTTGCAACCGGGAACTAATTCCCTAAAAGGAAGAACAAAAATGGTTAGTGGCCCCAGAGTCAATAATCTAGGCAGAATCATCATTCTCTACTAAAAAAAATTCCAAAACTAGTAAATCACATATACCTTATTTGGCCTTCTTCTTCTCAGCCAAATATCTAGGGCAGTTCCTCTTCCAGTGCTTATCCTGGTTGCAATGAAAACACTTTACCTTGTCAACTTGCATTGGTTGCATACCCCTTGGAGCAGTAGGTTGTGGGTTAGTAGACACCTTCCCCTTACCACCCTTCTTCTTCTTCTACTTTCTAGTGCCAGAGGAAGAAAGTGCAGACTCAGTTCCAGAGGTCGAACCTTTGTAAAATTTTTTGGATGATGAAGCAACATTTGCTTCACCAATATTTTTTTCCTTGCTTTTCAACAAAGATTGGAAAGTCCACAACTCATTGAGTAAAGTTGTAAAGTTGTAGTCAACCTTGTTTAGAATAGCATTGTTAAAAAAATGAAGGAAGCTTTCTAGTAACGACTCCAGAATGATATAACCTGGCTGGCCTCATCGATGCTTGACCCGTTCATCTCCGTCACGTGGACCATCATGTTTAGAATATGTTCCTGAACAGATATTCTCTCCTTCATGCTTGAGTTATAGATGTACTTCATGTTGGGGTTGATGCCTCATAGGGTCCTGTAGTTTGTAAACATTTGTATGAACAAACATTCTGTGATTTATAATATACGATATTTTATTCATTTCTGTCTATGAAATATATGATATTTTAGTTGCATTAATCACAAACCAATAAACTAAGATCCATGGTTATCATTGTAACTTAAACATGTATGTGGAGACATACAAGTGGATCGTGTTTAAGTGATAACCTAAATGGTCTGTAGTATATGAATAAGGTTGGATACCTTATCCTGGTCACACTATGAGTATGACCCTCTTTGTAGGTGTTACAAATGTTTTAAAATGCTACAAATGATCTGATCTTGATCATTCATGTATTAGACATGCGAGCGGGGATATTCTATACAAAGGAGTTTGTATAAGACCGGACCAAGAAATATTTAGTCTCGTTATATAATGTCGTTCATAATTGAGACTTTCATTTCACTAGGATGATCATAGGTAACATGACCTTAATCCTAAGTGAGTTGTGAACTCCTGCCTATGAGGGCGGTTTTTTGATTTTTATGGGTGAGAGTAGCTAGATTGTCAACTCAACAAGCCTACCATTTTGGGGATTTGTCTGATTGGGGAGCTGGGAACTCAATTACACAAGAAAGAATTCACTCCTTCCCCGAAGCAGGGATAAGTAGATAAATTGCTCCATTAAGGGTTGATTTTGGGTCTTGAACAATGTGGCGCCACACCTTCTCTTGGCCCGAGAGGGGTTTAGTCATAGTGGGACTATGATCTATTGTTCATTAGAGGAATCAGTGGTATTTAAGAAGTTTGATGTAACTACAAAGTCAAAACGGTAATTTAGCCCAGCTATACTTACGAGCGATTTGTGAAGGGTCATCGTACTGTTGATTGATTATATCCAATGGACATAAAAATATATTTGGTGCGAAGAGTGCAGCTGTCGATCTTTAGTGGAGTGCCCGACAGTTACGGATGGTAGATAATATGATTAAAGAGTTTAATCAGTTATTCACGTACTGTTGGAGCTTCAAGCTATAGGTTCATGAGGTCCCCTTGGTAGCTCAATGGATTTAAGTCGAGAATCAATTTTTGGGTTAATTTGAAATTTTCAAATTAACAAGAGGAAATTTAATTATATATGATATAATTAAGTTAATTCAATTATATATGATATAATTGATATAATATATTTGATACATTATTGTTTAATTGGAGGAACAAATATTTGAATATAATTCATAATTATTAAATTTAATATAAATTGTATATGATGCAATATTAAAACTATATGTTATAAATATAATATGATAAGTCAGTTATCATATTTATTTATATTTATTAATTATTTGATAATTAAATTCTTTTTTCTCCATAACCACCCTCAGTGGATAGTTATCTAGTTTTTGTGGCAAAAACGAATAAAGGAAATTTGATTTCAGAATTCCAAATAGAGACAAGCATTACTCGATAGAGTGACTACACGTTTCTTGAGAGACTAAACGATCGAGTAGGAAGTCTGCGATAAACTAGTTCGTCTACGCAATAGTGTTGTTCACTACACGATCGTCTTCCTCCTCCACACCAAACTATCCCTCTAACCAAAATTAGCCAGAGCCCACCACTCATGAATTCTCACACCGAGAATACTAAGGTCACCAAGTGGTAGTGTCCTGTTTGGTTCGAGGATCAAGTTGCTGCTTGCTGCTTGTTTGAGGAGTGTTCGAGTTGTTCGACACATTCGTGAACGAGTCAGATTGAGGGATTACTTGAAGAACGATTCTTCAAAGGTATAGTCTCTTAATCCTTTGTTTTTATTTAAAAGTATGTTGTAATTTAGTTTCTGATGAATAATCTGTTCTTTTATGACTGTAAATGTAGCATTCAATCAAAATGGGATTTGGACGATCCGCTTCCACTCAAAGGTCCTCTATAAATAGAGTTCCTTCACTTCAGAGTGTCATGCCTGAGCTGCGCTGCGTGGAAAGTTGTCCAAACATTCCCCTCAGGGAATCCATGATCTCGTATGCAGTGATCATGGGCTTATGCTTCTTGGCCAAAACTTCGTTAAGGCTGGCCAAGATATATGCTCAGGCCTTTTCATTCACTCGTGTTCAATGTTCATACGCTTCTCAAATGTTTTGAGCAGCAGTAGGAGGTAGAATAGGACACTCCTTTGTAAGGACAAAGCGGAGGTCATCAATGATTAGTATCGTGTTTTTCCAACTAGCGTAATTTTTGTCTGTCAGTTTATCGACGACAAATAAAGAAAGTGTAGCGGTAGCCCATATTAAATTGTTGAAAAATGAACAAACTTAAATAAGTCTATTTACATTAAACCACTTTTAAAAACAATTAAGTTTTAGCAAAATAGTCTAGTGTACCCTAAGTGACATCTATTTTGCAATGATGCTTCAGTGAAGCAAGACAAAATTTACCGTAGGGTGATCAAGTGCCCCTTCATTGAAATGAGACAATCTCAACCATTAGATAGAAACAACTCCTCGTAATTGAATCTAATAGTCACCATTTTTCGGTCTAGAAGTTGTTAACATCCTTAACAATTCTGTGTAAGTGTAACCCCTCATTTTAGGCCCTAGAGTCTCGCTCTAATGAGCCAACCTTAGGAAAAAGTTGATTAGGACAAGAGACTAAAGCAACCCTATCCATTTCTAAAGATCAAATAAAGAGTTGTGCAAAATTGCCATCTTTTAGGGAGACACCCACGATGCCACAAGATGATGCACCCACGATGCCACGAGGATATGTTGTCACATGTCCCTCTCCTACTTACTATGAACATTCTCTCCATTCACCTTGGTATTGACCTACCCAAATGCCACCGGTAGGGGGACACTCCTGAGTTGCCTCAAGGCCGAGGATAGATCTCACGGTATGAACTTTTAGGGAGAAACGTGTAAAGATTAAGTGAAGTATCATATACCCCATTTACCTCCCACTAAGTGTTCTACCTAGGGTTCATTAACTTAGAAAATCCGGCTACTGATTTTATCTAAGTGATTTGTTTAATTTGCTAAAAAAAAACACTTGCTTTTGATGATTAAAAAACTTTGACTCAAGTATTATTAAACACTTTAACAGACTTCCATAAAATTTACATGCATGTAACAAATTTATCAAATTCACCTTTCCAGGTAGGTTCCCAAGTAGGGGTGTGACATTTCCATTGATTTAAGTATCCCAGTCTAGCCAGAACCGTTTTAGCCAAAAGGTCTCTTATAGATACTTTTGTTACATATTTAATCTTTTATTAGAATCAATTTAATCCTATTAAACTGATTTAAAAGATTAAACTTAGATTTCTAATCTTATTAGAAATGTGATCTTAGGTCTATCTCAATCAAATTTTAAAACACTTTTAAAAGATGATGAAAGCCTAAGGTTTACATGCAATTCTTTATTATTGATTTTAATTCTAAATTTCATTAATTATAACTTTTATAAAAAAAATGAAACAATTAAAACCATTCAACATTGCAAGCTAGATATATATAAGTCGTTTATAATACTTAATAAATAAACCTAAGGTAGTGTCATGCTTCATACAATGTTCATTCATTACTAATATATAACTTTTATATAATCCAAGTAATGAACTAAGCATACATTCCATACATATATACAACCATATATTATAACATTTATAATATAAATGATGCATGGATATGCTATAATGCATACATATATTATAACACTTATATTATATGATGCATGAGCTTGCTTTAAGTAATTTAATCATGCATACTAATATATTATAACACTTTTAATATAAAATGATGCATGAATTAAATGCATAACTTATGGTGGGTTTTAAAACTATATGACATACATTGTGGCACATAGGATAAACATACATCATATGCATATTTAAATAAAGTTTATGGACCAGGATAGTATATCTAAAAAAAAAAAAAGGGGCTAATCTATTACAAAAGTTTGAGTCAACCAGTTCGGAACAAGTTGAATCAGGCCTTGAAATGCTTGCATTGAAGCCTTGATCGTGTAGCAGATCCTTTTGATCATCGAGCATCAAGCGTCGACTATAAACGATCGTGTAGCTTTGGACTATGCACTGAGCATGAAAGTCCACGCGATCATGCAGTGCGCTACGAGTAACGCATGCCGTGCGATCGTGTAGCTAAAGACTATGCGATAAGCATGATAGCCGACACAACCGGGTAGCGTGCAACGAGTATCGTATACTATGCAATTGTGTAGCGACTAACTATGCGATGAACATGATAGTCTATACGATCGTTTAGCATGCACGCCTTGGGTCGAGTATCGAATATCGTGCAATCATTCACCCCTCAAGTGCCTACGCGAGATCATGCAGCCAACGCAATACGATCGAGTAAACACTTTACACGATCGCATAGCATTAGCTATGTGATCATTTAGCAAATGTTACACGATTGTATAGAAAATTCTACACAAACGCATAATTAAATCTAAACGATCGTTTAGCTCAAGCTACACGATGTGATCACCGTTTCGTCTTCTCCATCGAAACGAACTGCAACTCTTGCATCTGCTGCTTCACGAACAACTCAAAAAACAAAACAAATACAGACCCGGCTGCAGGAATTAATGCCCAAAAACGTAAGGGCCCTTACAAATTAACTTTTGTAAATTTAAAAAAGAAAGCCATAAATAGAAACAACTATCCCTAAACATCCATCAACAACATCCATATACATTTAACCATTAAACGCAATGTAGAAGTTAAAACCCACTAAACTGTAAATGATTCAATACAAGAAATGGAATTTGGAAATCAGAACACAACCTGGCTCTGATACCAATTGAAAGAACTCGTTTTACAGAGAACCTTTGAGAGGAAGCGGGTCGTTCAAATCCCATTTTGATTGAAAAAGACATTTAAAGTAAATACAGACAGATTATACACTTTAACTAAATTACAACATGCTTTTGAATAATAAATAAGGTTCAAAAGATTATACCTTTGAAGAACTCTTCTTCCATTAATCCCTCGAACTTACACGAACGCCTCAAATAAGCACGAAATCAAAATAGCAGCAAACAGCAACACAACTCTCGAACCAAAAGAGGATACTACCACTTAGTTATCTTGGTATTCTCGGTGTGAGAACTCAAGAGTGGTGGACTCTAGCTATTTTGGTTAGGAGGGTGTTTTGGAGTTATAGGAGGAAGACGATCGAGGAATAGCCTATCGCATAGAAAAATCTCTCAATCATTTAGGCGATCAAGTCTATCGTATAGACTTTCCAAGTTAATCGTATAGTCTCTCAAGGAAATCGTGTAAAAGACTTTCAATCATGAATACTCTGATTTGGAACAATAAAATCAAATTTTATTTTATTCTGTTTTGCCATAAAACTGATTAACTTCCCGCTAATGGTAGTTAGAGAGAAAAATGGAATTAATTATCAAATAAATAATAATTATAAATAAATATGATAACCAACTTATCATATTATATTTATAACCTATAGTTTTAATATTGCATCATATACAATATATAAACCATAGTTATTTTTCTCTATTTTATGGCATTTAATATAAAACATATTTATATTAAATTTAACAACTATGAATCTTATTTATAGAGAATATATCTAAATCATATTCAAATATTTATTCCTCCAATTAAACAATAATGTATCAAATACATTATATCAATTATATCATATATAATTGAATCATATATAATTAAATTCCCTCTTATTAATTTGAACATTTCAAATTAACCCAAAAATTGATTCTCAACTAAAGCCTTTGAGCTACTAAGGGGATCTTATAGACCTGTAGCTTGAAGCTCCAGTGGTACGTGAATAATTGATTAAACTCTTTAATCACATTATATACTATCTGTTAACTGTTGGGCACTCCACTAAAGACCGATAGCTGCACTCTTCGCACTACAGATATATTTTTGTGTCCATTGGATATAACCAATCAACAATACGATGACCCTTCACAAATTGCTCATAAGTACAACTGGGTCAAATTACCGTTTTGTCCCTATAGTTATATCTAATTCCTTAAGTACCACCGATCCCTTTAATGAACAATAGATCATAGTCCCACTATGACTAAACCTCTCTCTGACCAAAAGAGGGTATGGCGCCACATTGTTCAAGACCCGGAATCAGCCCTTAAGAAAGCAATTTATCTACTTACCCTTGCTTCGAGGAAGAAGGAAATTCCATCTTGTGTAGCTAAGTTCTCAGCTCCTCAATCAGACGAAGCCCCAAAATGGTAGGCTTGGTAAGTCGACGATCTGGCCACTCTCATCTATGTAAATCAAAGAACCGCTCATAGGCAAGAGTTCACAACTCACTCAGGATTAAGGTCATGTTACCTATAGTCATCCTAGTGAAATGAAAGTCTCTATTATGAATGTCGTTATATAGCGAGACTAAACATTTCTTGGTCCGGTCTTATACAAACTCCTTTGTATAGAATATCCCTCTTCGCATGTCTAATACATGAATGATCAGAATCAGATCATTTATAACACTTTACAACATTTGTAATACCTACAAAATAGGCCATACTCGTAGTGTCACAAGGATAAGGTACCTAGCTTTATCCATATACTACAGACCATTTAGGTTATCACTTAAACATGATTCACCTGTATATCTTCACATACATGTTTAAGTTACAACGATAACCTTGGATGTTAGTTTCTTAGTTTGTGGTCGATGCAACTAAAATATCATATATTTTATAGACACATTGAATAAAATATCAAATATTATTAATCACAGATATGTTTGTTCATACAAGGTTTACTAACTATAGAACCCTACAAGATTTAGGGCATCAACCCCAACACATTCTACTCAGAAGACATATGCTCAAGTTTGTTTTATATGAAGAGCAACATAACTCACCTTGAGTAACTATTATTGAACCCTTAGACAATTTTCACTTTCCATCACAAAAGGTATGTCGAAATCCTCTTGATCAAGAACATTTACAAACAATAAGTTAAGACGTAAATCAAGAATATGGTGCACATTATTTAATGTAAGCGTTCACCCAACACTTGTCTTCACACGAATATCACCTAACCCAACTATGCTAGTTGAGCTCTCGTTTCACATCTTCACACTACCAAAATCACAAGATTGATAATTCATGAAATAATATCTTTTGGGAACACAATGGTATGAAGCACCTGAATCTACTACGCACTCTATTTTTGAACTCTCTACATGATGACACTCACTGGTTGCACAAATCAAGGTGACAACATTATCACTCTAGGAAATAGCTACTGTAGTATTTTTTTTAATCAAATTTCTCTTTTTGTACGCCTGGCTTCTTACTTTGTTATTTCTTTAAACGATAGCAAAACTTTTTATATGGTCAAGCTTGTTACAATAATGACATGTCCTAGTATCTTTGTCTCTAGACTTAGACCTCCCTCTTGAGTTACCACGGTCTTTAGGTCCCTTAATCTTATTTCTTCCACAATTCTCAGCAACAAGAGCATGTGAATTATTAACTCCCATCTCCTTTCTTCTTATCTCTTCATTGAACATGCTTTATTTGAAAAGATCCAAAGACAAAACACCTTTTGGAGCAGAGTTACTAATAGTCACAACTAAGGTTTCCCAACTGTCCAGCAAAGAATTCAACAAGAAGAAAATCTGCAATTTCATCATCAAAATCAATCTTCATAGCAGTCAACTTATTAATAATATCCTGAAAATCACTAAAATGCTCATAAACATACTTTCTCCCCTTCAATTTCAAATTAACAAGTTGTTTGATTAAAGAAGTTTTGTTATGTGCGGTTTTCCTTTCATAAAGACCTTCTAATTTCTTCCACAACTCATATGGGTCACTCCTTCGACACATGGTTGAAAATGCTAATATCAACCAACTGTCTAATAGTGCCAAAGTTGTTCTCTTTAACTTTTCCCAATCTTTTTCTTCTATTTTCTCTAGTTTTGCAAGTCTTGAAATTGTGTCATCTGCTTTTGTGGTTATTTCAATTGGATCAAACAAATCTTTGCAATATAACGAATCCTCCATATCGGTATCCATATGGAATAATTGGTTGATGTCAATTTTATTATTGAACTACCTCCACTATTACTAGTAAACTTCATAACAATGATTAAATTAAAACTCGCTCTGATACCAATTGATAGGACTCAAAAATATAATAATAATCTATTGATCTCCTCCAAAACAGTCAACCAAATATTGTTCTCCAAAACACCACAAATAAATAGCCAAATAATTACAAGCAATCGACCAATAGTGTACAACAATAAACCTCAAAATTATGGAAGACTAAAAGCAAAGAGCACACACGAATTATATGTGGAAAACCCCTTTGATGTGAAAAGTAAAAACCATGGGACTTGTGAGGGTCCACCCTTGTCAACTTCTCTTATTATGATAAAATTGAGGAAAAAAGAACCCAAATCAGTCATACAAAGGTTCACTATCCACAATACTTTCATACATAAAAGATGAACACTTAAGAGATAAAAAAAATGAAAATCACCCAATTTTATAGGTTATGTTCGATAGTGATTAAGGCACCAAAGCTTCAAAAAATGATCCAAACGTTAAAAGCAAGCCCCTATGTGTCCCAAATTTCAGCACGATCCAACAGTTTAAACTCCGGCAATTGACAACTTTGTGGATGTTGTCGCTGAAAAATCAAACTGTTATCTTTCTCTCCGATTTTTTGCTTCTTTTTTTCACTCTCCTTCCTCTAGGTCATCTTCATATCACATAAAATAAAACCTAGGGCTTACAAGATGGGCCACCCAAAAAATTAGCTCCAATTGGGCTAACAAAACACAAGTTTAAAATAAGGAATTATTATAGATTCAATCCCTTTTCAAAACTTATTTTCATAAATGTCCAAACTTTTTGATATTTTCGTATATGAGATTTAATAAAAAAAAATTGGACTGAAATACCCTTAAATGTGATGGGTGGCTGGATAGAGAATGTGGCATTAGAAAAAAAAGTCTATATTTACGAAGTACTCTTAATATAGGAGAGAGAAAATGCATTTATGTATTGAGATTTTATTCCTTTTATTTAATTGGAGAGAGAAAATGCATTTAATGAAATTTCATTTTCTATTTACGTTGATTTCATATATCAACTCATTGGTTTATCTGATGAATTCATGGTTATTTTAAATATACCTTAGAACATTTTGTTAGATATTTGAAAATATCCTAACTAATATATAAAATTTAGCACTCTATATATGAGAGTTTCACTAAGTGCTTGAGGTACATCACAATATAAATTAATATATGAAATATATCACCATCTATAAATCACATATTGACTTAATGTTCGACATAAATCACAGTATATATCATAAATTTCATTTACATCACAAGATATATATATCATCAATACCATTTACGTAGTTAGAAATATTAACAAATTTGTATATATCATAATACATGAAGTCTAAATAATAAAAAAAAAAATCTCATTTATATTAAATAAACAAATACATATATCACAATATATATCAAATCTCCTATAAAAGCTGCAAAAAAAAAAAAAAAAAAAGAAAGAAAAAGTACATATATTACAATATATATTGAATATATATAGATAGATAAATAGATAGATAGATAGATAGATAAGGGTTTTGAGAGATAAATTGAAGAATATGGAAAGTTGTGGTATTTGATGATTTAATATATTTTTCCTTAAAAACGTGCCCATTTAAAACCTTTTTCTCTTTCTTATTTTAGAAAATGTATAATTAATTTATTGTTTGGGATTAAATGGTAATTTTGCCCTAATTTTATTGTCATTTTTTAAGGAAGTTAGACATTCTTGTAAATAAGGAAAAACTTGAACATTAATGAAATATAGATCCCTTATTAAGGCTTCATGTGTAGAAAACCCTTAAAATAAAGTCTTGCTTGTGCAACAAGTGGGATAAACACACACAACATCCTCATGGGTCCTCTAAGCTCTTCTAGGCTCTTCATTGGTTCTCTAAACTCTTATAGGCTCTTCCATAGGTCCTTTTTGAGCTCTCCATGGGTCCTCCGAGCTCTCCTAGGCTCTTCACGAGTTTGTAGGCCTCCTATCTTTCTAAACTTTTAGACTCAAGATTTGGCCTATGTCGATAAATCTACCCACAATAATATGAACTCTTTTCTTCAAGATCGAAAGGTTCAAATTTTCATATTTTTAAAAAAAGGGAAAGATTTGCATTAAACTTTTAGCAACCAAAATCAACAATTTAATAAGCAAAATCAATATATATACACACACCCATAATCAAAGTGCAATAAATTGAAGATTCATATATACACTCATAATTAAGATTTATTTATTTTGGTTTTAAAAAAAAATACAATAAATTGAAGAAAAGAAGCTAGGGTTGAACAAACGCCATGCATATTGAGATAAATCAAATTTAGGTCCACTCTTTATTCTTTAAATGCCTCTCAAGAAATTTTTACCCTACTTGATCTTTTTATAAAATTCAAGAATCCACCAATAACTCAAAATCTTTTTATAGAATCAAATTCATAATTACTAATTTATTACTCATTTTACACATGACAACAATGGTTGGACACATATCCAAGGAAGTTCAATAATTTTTCAGTACCACACTCCTCTTGTTCGTATTATAAATTTACCTTCACAAATATTCGTAGACTTCACATTAATGTCGGTGAATCTCACCCTATTTTTAAAAATTATATATATTTTGAAAACAATATTTTTTATATTTTTATTTTATCTAGATTTTGGATTTTAATTTTAAAATAAAATTTTTTATTAAATAAAGATAAAATATTTAGAAATATAATATGTCATGTAATAAACTCAATTCACTTTTTTTTAAAAAAAATATAATATTTATTATCTAATATATTATAAATTATGTCATATTACAAAATAATAGTTATATAATTTTTTAAACATAAATCATCTTCATATATAAATTAATAATAGTTTATTGTCGACTACATATTAATGGGTAACTATAACTAGTTTTATGATTTATAAATATATAGTATTAAACACATTTTAAACGATTGTTTAAATTAGAATTCAATTTTACGAATCTGCTACCAAATACATACCTGAAAACATGAAATACAACTCTATTTTAATTTATGGAGCACAAACATAGATACGGTTACACGATACAAATACGATCGGATACAACGATTCGTCAATTTCTAAAAAACTAAAGTACGGATATGTCTAAAGATACGTCATTTTTTATATATATTTTTTAATATATACATTTCTAAAAAACGAGGATACTGATATATTGAAGATACATTTTTTTTCTTAAAAAAAACTAGGATATAGATAAATTTAGCATACAAGTTAATAACAATAGCACAAAATAGAATACAAACAGTGAAATGCAATACAAAAAAAACAACACCTAAGATGTTGAAGTACAATAGTTAATAAAATGCAATAGAAAAGTAACTCATATTACAAAGAAGAAGATTAGAGAGAGAAATATGAAGATAAACGAAGAACTTCTTCATTGAATTGTTGAAGATATCCAAATGATTTATATTTTGGTAAATTTTGTGGGAACTCAAATGTAAAGATGAAGATTAGATGATTCTAGGGTTTGGTCTTTTATTTATTTTTTTCCTTTTAGTTTTGGACTCAAAGAGTGAGCTTTTTAAATTGGTTGCCTACTTTTAGATTGGGAAATATTAGATGAGTTGTTTGTCTTTTTTTCTTTAAAAAAAAGTATTATAGAAATAGATACGTCAAATCCCGTGTTAAATACGTATTTGGAAAGTATCTTGAAGTATCGGTATTCGATACGTGTCTGATACGGATTCTTTGCCTCACACGAAGTATCTGTGCTTCACTTTTAATTAAATCCCTTGCTTTCAAATTTCTGTTTTCAAATTCTATAGGACCTTACTTTTTAAAAACTAATAGGTTATTTATTCAATAGATTAAAATGAACATAACTCAACAACATCAACATGTACTATCTTTCTTGAAGTAGTAGATTCAAATCATTATATCTCACTTGTTGTACTAAAAAAAAAAAGTTACTTATTCAAGATTGCTAATTGGATTTCAATTTTAACATCGATAACTCATTGTCATCAAAATCATTTAAATTTTATGTTCTTTCTTTATTTATATGTGGGGTAGGATAATCAAATCATTAATCTCGATTTTGATAGTTCAAGTTTTATGTCGGTTTTTAAATGTCATGTTTAAAAAATCCAAATAAATAAATAAAATCTATGGTTAAAATTTCATTATGATTCAAATAATGGGTTATTGATTCAAAGATAAAAAGATCTTGAAAAAAAATCTTTTTTGATCTTTAAAGTTTTAAATCAAGTTTCCATTTGGTCCATAGATTTTATATTACATTTTTTATCCATAAATTGAGTTTGACTTCATTTCAGCCCATTCTTTTTAACATGTTACAATTTTATCATTGAGATTTTAATTACATCTCTTTGGTTCTATAGGGTTTCAAGATTTTCACTTTTTTGGACTTTTTTAAAAGTCTTTTTCCCAAATGGCTTTTTTTTAAAAAAAAAAATTCACCACTAAATTTATTGGGGTAATAATGAACACCATTTGGTAGCTTATTAGTTATTTCTCTTTTTAATAAATAGCCCTGAACAAAAGTCGTTAGTGTTTAACGGTATCATATTATAGTTAATAAAAATAAAACTACATTAGTTGCAGCATAAGTTAAAATTTTATTGGCAATTAATTTTAATTACTTCATTACTTAACCTACTTACTAAACTATGTTTCAATTAGTTTACTAGTTTAAAGTTCTAAATGACAATTTTTTATTTTGGTAATTGAGCTTGATTAATCTAAATCTGTCACATATGAATATAAAAGAAATTACAATAAATACAAATTTAATTGCATTAAGGTAAAAGATAATAGAGATGCAAAAAGTCATATGCAATTGATACACAATAATCCTTAACCTTAATTATTATTATTACTACTAATTATTTATTTTGAGGAAGCCCTTAACCTCTTTCACCATCTATGGTAAATGACATCACTTTATAGGTTAAAGATTGCAAGTTCAATATTAATATTCACATTACAACTTACAATCTTATTTAATAGAGAGTAATATCTTTTTTGTACTCTAATTTCTATTTGATCTTTAGTTTTAAAATATTACACATTTAGTCGTTAAATTTTGAGTTTTGTTTCAATTTAGTCTCTAAATTTTAAAATATTATAATTTTATCCTTGAGATTTGTGTTTTGTTTCAATTTGATTCTTGGGATTCAAGATTTACATTTTTAACCTTAATTTTCCATTAAATACTCACTTTCAATCATTGACGTCAATTTCTATTAATTAATTAAATATAATTAAGAAGTGAAATTTTAAATTTAATTTTGAAAGTGATCAAAATAGTGAAACTTAATTAATTATAATTCTTTTAACTATTTTTAATTTGTTAACATAAAATTAATTCTAAAGATGGAAAGTGAGTATTTAGTGAAAAATCGAGGTTAAAAGTATATATCTTAATATAGAGAACAAATTGAAGCAAAATTCAAATGTCAATTGTAAAATTGTAGAAGTTTGAAACTTAAAAACTAAATTGAAACCAAGTTCAAAAACTTAAGAACGGAATGTATAACATTTTGAAATCTATAGACTAAATAAAAACAAAACCCAAAACTTAGGAATCAAAAAGGATTTTTTTTCCCCTATTTTATACCTTCTCCCATTAAAATTTTACAGCCAAATGATGTGACACTAAAATATTTTATCGCTTCTTCTTAGACCTCAAGAATTAAAGTTTTTTCAAGGTCAAATATTTTTATAACCTAAACTTTTTTTTTTTTTTTTTAAGGAAATAACCTAAACTCCTCTAAAGAAGTAGAATTTTTAATTCTTAAAGGGTAAAGGAAAAGCATTATATATGTCGAAATCAATTTTTTTAAGTATAATTGGAGGTAAGGAAATTCGAACTACATATCAATTTTTTTTTTTTTTTTTGTAGTGTTGATTTGATATATGTTGATATCAATTAAAATAATGTTTCACGTGCAAAATATTAAGATAATATCATATTCACTCTTCGAATTTTTTCTACACATTGTTGAATTATGCAAAAGACTTTTTGTCGAGACTTTTTTCCTTTTAAGAATTGTTCTTTACAATTTTCTTTTTTCAAAAAATTGACCTTAAAAGGAATTGAAATCCAATCACTTAAACTTGTTAGTCGTCAATTCCATATCTCAATCATTGTTGTGCCTAGAAGATCCACTGCTTTGAAAGTAAATCAGGGCGACCTCGATGCTAAATCACCAAAAGTCGGTTGCTCCTCAAGGTTAACACAACACCATTCTTAGACATGCACTCATCGAAGAAGGATTGGAATCGAGTGAAAACTTTGCTCAAAATTAAATCATTTTTAATAGAGAAAGATATCATGTCAAACTCAAATCTCACCTTTTTTTTTTTACTAAAATAACCATTTCCTTTTCTTTTTATTACCATCCAACCAAAAAAAATCTAAATTAAATATAGAAAACATTTCAGATTTTAATTAAATATACAAATGTTTCATATCTAAATTAATAGGAATACGTTTTATATCTAAATTAAATAGAGAAAATCGTTTTTAATTTTAAATTAAATATGAAAATATATTTAAAAACCTTTTGAGTAATTTTATGCCCCAACAAAACTATGGTCCCTTTAAAAAAAATGTTATTGATATTTGCAAAAAGTAAAATGCTTATTTTCTACTATTAGGAAGGTTTTATTTATTATGGAAAAACGATTCAATGGCCACAAAATTTTGAGAGTCATCGGATTGAAATTTGATCAAATTTTGTTGGCTAGATTGAAGAAGTGCACACAGTATCAACATACGAGCACCCGCACCCGAACATTTTTCTTTTAAGCAATATAGGCCACATATTTTCGCTGAATAGGAAAAAAAATGTTTTCTTTTCAAAAATTTATTTTTATTTAAAGATAAAACGTTTTAGAACTCCTTTTCAAAAAGTATTTTTATATTTGATTTGTTATATATTAAAAGTATTTTTATTAATGTCTAATTACTATAAACTATAAAGAAATTTTCGTCGATCGTGGCGTCCGAAGTTGGCCGACAGTCACTAAAAGTAGTGATTCGAGGTCAACGACAGCAGTCGCTGGAGATGGTAGTCAGATTCGTCGGCAACTGTTGTCAAAAGTAATGATCAAAGTTTCTCAAATTAGGGAAAGATTAACTAAATTCATTTTTCTAGAAATTGGTTTCAAGTGTTTATCTTAAACTAACTTATTTTATAGACTCGTTTTTTCAAAATTAATTTTAATTGGTTGTCAAACACTCGAATTTTTTTCGAAATAACTTATTTTTTTAAATTAATCACTTGAAAATATATTTCAAACACATTCTTAGTAGTTAAATTAAACATACATTTTGACATTTAATTTAAGTCAAATCTCATTTTCTTTTGTCAATACACCATTTGTTTGATTTTTTTAATACAATTATAAGGTGGGGATTGAACTCTCGACCTTTAAAAAAGAATATCATATCAATTACCACCGAATTAAGTTCCACAGAATATTTGTTTTTTCTTCTCCCCGAAAAAAAATTCTAATTGAAATCAATTAGTACTGAGTGTATTTATTACTATTAAGATACTAATTAAATTAGATTAAAGTCAAAAATGTAAGTAAAGTTGTAGCATGAGGCTACCCTCATCACATTTAAGTGCGTTGAATATTTGTTCTATAGTATTATAATCGTGTAGAGTTTTCTAATTTTATCTTACAAACCCTAATTTTAAAATAAATGTAGTGTTCTTATTTTTCTAATATATTCCTTTTCTATATGATCTAGTCTTTAAATTTTTTAACTTTTAACTTGGTCCCTCAATATTGAGAGAGGACATACTTCATTAATATTCTTCTAAATTCATTTTAAAAGAACCATTGAACTTTAGGAGCATAAATAATTGAAATGAAAATTTTACTTAAAGAACTTGATTATTACAATTATGACAATTCCCAAGATTAAGATCTCGTTTAGTAACTATTTCATTTTTTGTTTATGGTTTTTGAAAATTAAACTTATTTTCTCCCTTTTCTTACAATGATTTACATCTTTATTGAGTACACTGGTTGAATTCTTCGCCAAATTCTTGAAACAAAAAAAAAATAATTAAAAAACTACTTTTTTTAGTTTTCAAAATTTGACTTGGTTTTTTAAAACATAGGTAAAAAATAGATAGTAAAGGAAGAAATTTGAAAGTGAAAGTAGTGTCGTCTATAGGCTTAGTTTTCAAAAACGAAAAACAAAATAACCAAATAGTCACCGAATGAGGTTTAAAATGTTGCAAATATCTTTAAAAAAAAACAAAAAGTTTCAAATAAATTGAGGACAAAGGAAAGTACCTTATTTACTTCACTTGCAATTGTTTTAAGCTATTGAAAAAAATGTTCAAATAACATTATGTGGAAATCCATTTACTACTCTTCAGACATGAGAGTTCTTATTTTCAAAATTTGCCATATTGTGAGGAAATAATTTCAAAACTACTCCTAAAAAGGAAAAAATGCCATCCTGTTTTCAAAACTACACATGAGATTGGGCTAATTTAAAAGCAAAAGGCTAGAAAATTTAAAGCTCAACATGAAAAAACATTATCCCCAAACTCTCTTAGGCATAATCAGCCACATGTAGATTTTATCACATTTACCAAAAAAAAAAAAAAAAAAAAGCTGTCAAACTTTGATGATAAAAGCATGTGAGGAAATTCCTCAAAAGATGCCATTGTAACATCCCAACAACTCTCTTGCATATGCTCATGCATGAAAACGACTTACGAACCTAACCTAAGTATTTTTGAGTCTCTTTATATGGGTTGTTTTGAAAGAAAATACTACCAATTAGTTTGTGTAATTATGAGAGATTACTCAAAAATATTCAAGATCTATTTCGACCGTGAATTTTATTAGGAGTTGAAATAAGATCCCATACTGATTAGGGAAGAAAATGATCATGGATGGTTTCGATAGCAAAGCACGAAAATTTATACTCTGGTAGAAAATCATACCAATTATGGAGATAGGTGAAGGTTTGGTTGTCCTTATCACGTTTGGTTGGGGACATGGCCATTTGAGTTTCTATCAAACATCCCATAAAAAGATCATATATATAAGAGGAAAATTTTTATTCATAGTTCAACTATACATGATTTAAACCCAATACTTCTTGTTCCTCTCTGAAAACATTTCAATTAAGTAATTGCATGGACCAAAGATCCTCCATGCTCCAGTTGTCATTTGCCCCATCCCCACAAACCCAAGTTGTCTGCTGATATCCCATAGCCTCCATATCCCCTTGAGATGATGGAAAATAGTCATAGCTGATCTCCATCGGCTCCGCGACGTTACTAAAATTCGAAACTTGGCTATATGGGCTGATAGCACAGTCGTCATTCGTCTCCGAACAGCTACCAATTGATATCATCTGTTCACGAACTCTCTCGGCTTCCCCCTGCTGCTTGATATGCTTTTGTATCCTAGTCCTCCAATAGTTCTTTATCTCGTTATCTGTTCTTCCAGGGAGTTGCCTTGCAATTTTTGACCACCTGTATTGTCTTCTAACATTTAGTTTTATTCACATTTGGAGATCAATTACAATATTATTAATGCTTTGAGTTCTGTTATTGATGACATTTATCTTCAGTATTTCCCATATTCTTCTCGTGCTTATATTTCTCTTACGTATGTTCTTCAGATAAAGCATAAAAAAGGAGAGATGACAAGATTTGTCTCAGTGGGGTCTCCATCAAACCATGAACGGAAAAGAAAACTCCTTTTGTTTTTTCCTTTTTATGAAAAGGAAATGCTAACTACAGCTGAGGGTTCAGCTAAAAATGGAAAAATTTCATCATTTTCTTCCTTTATCAGGTTTTTAAAACGTGCAATAAAGCCATTCAAAATGGTATTTTGTACAAAGAGAAGATCCTGCTTTCCATGTCAAACATTCCTAAAAACTTGTATTTGTATGTTCATAAAAGCATTTATGTCCATGAGATATATATGTCAATTAGGAGCTGTTTTTAAAAACTTTTCTTTCTTTTTCAGATCAGAAGACCATCAAAAATTGAGGTAACTAACCATTAATCATTACTTCCTCCTAGTTTTCTATTGTTTGTTCTCACAAATAACTTAATTTTTGAAAACTAATGAAGATACTCATCCTCCTCCCAAAGTCACAAACTTGTCACAATAACCACCATTAACTTGAAAGAATATAGAAAAGCAAAGACAGTTTTTGATAACAGGCTTCTACAAGTTTAGCTCACATAATCAAAACTGACCTGTTACCCCATTTAGAATGCAATTCCATGATCAAGAGCTGTTCTTCAGGAGTTATATTGCCTCTCCGAACATCAGGTCGGAGATAGTTTAACCACCGAAGGCGACAACTTTTCCCAGTACGTTTAAGACCTACAAATTCAAAACAGCAAAGTTAAAATTCAGCATAAGAAAATATGAAAGGCCAGGCGGGTGGGCGGGGCGGGGCGGGGGGGGGGGAGAGTTAAAAGAAACAGAGAGAATTACCTGCGCTTTGGCCAGTGAATTCCACACTCCTTCACCATGATTTGCAATGTAATTCATTAGCATTAAGTCTTCTTCCATTGCTCACTGGCCCCTTTCTCACTTCATCATCATCCTGAGAAGAGCTTAGTCCTCTGTACCCATTTTTCTATTTCCTCACTACTTTCTTCTGGTTTTTCTCGAGAGAGAGAGATGTAAGAAGCTACTAATAAGATGTGAGGATGGATGAAGTGGCTTATATATAGACAGGCCAACCCCAGCCATAGAAAGAGAACTGTTCATTTTTTTTTTCCACGTGTAATTTCAAAAGCCTTTTAATTATTGCACCTAACTCTCAATTTGTATATGTATGTATGCATATGAACTATAGAATAACATGATGTTTTCCATTCTATGCATGACATACATCAATTGGTCCAATGATGGGGAAGGCAATTTTTGGGTAAGTAGAAAAAGGAGGTGAGTTGATAAATAATGACTTTTCTATGCATATATATATATATAGGCTTAGGTCACTAGGGCTTTAAATAGTAGCTTACAGCAATCGTTTTCAACACTCGTTTATCATGTTGGTTGTTTATGAATTACAAGAAAAAAGGATGACAGTTGGTGTTTAATGCCATGGATAAATGGTATTGAATACATTGATATTTTGTAAATGGTAATTAATATTTTTTTAAAAAATGATTTATATTACTATATATATATAATATATATATATATATATATATATACTACTAATACTTATATACCTATAATATATAAAGAAAAAAAAAAAGAAGAAAAGGAGAAGAAAAAAGGCTCTGAAGAACTTGTGCTAAATTTCAACCGCAGGGGAGCTGTGTACAAGGGGGTCGTTGGAAAGTTAACTTTTACATTTTTTTTCCCTAAAAAACAGGGTAAAACTGTGAACGGTTCATAATAATATGCACTTACGAGTCCTTAAAAATGTACCTTTGCAGAATAAATAAATTATAATAAAAATAAAATAAAATCCCCTTAAAAATGCGTTATCTAAACTTTTCTTTTTAGACAAAGGCTATAATTAATCTAAAAATCAATCCAATCCTAAAAAGTATAGACTTATGGTTTATCTATTTACTTACAAAAACATGTGTAACACACCCAAAGAAAAAAAGAAATCCAAAGTTTGAACATATCATTTCTAATGCACCCAAAGAAACCTATATGCATAACACTACGTCAAGTTAAATACTTGAACATGATTATGCTACATCACCATCGACTTAAGGACCCTTTGGAACGACTATTTAAGTTTTTTAAAATATTTTTTTCCTTTTGCACTAAAAACACTTTAATTTCAATTATTAAGCACTTAACAATCATCCCAACCACACTATAAATTGAACTTAAATTTGTATGGAATTTAGCTATTGCAGAATTTTGTAGTCGGTTGGATTCGAGTTGTGAAGATACAACCCTGTTATGTCTCCAAAGTGCTACCTGATTAGTAATTGCATACAGAATCATAATATTGATGGCTCGAACCCATATCATTCAGAAACATAGAACTGAACAAGGATGAATAATACCGTAGTCCATAGATTATAAAGTATAGATATTCTAACAAGTTTTGAAGATAAACTACTAATCCATGAAGCAGTTTACCTGCAAGTATGGCTGAAGTTAAATGGAGGCAAATTCAAAAGCAAAGGAAACCTGCAATCTGGTTTGTAAATGGCTAAGGTTCATGGGTTCATATCCAAATGAGGGTGGTGTCCATCTTTTCATGACTCCAAAAGAAACTGATGTTATTAAAGTTAAAAGGTAAGAGAACATTGGCATTTACATCAGAGTGGAGATTTTTGTACAGACCCATTCTCAACTCCCTAAATGATTAATGACCTGCCCTCACAAACAAATAAAATCTAACTTTCTGCGTACGTCAAAGCGCACAACTAAAGTATCACAGTAAGGATGACCATGTCTATCGTCGCCTTACTACGATAGTCATGTCTATCACGATATTCATTTTTCTCACACTTTATTGTGCTTTCACCATGAATATTGCGATGGACTAGAGAAAAATGAAGATCGTGATAGACATGAGCATCACATTAGGATTACGATAGAAATAGCCATCCCTAACACAATATTATATAATTCACAACAGGTGGGTCATTAATCATTTAGACTGAGAATGGATCATCCATACAAAAAACTCATCAAATTGGGGCAATTCAGATTTTAAGGGTTCCTTAAAATTTCCACCTATATTATTTCAAGCAAAAAGTGAAGGCAACCCCATAAAGACAAACCCATTTCACTTGATTTTAAAGCTTCGCCAATTTTAGGAAGAGGGGTCTGATCTGGATTGGTGGCCAGCATCCACCAGCCAACCTTGCATGACATTTTCGGCACAGATGAGGTTCTTCCACTAAACTCCATACCCAAGTAGAGAGACAATGGAGATCTCAAAAGCAAAATAATATGATCACAAGGAAACTATGACAAGGTCAACTTCCCAAAGAAAACTATAACAAGGTTAGACAGTTTTAGATCAAGTCGCAAGTATACAAACAGAGAGTACATATAGAAGTCTGGCAAACTGTTCTGCTGCTAAAGACACTTCTTGAGAAAAACGAACTATACCCCTATCATCGCCAAACTTCACCCACAGTCCAGAGTCTGACGGCCGAAAACTTCAACTGCCTCATGCCTGTAAAAGGAAGGGAGGCTACTAGATTTACAAATGATCATCAAAATGAATACTTCTTTTGAAGAGAAGCACATATTTTACTGATTAAATAAAATATTCAAAAGATAGAGAGAGATAGAGCTCTCCAAGCAAAGAGGACTACAAGATTTGGTTCTTTTTATGGTTCTTTATTGGTGTAAGTCTGTTATCCATTTTTTAGATTGGAAGTCTTAAATAAGGGAAGAAGTTTTTTGCGATCTTCCAAGTAAATATGCAGTTCCCACCATTTAGAAATTAAGGCCAATATCCAAATATGAACCAATTTTTTTTTTACTAAAATATAGTGGGAAAATGAGACTTAAGATGGTCTCAATAGATTTTTGGCTGACCTTGCTAGCAATATTGTTGGAAAGCCAGTCTAAACCCTCATATAGACCCTCTCCAGATGTTGCACAGGTGCTCTGGATGTACCTGAGATGAATGTTAATTTACATATTAGCACAGATCCTGCAGATCATGGTTCTTAAATCTTAACAGCATATTAGAATCTTTCCACAACATACATTCAGGTAATCTTTGACAATGATAGATATTTCCATAATAGGCCCGGAGCTTAGGCCACTCATTCATCTGACAAGGAGATAGTATAACCGGTTTTCCCCCAAAATGTAATTCTAAGAAAGCACTAAAACGGAAATTGGCACAGTAACATGCCATATTTTGAGGAAATAAATCATAACTTCAGGAGAAACAAACAAGTATCTTTACCAGTGGCGTTGCCGGAGTGAATGAAGACCAAGCTTGTCGGTTATTTCAGCAGCATTCATTGCATTAGGAAGGTCTTGCTTGTTGGCAAATACGAGCAACACAGCATCTCTCAGTTCATCCTGAAGCCATAATAGTTGGGAAACTCATTGTCTAAGAAGCCAAAAAATTATGAATTGCTGCCTTAATAAGAGGATTAAGATTAAAAAAAGAAACCTTATGATGGCAGGGTAATGTGTAGAGAAAAAGAAACCTTACACAACATCACCAATTTTCCATTTGGTATATATATTAAGACAAAAATAAGAAACATGCAGATCAGTAAGTTCTAAATCTTCCTGTCATTAGCATTTAAAGTGAGCAAGGGAACCTTAGCAAGTAACGATAAATCTAATTGATATTCTTATAAAAAAGAAAAAATTAATTAATTAAAAACATTAAATCAGTTCCAAGAAATTTCAAACAGGAAGCAACCTATGATATTATAGAACAGGGCCACCCTTACTCGCTTTGGATGCATATATATGATAGAACAGGAATCTAACTATGAAATTTCAGTACAAACCTTATTCTAAAAAAGAAAGCAAGTTCAATTGTATGGAAAGAAAAACAGAACAGGGTCACACCTCATTCAACATTCTGTGCAATTCATCTCTTGCTTCAACAACACGATCTCTGTCATTGCTATCCACAACAAATATAAGACCCTGTGTGTTTTGGAAGTAATGCCTCCACAGTGGACGAATCTATCCAATTGGTAAATATTAATAATACATGAATCAGTTTCCATCAAATTTATCCAGATACACAACAATATCTTATCACAGTTGTGTAGAAAAAGCAGACACATGAAATGAATAATATTGAGTCTTCCCAAAAATGAATAATATTGAGTCTTCCCAAATCTCAATTATGACACTGCCTAGCAAGCTAGACACCTTGAAATTGAGACATAATTTGATCGAGAGAATTATAGGATAATTAGTATATTTAAGTTTAATATTTTTTAGTTGTTAGTTTAGATTAATTAGTGTTTTGTTAGGATTTTTAGAACTAATTAGTTAATTAGTCTTATTTTCTTGTAAGGTTATACATAGGCAATTTAGGGTTATAATAGAAAGTTTTTGAATATCCATTTGAATATAGAACTTTGGTTCTTTTGAGAGTGCTCTCTCATCTTTAGGGATGGATTTCCCTTATTTGGCCATGGATTTGGCCTAATAGCATTTTTCCACTGCATCATAGTTGGTCCATGACACAGGCATCGAGAAAGAAGAATTCCAAGCAATAATGAACAGCAACATCTTTTACCAAGTAAAAATACTCATCCAGAACAGTGAAAGATTACTCGAAGGTCATATAAAAAGAGGCAAAACAAGCCACCAAATAGAAATTACAAGATGTAGTTCCAACTATTGAGTATCAAAAACACAGGAATAACACATGCTCACAGACAGCCCAAAAAAGGGGGCCCAACAGCCCAAATGAAGCATCAAAGGAAGTAAAATTCCAAAAAACCTCCTCCCAAGATCGCTTGACACCTAAAAATCCTTCTCCTCTTTTGGACCCAGGGGTGGTGGGTGGCTTGATTGTACCTTGTTTTTCTATCTCCTATATGTCCCTTGGTCCCCCAGTGTCCTTCCTTTATCCTCTCTCTAGGTTATAATTATCAAGAAGCTCAAATTCTTTGCATGAAAGGACTTGCATCATAGAGTGAATACCTTGAATCCCATTCCAAAGCATTCTTCCCAGAGGTAAGATTGTCGTCCAATGATGGCAGGAGTTTTTCTGAATCCTTCTTTTAAGGGCAAAGTTTTTCTTTGGCATTTTTTCCCCCTTTTTCCCAATATCTTGTGGCGTTTGGCTTGAGAGGAATGCTAGAATTTTCAAAGGGATTGAAGGTTCAGAGGCGTGGATTTTTTTTTAGAAGAGTTAGAGGTGTGTAATATTGTTAGAATTAGATTTAACTCTTCTTTGTGGGTGTCAGTCTCTCAGGATTTTGAAATTATCAGATAGGTCTTATTCTCTTGTATTGGAGTTGACTCCTCTAAAGCTAGAGGTTGAACTTCCTCTGTAGGCTGGTTGTTTGTATGCCCTTGTTCTTTTATGTATTCTTTTGTTTTTACTTTTATGTTTTAATTCACATGTGGAGGTAATGATTCAAACCACTACCTTTTAGTCAAGGATATGATGCCTTAACCAATCGAACTACGCTCAAGTTGGCATATTGATTTTCATCATAAGGTAAGAAGATCACAAGAACCCCAAAGCATATGATCAAGATCTCCTATAAAGTCTCTCAAAACCAAGGCCACACAGAAAACCTAGAAAAAACTCCAAATCTTTCTAGCAAACAAACATTTCCAAAGCATATAATCAATAATGCCTGCTTCGCACGTCTTCTAATAACCAAAATATGGTATCTAGAGGTTGTATAAGATACATATTCAATTTTCTAAGACTAAAACCTGATATTAAAAAAAATCTATATATATAATAACAGAAAATAAGAGAAAAAGTTGCATTCAAGCCAACATGAATATATCTTGGAAGCATCTCTACTTCTTTTACAAGGTCATAGGTAGGAATTCTCCAACTCACATGTGATGTAATATTATAAATAGAAAATGGTGCATCCAATATTTTGTTGATTAAGAGATAAAGCCATATCCAAATATCAAAACTTAAATCATACTCCAAGAAAAGGACAACACATTACAAGATGAAAAAAGTAGTTCCGAAATTATATTTTGTTCTAATCAGCACAGCAGACAGCAGTATTAAGACTGCTGATCGCAAAAAGTTGGGCACTTAATCAGCAACCTCTACCAAGTGATATATTCCCTCCCAAAGGCCAAAGCCAACAAATTTGATAAGCACACAAGAATGACAAGCAAGAAGAGAAGAGAGATGCATACTTTGTCCTGACCACCAACATCCCATACGGTGAAGCTGATGTTCTTATATTCCACAGTCTCCACGTTAAATCCTGAAATAAATAAATGAAACATAGAAACTTCATGGTCTATATTATATGATTTGTAATAGTACTTCAACATAATGCAAGGAATATTCAAAGCTAGAACACGATAAATATCCGAAGACAGAAACATCGGCATCTAGAAAAACACTTCAATAATTTTAAATTTTCTAAAAGAAGTACAAAACTGAAAAAGAAAAAAATTTCCTTATACACGGAGAAAAATAGGCAAATCAATCCAATGCGTGAAGGTTCCCACGTGAACCAATTTCACAGATGAGTAACAAGAATTCGAATTAAGCAATCAAAATTTGAACATTTCATGAAAAAGGGGTTCTAATCAAAGAACTCACCAATTGTAGGAATAGTTGTGACTATTTCTCCGAGCTTGAGCTTGTACAAGATCGTGGTCTTACCGGCAGCATCAAGACCAACCATCAAAATGCGCATCTCTTTCTTGGCGAAAAGCCTACTGAAGAGTTTGGTGAAGGTCAACCCCATTTCTACTTTGCTTTAGCTGGCTATTTCAATTTGTCTAAGAAGCTGATACCCCAAAAAAAAAAAAAAAAAAAAAAAAAACCCCACAAAAGTAATCAAATAAAGCAGTACACCAAAAAAACAAGAAATCAGGGAAGAACAACAAAATCAATTAGAAGAATCGTAATTTTCGGGAAGGTAAAATTGAGATCCCCATCTCAAAATCCGTAACAAATCAAACAAAGATCGTCCCACAAAGCTGAAACTACCAACATAAGAAAATCCAAACAACAAATCCTGCTCGAATATGAATTCAATTTTCAGATAAAGAAAAACAATTGAAAGCCTCAAAAGCTTAGAAACATGAAAAAATTGAAGAGATTTCAGAAGCGATTACAAAACAGAAGGCATGAATTGAAAGAACATATAAAAAATGAATAAAGAGGTTGGATTGGAACAATACCGGAGCTGGAGAATGGCGTAGAAAGAAAGATCGCGCAATGGAAAGCCCTGAATGAGAGGAGAAGGGCCAAAGGGAAAAACAAAGTTAACCGCACCTGTGTTTTATGCCCCCACGCTTTCACTTTTCCCCTTTTATTCAGCTCTTCCTAAAGCTCAAAAAAAACCGAAAAACAAACCGACAAATCGAAAAACCAAACCGATTAATTAAAAAATCACACCATCAAATATTACACAATTTAGAAAAATATGAAAAGATAGTTGGTAAATTATTTAAATAATCAATAAATTAATTCATGTAATTATGTTGATCTCGGTGTTAATCTCGGACAAAATAATACCGAGATTCTATATATTTGGTTCTCGATAAAACTTGGATGTAATTAACACCGAAATTCGACATATTTGAGCTTTTTCGATGGAATTTCGAATAGGATTAACGCTGATATTCAATATATATCTCAAATCTTACCTAAATTTTTGCAAAATTTGATATTACCCAAAATTTAAATATGACAATGCAATCATTTTGAGTCAATTTGGAAAATCCATTTGGATAATTGGAAAATTTATTTAGAAAATTAAACGATAAATTAAGAAAAAGTTGTATTTTTAACTAAATATGGTAGCCAAAATTAAATTGATTATTGGAAGGCAATTTGATTCAACAACCACCGATTGATAATTCAAGAGGATGGCCAGGTCTAATCCTTTCTTAATAGCTAGAGCTTCAAATACAGACTGAATATGAATGGCCGAGATTGCAGCAACAACTCCTGAAATTGATCTAATAGCAATGCCCATGCCCCTCGAAGATGAATACCAAGCGGCTTCTGCGTTAATTTTGAAGCAAGATCTTTGCACACAGCGACGTCAAGATCACAAGTTTCAGACACCTGCTGATTTTTTGCTTGAAACCTTAAGTGGAGTTGAATTTTAGTTAAATTCTTTTAAAAATTAATAAATTTTTAAAAAGTACTTTTTTTTCTTTTTAAATTTTGATTGTTTTTTTTAAAAACACTAGTAAAAAGAATATTACAAAGCAAAATATTTAGAGGTGGCGGGAGTGTTTATATAATTAATTTTCAAAAACTAAAAACAATAAACTAAATGGTTACCAAATGGGCCATAAACTTCTCACTTTTACATATATATGGTCAAATTTCATCCTATCATTTGACAAAAAGAAAACCTTTTCAATGTGTTGGAAACAACTCCTGGAAACGGCTCCCCCGACAGACAAAAGAGGACAGCAATTGATTGGCACGAACAGTAGTCGTCGGGAAAATAAAACCTGCAAAACGGACAAACAACAGACTAAGTTGTGGATAAAAAACTTATTTATTATTAAAAAAATAATTTCACACACATGAGCCGCACTGAGTCGACCCGCCTACATATAGAATGTGCACCATACCCACATTTGTTTATCACACTCTCTCTAAAACATGGGTACCCCTTGGGTCCAAACCCACAAACAAAGGTGGGGTATATGAGGAGCTTTTCGATTGATAAAATAACCAATTTGGGATTCTCTTTTTCCTTTTTTTTCATTTTAAACAAATTTTCACTAACAATCCTCCACTTGAAAATTTAAAACAAAAGAAAACATTTTTTTCATCAAGCAATATCAATCTATACAATACTATGTATAAGTAAAAGTGTCTTACGACTTGAACCTTTACATAGTGAAGATGATTTAGAACATATTAGAGTAACTATTGATTTTGAATTCTATCTCTAACAACATCTCACACACAACATTATTTAGGGTGTAGTTCAAAAGCCCGTACTTTAAGACTTAGCACGTGTATCTCCATTTAGTGAATGCTCTAAAAAATTCACCTAAAATTCCATAGAAAGCGACCCCCACTTCCACATTCACATAGGTGAGTCTATCAAGAGTACTCTTGTAGCTAGGTACTCCACTTGACATCAAGTACAGATCTCATAAGAACTAAGTTCAACCTTTCTTATGCTTCAGTATATCATGCTCAGACTCTAGGTCATGGAACGAAACTTTGTCTTTGTTTTAGCATGATTTATTTTATATCAGTTGTGATCAGTTATTACCCGTTGAACCTATTTCTTGGGATCTCCAGTCTATAGGTTGGGTTTTCCTCACACGTGGTTCATCTTTCTATAGACATGAGTCTCATTCTTTCTAAGGTTTTGAAAACCTTCTCTCTAGCTAGTCCTTTCGTTAAAGGATCTACCAAGTTTTCATTAGTACATATTATGGGTGTACACGGATTGGGTTTGAGGTATTTTTTGGATCAACCCGAAAATTCAAGTTGGTCAAATTGGCTTCCCGAGTAACCTGAATAGGATACCCAACCCTTAAAATTCGTGCCGGATTGTCGAGTTGTGTATTTTTTTTCTCTCTGTTTTTGGTAGATTTAGAAACCTTACAACAACCAAATCATTATAAAAACATTGATCCAAGATAAATATAAACATAGAATAGGTTTTAAACATTAATTGTCATATCTATAATCAATAGTCACAAACATATACGTGAATCAAACTTCTAAAACATAAAGTACAATATATTCATATCTGTGAAAACCACATATCCATGAATCCATAGTTAGTCACAAACATAAAGTACAACATTAATAGAATACAATACATAACCACATAAGTTCTTAATCCTATAGAATTATATAACAACAGCTCACATCTAAACTATGAACCAAACTTCTAAATCCACAATTATTAGCATCCTGAGCATTCAACTTAGTCCTGAAAATTTAAAAACATTCCAAGTAGTTTGAAAAAAATAAACCAACAACGAAAAATAAAAAGATATATTATATAAGTGTTCAACTTACCATGAAAATTGTCAACTCATGGAGTTTCGTTCTTGTGTTGTGAAAGAGGGCTTGACATTATCTAGACAAATAATATAAAGATTAAATGTATATAATACCATATAAAAATGCATAGTAAATTGCAATAAATAAATAACAATTAAGTTGGAGGCACCACTTGCCACTCTCATTTTTTTTTTCATAAATCTTCATTTCTTCAATTTGTGGAGGAAGATCTAATAAGAATGTTTTGCCACGAATCCAATTTTGTGTACAAATCAAAGCTTTTACTATTTTAGGTAATAATGAACTTCTAAAAAAAAAAAAAAAATCCTTCTTCCTGTACTAAATGCTGATTCAGAAGCCACAGTAGACACTGGAACGGCAAAATCATCTTGAGCAATTTTTTATAAAACTCAGTATTTATAGCCATTTAGTTTCCACCAACCCAGAACATCAAAATGATCACTTAGCTCTTCACAAGAGTTAGACAAATATCGATCCACATCATTCCGCAATTCTAAAGTATGTATTTCTTCTCTTCTTCTCTTGTAATGTGATAATACAAGACCACTCGTGCTAGTTTCAACAATAATTCTCAAACTCAATAGTCTTGGACTGTCAATTGATTCAACTTGTTCATAAATACAACTTTGGACACTCAAATCATCACTAAAGCCATCAACTTGTGATTTGCAAAAATTATACAAACGCATCAAATAAGTTTCAATCTTATCAGCAAGAGCTTTAGTCATAGCATCATTATAAACACTTTCAAAGCAAAAGCATACATAACCCAATTTGTAACGAGGGTCAAGCACCACAATTAGAAATACAAGCTTATTAATTTTGTCAAATGAACTCCAATATTTGTCATACTTTGCCTTTATATTTACAGCCATAGTACACAAAATAGAGTTATGTCCGTTGTTCCAACGAATTAAAAGCTCATTAAAACCTCACATCTCATGAAAGAAAGAATTTGCAGTCACATATAAAGAACCACTTATCTTCATAGTAATATCATAGAACACCTTCAAAAACATGACAAACACTTCAACATTTTTCCAATCAGAATTACTTGGTGGCCCTACCCTCTTCTTTCCGTGATCATCTTTAACAAAATAGTCCTAATAATCCAGATCCTTTTCCTCTAATATTTGAAAAGCTTTATCAAATTTGAGTGCATGCTCAAACATAAGATAAGTAGAATTCCATCTTGTTGCCACGTCCAAACAAACAGGAGCTTTGCATTCTATTTTCTCTTGCTCCATACAAGCTTTAAACTTTGTCAATCTCATAAGAGAGGACCAAACACACCTTACAGCATTACGAACACTAGCGATGGAATCAAGCTTTTCTTTCGATTATCATTTACAATTAAGTTAATATGTGAGCACAACATCTCATGTATAACGATTCACCTTCTAACACTAGGGTTTTCTAACTTCTAAGTCTTTTCTTAACATACAAAATAGCCCCATTGTTTGAACTTGCATTATCAACCGTTATGGAAAAGACTTTATCAACCCCCCATTCCAACAAACAACACTCAATGACCTTGTCAATCATCTCACCCTTATGGTTAGCAACTCGACAAAAGTTTTTTTTATGCAAAATCCATTCTGCATCAATAAAGTGTGCAATGAGTATCATGTAGTTAACATTTTGCAATGAAGTCCACGTGTCAATTGTAAGACAGACTCTTTGAGAATTGCTAACTAAAAATGATTTTAACTTCTTTTTTCCTCAAGATAAAGTTGATAGATGTCTCTAGCAATTGTTACTTTTGAAGGAGGATCAAACATAGGACAAGATACTGCAAAAATGTCTAAAACCCTCATTCTCTATAAATTTGAATGACGATTCATCAATAATTAACATCTTAGCACACACTTCTCTACATGCTTGTTGACTAAAAAATGTAGTCACAAAATTACTACCACATTTTCCATCATTAGAAGGTTGAAGAGTCAAAATAGTTTGTCCTTTTTCTTTCTCCTTATATGGATACTTCTTACATTGATTTTTTAAGTGTTTCCATAATGTGCTAGTCCCACAAGAAGTAGTTTCACAACAATACTCTTTACTACAATAATTGCACGTGAACCTAGTACTATTCTTTTCTAACTTTGTGAAGTGATCTCATACAATGGTGGTTGTATTTGTAGATCTAGGCCTCTTCTTAGTAGGCAGTGGTGGTTTACTTGAATTCCCAATTTCAATTGTGTTAGCAACGACAGGTGGAAGAGCAGGACTAGGGCTAAGGCTAGGACTAGGACTAGTTTGGCTAAGATATCTACTACTGTTGTCCATAACCTATAAAAATAGAGAGACTATGGTCAAAGACTCAAAATAGAACAATCACCAAACAAAAAACACAAATTTAAGATCATTTATAATTATTCAGTGCATACATTCAATAAACAAAGTAGACAAATCTAAAACAACCACCCACACAAATACTAAAAAAATCCACCAACAGTCCAACACAAATTCTAAATAAAATAAAATAAAATAAACCAAGCATGAAAGCAATGTAATGAATCAGCCATCAATGAAGAAAATACATAAAACAACCACCAACACAAATACATTTTTACAAACCTTGAAACGTGTCAGTGGAAATCTAAATTTTGGGAAACAAGAAGTGGAGATCTGAAATTAAAAAGAAAAAGAAAAAAAAAAGTCAGAGTAAAATGGTAGTTTGAAATCTGAAATTACAAATCTTGAATGATAGCAAATGAGCGGTAGACTGAAACGGACGAACGGTGGAAGATGAGCGTTTGAGATTTGAAACGGATGAACGATCGGTGGAAGTCGAACTTGAGACGGCGGAACGGAACGGAGAAATGGGACGTCGAAAGGAACGGAACAACGACGAAGATGAATGGTCGAACTCGAACTTAAGGTTGAGCCATTTAGGGGCTGAGGACTAAAGTGGAGAAGGACGGAAACTGAAGGAGAAGGAGAACGACAGAAAGTGAATCCTTAAGGCCTAAAAGTTCAAAAAATATATATATATATATATATTTAACATTAATATTAGAAATTCGGGTTGGGTTGGGTCGGGTCAACCCAAATTTTTCAAAATCCAAACCCGAGACCTAACCCAACCCGAAAAATACAAAAAAAAAAAAAAAAAAAAAACCCAAATTGTAAACTAACCCAACCTAACCCTTGTAATTTAGGTTGGGTAGTTCAGGTTATTCAAGTTATCAGGTCATTTAAATGCCCCTAGTTCATATATGATCCACTCTAACTACACCAGTAGTGAGGAACTCTCTAGTGGTACTATGCTTACGACGTATTTGTCGTCTCTTTTCGTTGTAATAACGATTATGAACTTTTGCGATTACTGCAGTATTATCGTAATTGATCAACATGGCTAGTACTAGTTTTTCCCATAAGGGAATCTCTGATAGCAGACTTCTAAGCCAACCTACTTCTTCACTAGCTGTTGCTCGTGCTATCATCTCTGACTCCATCATAGATTGGGCTAAAATAGTCTATTTCTTGGACTTCCAAGAGACAACTCCACCTGCCATATTAAAAATTATAGCTACTAGTAGCCTTTGAATCATCTGAGAGGGAATTCCAATCAGCATCGTTGAACCCTTCTAGAATAGCGAGAAACTTCTGATAATGTAATTTTAGGTTCTAAGTTTTCTTCAAGTACCTCATAACCCTTTCTACAACATTCCAATGTGTTGGGTTTTATGTCCTAAAACTCGTGGTATGTAAACAATAAACGAATTTTATTTTACAATAAAGTTGTTATTGAGATCAATTCAGCAAAGATGTCATTGAATATGTGAATTGCATTTAAGAACCCTAAATCCAATAAACTAAGAACCCATGGTTGTAACATAAATACTTGAACTATATGTGAAGACATAAAAGTGGATTAAGTTCGAGTAAATAGCCAAAACAGTTTATAGTATAAGGATAAGGTTGGGTACCTTATCTTGGAGACACTATGGATGCAGCTCCCTTTGTATTTGATACAAACGATGTGATCCTGAATCGTTCATGTGAAGACATATGAGTGAGGGTGTCCTATGCAATGAGTTTGCATAATACTGGACCGAGAAATAGTCACTTTTACTTTATAACGCTATTCACGGTTAAGACTAACTATTTCAATACGATGACCTAGGTAACTCGATCTTAATTCTGAGCTAACTATGAACTCTTATTTATTCAAGATTATCCTTTAATCTGTATAGGTGAGAGTGGCCCGAGTTCCTCAACTCAATAAGTCTACCATTTTAGGGATAAGACTGGGTAGATAGTTGGGGATATAGTCCTGCAAGATGGAATTCACTTCTATCAAGGGATAATAGATAGGTTGTTCTCTTAAGTGCTGACTCCGGATTTTGAACAATGGGTCTCACCTTCTCATGGTCAGAGAAAGATTCGATTTAGACCACAAACAAATTGTTCAATAGAGGCTTAGTGGGATTTAAGGAACAAGACGTAATTTCGGGGTAAAATGATATTTTTTTTACCCAGCTGTAATTACGAATAACCTGTGAAGGATCGACTTACTAATCATTGTTATATCGAGTGGACATAAATATGTCTACAGTGAGGAGAGTGCAGCTACTGCGCTATAGTAGGGTGTCTCGGTAATTAATGAATGTTGGTTAACTATGTTAAAGAGTTTAGCCGATTAATCTCGGAACGTTGGAGCTCATAATCTGTAGGTCCATTAGGTCCCCTGCTAGCTCATATTAGGCTAAACCTTAGAAAGGTGTGATGAGAAAAGTTGAAACATTCAAATTCTATGTAAGAGGTAAACGTTAATTATATTCGATATACTTAACACCTTATCATTTAATTATGAATTAAAATATGGAGAGTTGGAAATATTTAACTATGATTTAATATTGTATACATGAATAGGGATTCATGATCAGAATTGGTGTTAATTATTAATTTAATATTTGATATTAAATTAATATTATTAATTAAATTATTTAAAATTAATTTTATTTGAAATTAATTATTTATTCAAATTAGTTTTACTTTAAAAAAATTCAAATTAATTTGATTTAAAATTAATTGTCATTTAAGTTTTGAATTTTAGAAATTCAAAAATTTGAGGTTGTAGTTTTTTCCCACATTTCACCTCTTTAAAACACCTCAAATCCCACTATAATTAATCCTCAATTTGCTGTCACTTTGAGGTGAATTTGTTGTGCATGATTTTCTTCTTTAAATAGAAAAAAGATTGCTAAGAACTGGGTTGATTTTGCTGGCTTTTGAAGCTGTAATTTCCCTCTCAAAATACTTGGCTCCAAGTTCTCTCCAACTTCATTTCTCTCTTAAAATTTATCATGTTTTTGGATTCCACAATCTCTTCTAAGGCCGAAGAATAGTAGAGAAGACTCTAGCAGTGGTCCACGAAGTGTTCGTGATAAAAAAACAACCAGTGAATTGTTTCAATCTTGAGTTACATCAAGGTTTGTTCTTTAAATCTCTGTTTTACAATTCTAAACAAGCATGCTTAATCCTTAAAATTAATGTAGTTAGAGTGTTTTAGATCCAAATTGCTTCCTCTTGTATGTTCTTTGCTCCTTCACACTCTATACTAGGTTTGCTTGTAAACCTACAAAGTAATCCTACAGCATAAGCTAAATCAGGCCTAGTGCAATCAACAACGTATCTGAGACTGCCTATGATGCTCACATACCCGAATTGATTAACACTATTTCCGGTGTTCTTGAACAACTTAACACTAGGGTCATAAGGTAAGTACATGTTGGTTTACATTCAAAGTAATTATATTTCTTTAGAATCTTCTCGATATAATGAGATTGACCTAAAGAAACTTCTTTTTTGGACCTAGTTACTTTTATGCCTAAGATTACATTTGCTTCTACTAAGTCTTTCATATCAAAGTTTGCACTTAACAAGGATTTCATATCATTTATAACGTGAAAAATTGATCAAAAAATTAACAAATCATCTATATACAAACATATGATAGTGCATAGATTGTTTTCGAACTTATAGTAGATGCATTTATCTTTCTACTACTACAAAACTGGGCTTTAATGTCAGTTTAAAACTGACATTATAGGGGTACAATGTTAGTTGAAAACCAACATCAAAGATCGTGTTGTAAAAATTCTTTAATGTCGGTTTAAAACCGACATTATAGATTACCAAAATTTCAATGTCAATTATCTTCAATGCCAGTTTTCAGCCGACATTGAATACTATTTTCAATGTCGATTTTCAACCAACATTGAACATTATCTTCAATGTCAGGTTTTCACCTACTTTTAGTCAATAATTGTTCGATATTAAATGTCTATCATTGTTTTGTCATTGAAAAATAAATAACTATATATGTATATTTGTTGCCTACGCACCTACAAATCAATAATATTTCTCTTTTACCTGTATATGCACAAAATAAAATCTTAATTGCTTTCAAAAATACCTAATAATAAGTCACAAAAGAGGAAATGGATGATAATTTAACTCTAAAACCAAGGTAATCAACAAATTACCAAAACTCATAAAGATTACATAACAAAATTAAATTTTTGTTAGATACAAACAACTTTTATTGGTGTATCAAAAAAGAGTAAAAACTTACTTTTAAGATACAAAATACAAACTAAAACTTGTACAGATAATACCCCCCCCCGAAAAAAATAAAAAATTGCACACACATTTGTTGCCATTGTATAGTGTTTTCCAAACATAGATTTTCAGTTGTTCCTTCGTTATGTTCTCTCCACCATCCACCACAAATTTGATCCAAATCCAAAGCAAGACTTCCTGCAAGTAGAGAAAAATGGGCAAAGGAGTTCTAATAAGAATTCAACTACCCCACACAGAGAATTATGAAATTAAAACTAAGAGCGAAATTAACCAAGTGAGAAAAAAAAGTACCATATTACCTTAGGAAGTACCATACCAAAACTAACAAGCTTAAACTAATAAAGATTTCAAACAATAAATTCAACAAAGGAGTTCTTTTTCCATTTTAGATTTTTTAGGCAACCGGACCAATCATACTAATTAAACAAGTTTAAGATGAAAATAAATCACGTGCAAGTGTAAATGCCAAGAAGAAAATCACTCATACCAAGTTGCTGAAAAGGCGCCTGCAATAGGTATGGGAAAGCAAAGTCAATCATGTTGTTGATCCAGGAAAGTTCAAGAGCAACATTTGCTCGAATTAAGTCATAGCAAACAAAGAGGCATGAAGAAAAGCATTCTTTCTTTCCTTGCACAGAAATCATTTATGAAAAGATTAAAAATGAATTCCTTATGCCAACTTTCAAGTAATAATAGACAACGATACATACATAACAGAGGCAAAAAGCAAGCAATCATATAATAAGCATGTCATGAACACTTCCTGAAGGCACTGGGACAACCAGATGAAACAAAGATTTCACCAATCACCATGAGATACATTTGTCCAATTCTTGGGTCAAGGAAATTGTTCTTTGTTTCAAGAGCTTTGACCTTAAAGCAATATGTGTCTAACTCAATCTTTAGGGTTGAAAGCAAATTGATTTTGGGTTTTTAATGATTGAGAATTAGGATTCTCAAACCAAAAGGATTTCAAATTCAAATTCACTAGAGTTTTTGTATCAGATCAAATTTCATCACATTAGATAGTAAACAATGAGAGAATATCCAAGTAGTAGTTCAATTATTCCTAATAGTTTTTTTTAATTTTTAGACCTATTGCTAGTAAAAGAAAGAAAATCTAGATACAATATTAAGGATTCTAGTCAACATACTAAATATTCACCTTCAACGCATTTAGATGCTAGATTTAGATGATGCCTAGACTTGATCTAAATGCATCAACTGATAGAAATTTCATATTTGAATATTAAGAATGTTGATAGGAAGGATTCCAAAATTTCATACAACATTAAGAAGTGAAAAATCTAGATTAATCTAGACAAATAATGCAACTGGATTCATATAGACAAATAATGTATGAATATTAAAAAAAAAAAACTTATAAACAACTAAACTTATAAAAAGAAAAAAAACTCAACAAGGTAACAAAACTCCATACAAAAATAAAATAAAAAAGCACAGAATACACCAACAACATTACAGAAAGTAACCAAAACTCCAAACAGAAATACACCAACATAGTAAACAAAACAAAAAAATATGAACGTAAGTTATATTTCTTTAAAGTCTATTCTATAGCCAAAGAATGTCTAAGAAGTTCCACTACCATAAACTGCTAAATGGAAACCATAAACAACTAAGCTATGACTACCATAACTGCAGGATAGTCATAGTAATCCAAAACCGAATCTAATCCAAAATTTTAGATATTCAAAGCAACAGTAAAAGACATAACTCCAACATTCAAGTTCTTAGAGATTTGTACTATATTTTTAAAGCTTGCAATAATAAAATACATGGCTCTAACATTTAACAATATAAGAGTAAGAGTACTAAGTGATAATATCGAAAATGTGCTATCTTCCTCTACTTAACTTGGAGTTGTTAAGCTACTTAATATGTTTCAATTGATTGTTTTGTGGGACTCAAGTGTACAAGCGGTCGAATGAAGCATTTGGGACAAAAAGACATTAAGATGGCAAAGATGGGAACCAAATTGAACAAATGAAGAAAGACGACCAACACATGGAAGTATTTTGCCCTGCTGAGTGTCGCAACGCTCCTCCAAAGCATAAGCCCAACACTCGCTCGATGCTTGAAAGCAGTAGGCTTGGGTGCAGGATAGCGTTCCAATGCCACTCCGAGCGTTGCAATGCTCCGAAGATGGAATAACGCCACCTTCCCAATGCTAGTGCAACGCTCAACTCCAACGCTATGCGGCAGAATGGTAGCATTGCAACGCTCATCCCTAACCTTGCGACACTACGTAGTTTGATAGAACCCCCACCTCCACACTGGCGCAATCAAGCGCTAGGGGCAGCGTTGTGACACCTCTTTGACGCACAGCAAAAACGCGAAGCAACATTGCAATGCTCTCCCTAACGTTGCGATGCTGTGACAAATTTATAAATAGGCCATTCAGGGCCAGCACTCAAGACACACTCGAATAGACTGCATCCTTCAGTTTCCTCTCGATTTCTGATAGCACTAGAAATGTGTTATCTTCTTCCGCTTAACTCAAGGTTGTTTAGCTACTTAATTTGGTTAATTTGGTTATTTTGTAGGACTCGGGTGTATAAGCAGTTGGATTAAGCGTTCGGACAAAAATGCGTTAAAATGATGAAGTTAGGAGCTTAAATGATCAAATGAAGAAGGAAATAAGGTTGCTGCCCTGTCGAGCGTTGCAACGCTCTGATTATACCTAAGTTCAACGCTAGCTAAACGCTATTGGACAGAATACTCAGATGTAGGCAGTGTTGTAATGCTCTGGAGATGTCCCAACGCCACTGTCGCATCACTCGTCAATGTTGCCCTCCAACGCTCTAAGACAGAATAGGCAGCGTTGCAATGCTCCCCTAGAGCGTTGCAACATTACGTGTTTTTACAAACATTTAACCTCAATGTGCGTGCAACACATCGTCAAGGCAACGCTGTGACGCTCACCTGACGCTCGGCCAATTTGTACCGCAGCATTACAACGCTCATCCTAGCGTTGTGACGCTGTGGTAGTTTTATAAAAGAATAATTTGGGTCAGCCGATTACACCATACCAAGTACACCCGATCTTGAGCACCGCAACTTTGTTCCAACCTTGTTTTAGCCCACTTTTACACCAAAATCGTGTAAAAATTTCTTCCCTATTGCCAATTGTATTGATTTCGAACATGTTTCGAGGCTAAAGAGTAAGAACTTAGCTTGGGTTAGTTAGTTTAATTTCGTTCCAATTCGATTCTTGAGACTTGTATTGTAATTCTATGAGTTTATTATGAATTTATGAGAATTTATCTTGAGCATATTCTTCAATTTTTGTGTATGGGATAATCTGACAAATTAACTATGCATGTTTAATTGATTGCTTTGATTGGCTCTAATTTGTAATCATTAGGTAGTCCTCATCTAGAAGCATGAATTAAGTTAGTTTGTTGTGTTAAATTAGGATTCTATTTAGCAAGTATGATTAAAAACAGAGTAGAGAAAGAAAAATAGCAGACCAAGATTTTACGTGAAAACCCTAATCAGGGAGAAAAAACCACATGATAAAAGGATTCTTATTAGAAGACTGATACACATAATACAATGTGACCACCAGCTTAAATAGAAAAAAGAGAAACCCTAAGGTACAATAAAAAAGACAAAAATGCCCCTAGAGTAAAAAAAAACCCTAATTTCAACACTCCCCCTCAAGTTGGGGCATAGATGTCAATAAGACCCAACTTGCTCACACATGCGTCAAACAACTGTCTGGGCAGTCATTTTGTTAGGACATCTGCAATTTGTTGATTGGAAGGAATATAAGGAACACAAATGTTGCCACTATCAAGTCTTTCCTTGATTAAATGCTGATCAATCTCCACATGCTTTGTTCTGTCATGTTGAACTGGGTTATTTGATATGCTTATTGCAGCTTTATTATCACAGTAGAGTTTCATTGGACCGGTCTGCTCTTGATCAATGTCTCTTAAAAATTTTCTAGCCAAATCTCTTCAAAGATTCCTAGACTCATGGCCCTGTACTCAGCCTCGACACTACTTTTAGCAATAACACCTTTTTTTTTTCCTTTATGTAACAAGGTTACCCATACAAAGGTACAATACCCTAACGTCGATTTTCTGTCTACTACTGATCCTGCCCAATTAGTATCAGTGTAAGCTTCGATGCATCGCCTTTCAGTTTTCCTAAACATCAAGCCTTTCCCTAGAGAGGTTTTCAGATATCTCAAAATGCGCTCCACTGCCCTCATATGTTCTTCGTATGGAGACTACATGAACTGACTTACCATATTCACTGCATATTAGATGTCGGGCCTAGTATGAGAAAGATATATTAATTTCCCAACAAGTCGTTGATATCTTTATTTTCTAACTGGAACACCTTTACTCATATTACTTAACTTTGCATTTGCTTCTATATGAGTGTCAACTGGTTTGCAACCTGTCATACCTGTTTCCTTAAGCAAGTCCAGAGTATACTTCCGTTGGGAAACTGAAATTCCTTCTTTTGATCGAGCTACTTCCATTCCAAGGAAGTATCTTAATTTTTCAAGGTCCTTGATTTCGAATTCCTTAGCCATTTTTGCCTTCAATCGGTCAATCTTTGAGGTATCATCGCCTAAAATAACAATGTCATCAACATAAACAATCAAAACTGCAATCTTCCCAGATACTGACCTTTTAGTGAAAAAAGTATGATCAGAATGACCCTGTTGATACCCTTGTGACTTCACAAACATAGTAAACCTGCCAAACCAAGCCCTTAGGGACTGTTTAACCCATATAAGGACTTCCTTAATCTGCAAACTCGGTGATTAAACTGTTTCTTGAATCCTGGGGGAGGACTCATATAGACTTCTTCCTCTAACTCTCTGTTGAGAAAGGCATTCTTCACATCAAGCTGGTGAAGGGGCCAATCCTTATTAACTGCAACAGACAGGAGGACCCGAACTGTATTTAGCTTTGCAATCGACGAAAAAGTCTCGAAATAATCAACCCTTAAAGTCTGAGTAAATCCCCTCGCAACTAATCTGGCTTTGTATCTATCAACTGTTTCATCGGCCCTATACTTTATTGTGAACACTCATTTATATCTGACTACTTTATGACCACTTGGAAGATTGACTTGGTCCCACGTATGATTTTTCTCGAGAGCCTTCATTTCTTCCATGACTGCGGCTTTCCATTCAGGGCTTTCCAATGTTGTGTGTATACTGTTTGATATCACCACTGTGTCTAGATTTGTAGTGAGGGCCTTCAACTCAGGAGACAGATTGCTATAGGACAAGTAACTCTGTAGCGGATATTTTGTACATGATCTAGTACCTTTCCTTAGGGCAATCGGAAGATCAAAGGATTCATCTCTGTCTTTACTTTCTTCTGACATGCTGCACTCATCCTCATGTTCTATTATTTTCCCACTTTCAACGGTTGTTTCAGTGGGAGTAAGAGACGTTTCTTTCCCAGGTTCAACCATCTTCTCAAGAGTCTCATAATCATTTGTCTCTTCACCATCATCGACCTCAATTACATCTTTTCTATCATTATCTTCCCTGTTTTTGCTCTCAACATTTTCAACACAAGCATCAGCTTTATTACATTTATTATCATGATTAAGGATAGGATTATTAGTACCTGGAACTGATCTCTGTTCTGACTCATGGACTGGAGCTGGAGAGATAACAGGCAGCCCTATTTCCTTCCTGAGATTCTTCTTATAGTATGTAATCCAAGGGACTTGTTTCGTCGGGAGAATAGGTTCATTAGTACTGACACTGATATCAAGGATGGGTTCAGGTAAGACAGATAGACTCGGACCCCAATTGGTTTCCACTAGTATGGTCTCCCTGAAGAGAACCATTGGGAAAGAATGGATAATCTTCAAAGAATGTCACATCCATAGAGACAAAGTATTTTCTGGAAGAGGGATGATAGCTTGTACCCACACTGATGTAGTGGGTACCCCACAAAGATGCATTTCTAAGCCCGAGAGATAAACTTGGTACGGTTAGGGCCATGAGTATGGACAAACACTACACAGCCAAAGACATGAAGGGGTACATCAGAAATAATCTGGTATTCTACCATTGCAATGGTGTTAGTGGGTGTATTGACGACAATTTATAATTCTCGCATTTCTTAGCCGATTTCTATACTATCGACACAACTTTTCTTTCTTTCTGCCACAATATCTAAATAAAACAGTATAAATAACTTGTATTTCTACAAGTTATCACACCCCCAAATTTAGATATATGTTTGTCCTCAAGCAGATCTTCTACTAAAGCAATATTGCTCAATTCCTATCCTTATTTTGCATTGATTGGTTGCTCCGAATGCTCACCCTAGGCAACATTACTTAACAGCGCAATTTCCTTCTATCCTTGATAACTCATAAACAAGCTCTAACTTATTCTTCTATACAACAAATCTCTACTAAAAAATTCCTTTCTCGTTTTAAAAAGAACGTTTACCTCTTCATGCAAAAACAACTTGACACGATTTGAATGCGGTGGTCAGGTTGCATTATTTTATTAGAGACTGTTGAGCATGGTTACATCCTTCGTTTTAACTTGTTCCCACGAGTGTCATGCAAACATCCAACTACGGTTGTGTGCCAATCTCAACTTCATCTCTTGATTTTTCAACTAAGTTTAACTTTTGCTGGCTAGAGAAGTTATCTTTTATACTCTTTTTTTTTTTCTCATATTTTTTTTCATATTGCGTCGTTCTTGGAAACCCACCTTCATTTTGGCTTGCTCTCACGGGTGTCATGCGAACATCCAACTACGAGTAAGTTTCTTTCACGACTTAACTCTTATCAGGTTAGGATGTTGTTGGAATTTCCCTTGCGCTGACATTGGAGTTTTGTATGAAAAATGTATTTTTTGTTTATAGTAATGAACGCATTTTCTAATGATCGCATCCACTTGATTACATCTGCTCAGACCTTTTCCACCCCCAAATTTAGAGATGTGCAAGATCCTCTTGTGTTGTTTTGGACAGAATAGACAAACACTTAGTCAAAATTTTGAAAAGAAGGTTTGAGTAGAGTTTTGAAGGATAAAAGGTCAAGCAGTGCTATAGCTACGAATTAACTAAGTGTTAGTCAGAAAATACAAAGTGTGGGAAATGCTACTAAGTGTATGCATATAACTCATCATGGTAGCGCAATGAATAACGCAAGATAGAAGATAAAGAACATCGCAATAATTGATAAAGGATGATAAAGAAGAGGCTAATGCATACGGAAAGAATTGCTACTCAATTGTATTAAAAATTAACCAAGTATACAAAGAATTATAAATAATGCAATACAAAATTTTAGAATATCAAAGAATCAAAGAATTAGCTTCTATACATAGAAAAATAATGAATGAAGTTGTCTTTTGTATTTGATTCAGACGGGTGCACAATTAAAAAAAAAAATTACACCACGCTTCCATTAACACAAATGCATATTTGCAGAGGACGGGAACCAACGCATGTATCATCGCAACACACCCCTTAACTCAACGCATTTCTGGAGGACGGGCACACGGTACTTCTACCAGCGCAACACTACCTCAACATAGTGCGTTTTCGCTAAGGACAGGCTAACAATACATACGAGCGCAACACACCCCTCAACGCAATGCATTTGGGTCGGATGGACGCAAAGTGTATCTTGTTATCGCAAGATGTACCCATCATCGCATTGCATACCAATCTTTATTTTTTCTTTTTAATTCATCAAACACGTAAGTCGATAAGGCTTTACAATGTTCATCGTTTTATTCAGTCATTCACATAAATTTTAAGAACAACGCTACTAATGCATAAAAGTAAAGAAATTAAACATGATATGGAAATACACAATTGAATTAACTTAAAAGTAAACACGTAAAGCAGTAAAGACTAATTCTAAAAAGCAGTAAATAACGAAATTTAAAAATCAGTAGATGAAAGTTGTAAAGAAAGCATTTAAACATAGATATAGGGATGCTGATTGAAAGAGTTTTTCAGAGTTACCGCAATAGCATCCCCGTAAGCGGTCAATCTTGCTTGCCTAAGTCGATGGTCTCCATGCATCGATCCACATCACCCCCAAAGTAGGGCTTAATTCATTGACCATTGACTTTGAATGCGTTACTCCCGTCTTTGGTTGTTAGCTCCACTGCGCCATGAGGAAAGATAGTCTTGATGCGGAATGGCCCAGACCAGCGGGACTTCAACTTCCCTGGAAACAATCGCAAATGGGTGTTAAACAGAAGTACCTGTTGACCCTCGAAGAATGTCCGACTGCTTATGCGGTTATCATGTCATTTATTTGTTATCTTCTTATAAAGCTTGGCATTTTCGTAAGTGTTCATTCGCCACTCGACTAGTTGGTTCAATTGCAACTTTCGGACTTTCCTCGCACTTGCTAGATCAAAGTTCAGCTTCTTGCTTGCCCATACTGCCTTGTGTTCAGACTCGAGAGGCAGATGACAAGCTTTTCCAAAGACCAGAGCATATGAAGACATGCCAATTGGAGTTTTGAAGGTAGTCCTATATGCCCACAATGCTTCATCAAGCTTGGGTGACCAATCCTTCCTAGATGTACTGACTACCCTCTCCAAGATAGTTTTGATCTCTCTATTAGAAATTTCTGCCTACTCATTGGTTTATGGGTGATATGCGGTTGCAACTCTATGGCTGATGTTAAACTTAGTCAATAGGTTGGTGATTATGCGGTTGATAAAATGTGAGCCTTCATCGCTGATTAAGGCTCAGGGCATTCTATATCAGGTAAAAATATTCTTCTTGAGAAACTTCGCCACTGTGGCCGCATCGTTCTTAGCACATGCAATGGGCTCAACCCACTTCGATACATAGTCAACCGCGACCAGGATGTATTGATGACCTTCTGAAGGTGGAAAAAGGCCCATAAAGTCGATTCCCCATACATCAAATAATTCGACTTTCAAGATTGAAGTCAAGGGCATTTCATTTCTTCTAGACATAATCCCTATTCTCTGGCATCTATCGCACTGTACAACATGGGCGTGGGCGTCCATGAATAGTGTCGGCCAAAAATAGCCACTCTGTAGGACTTTTACGGCGGTCCGCTGCCCCCTAAAATGTCCTCCATAAAGGGACTCATGACAAAGCTCCAAAATGTGCTTGGCCTCATGCTCAGGAACGCATCGACGCAAAATATGATCAGGTCTAAGTCGATACAAGAAGGGATCGTCCCAGAAATAAAACTAGACGTCATGTCTCAACTTCTTCTTCTGCTGGTATGTGTAGTCTTCTGGTACTTGGCCGCAAACAATGAAGTTTACAATGCTGCATAACATGGAACATTAACGCATACTGACATCAGCAGTTCGTCAGGGAATCTTTCTTCAATGTCTTTTTCTTTCTCCTGAACCTCGCAATTTTCTAACCTTGACAGATGATCTGCGACTTGGTTCTCGGTGCCCTTTCGATCCTTAATCTCTAGGTCAAGTTCTTGTAGGAGTAGTACCCATTTTATCAGCCTTGGTTTCGCATCCTTCTTTGTCATAAGGTATTTGATCGCAGAATGATCAGTATACACCAAAACATTTGTTCCAATCAAGTACTGTCGAAATTTCTCCAGCGCAAATACCACTGCGAGCATTTCTTTTTCCATGGTTGTATAATTTTTCTGCACATCATTCAACGTTTTACTAGAATAATAGATAGGATGCAAAACCTTATCTTTGCGCTGACTTAAGACTGCGCCCACTGCATATCCATTAGCGTCACACATCAACGCAAAAGGTTGCGTCCAATCTGGCGCAATCAGAATGGGTGCGGTGATGAGCGCATTTTTCAGTGTGTGGAATGCTTCAGCGAATGCGTCATCAAAGTCATATTCGCGGTCAGCTTCGAGGAGTGCACTTAGGGGCCTTGCGATCTGAGAAAAGTTGCGGATAAATCTTCGATAAAACCCTGCATATCCCAGAAAACTCTTAAGTGTTTTCACATTTACTGGTGGTGGTAACTTGGAAATTGCGTCGATTTTCGCTTAATCACTTCTAATCCTGCCTTCGATATTTTGTGACCTAGCACAATTCCTTCTTCAACCATAAAGTGGCATTTCTCCCTGTTCAGAACAAGATTAGTTTCCACACATATCTTCAAGACTTTCTCAAGGTTAGATAAATAGGAGTCATAAGTATTGCCGAAAAATGAAAAATCATCCATAAATACCTCGAATGACTCCTCCAAGAAATCTGAGAATATCGCCATCATACATCGTTGGAAAGTACCTAGTGCATTGCAGCGTCCAAACGGCATGCGACGGAATGCAAATGTGCCAAATGGGCACGTGAAAGTCGTCTTATCTTGATCTTTCGGTGCGATCGCAATTTGGTTATACCCTGAGTAGTCGTCAAGAAAACGGAAAAATTCATTCCCTGCAAGGCAGTCTAACATCTGATCAATAAATGGGAGTGGAAAGTGGTCCTTTTTAGGGGCCAGATTTAATTTGCGGTAGTCCATACATATTCTCCACCCTGTAGTTGTCCTTGTGGGAATTAACTCATTCCTGCTGTTAGTGACGACTACCATTCCCCTATTCTTTGGAACGCATTCACTGGACTGACCCAACTGCTATCTGATATAAGGTAAATGACGCCTGCATCAAGCCACTTCACTATCTCTTTCTTCACAACCTCCCTCATGGCAGGGCTCAATCGACGTTGTCATTCTATAGATCCTATTTTTCCTTCTTCCAGACGAATCTTATGCATACAATACGAAGGACTGATCCCTCGAATATCTGCTAAGATCCATCCTAAAGCTTTTTCGTTGTTTTTCAGGATCTGGATAAGTGCGTACTCCTTTTCCTTGCTCAGCAAGGCAAATATAATAACCGGTAAAGTGTTATTGCCTCCTAAATAAGCATATTTGAGATGCATAGGCAATGACTTCAACTCTAACATGGGTGGTTCTTCTAAATATGGCTTAGTGTGTTGCGTTGTTCGTTCAAATAACTTGATTGTTTCAAAATTCGATTCAATTTGAATTGCGGCGCAATTCTCCTCCCACATTGCGCCGATCCTAAAATCTTCGTCCTCCGATTCTTCTAGGGGCTCGTGCCAAGGTTTTCCTGCAATTCCTCAACATATTGACAATTTTCCATATCACTCGGGTATTTCAACGCATTGAGAACGTTGAACTTAACTTGCTGATCGTCGACCCTGATGGTAAGTTTTCCTTTTTGTACATCGATCAGTGCTCGCCCTGTTGCAAAAAAATGGGCGACCCAAGATGATAGGCACCTCAATATCAGCTTCATAGTCTAATATGATAAAGTCAACAGGGAAGATGAACTTATCTACTTGCATAAGTACATCCTCTATTTTGCCCTCGGGATGCATTATTGATCTACGGCCAACTACAGTGTAATTGTGGTTGGACTTGCATTGCTGATATTTAACTTTTTGAAGATTGACAAGGGCATTAGGTTTATACTCGCCCCCAAATCACACAACACATTTTCGACCTTCTTTCCCCTATTAAGCAAGGCAATGTGAAACTCCCGGGATCTTTCATTTTGGTGGGGATGTTGTTTTGAAACAGCGCACTGCACTCATATGTTAATGCGACCGTTTCATTTTCCCCGATCTTCCTCTTGTTAGCAAGTATGTCCTTGAGGAATTTCACATAGAAATTGTTTACTATCATCTTTCTTCCTTAGCCTGGACGGGAAAGGTGGAGGATCCCACCGTATTTCCTGTTCATTTGGTTGTTCATTAGGGTCCTGTTTTTTATATGTTTTAGATGCTGGAGGTTGCGGTGATTTTGAATTTAAGTCCTGCTCAGACTCATCCTTTATAGATGTACTTTCTTTCGAACTGGTAATTCTTTCATTTATGGTTGAATGGTCATCGTTGATGGTTAAGTCTACTGGTCTTGTTACTGAGTCTGGTACTGGTGGCACGGGGACTGTTGTTTTACCACTGCTCAATGTCACTGCTTGACATTGTTCTTTACCACGTGGCCCCAATGTTCCCGAACTATTGGGCAGCGTACCAGATTTTTTATTCTTAAGTTCGATCGCAAGCTGTTCAATCTACTCCTCCAAATTTCTAATGGAGGAAGCTTGTGATTGCTTAGTTGCCTTGCTCTTCTCAATATAATGCTTCAATAACGACTCCAAAGGCGAGGTACTGCAAGAAGTGTCAGAAATGAACGGTTGGTCGTAGGGTGATATACTTTGAAAATTACCTAGGCTGGGATCTTGATTAATGAAAATCGAAGGGTTGCCTCGATTCCCATGATAATTGCTCTAATGATTACTTTGGCTCCCCTGGTTGTGATTCCCGTCTCAACTGAAAGTTGGGTGATTCCGCCAACCAGGGGTGTAGGTGTTGCTGAACGGTTCATTGTAGATAGAGTATACGGATTGTTGATTCAACGGGCAAACTTTCACTGAATGTCCCTCTCCACATTGAACGCAATTTATTGCGGCCACGTGTGTCAACACATTGGCTTACGCTGATCCTTGAGAGAGATGTTCTTGCTGAATAGCAATAATCTGAAGGAGCGAAGTCATTGTGGTCATCTGGTCTACCAGGGTGTTCATTGTATCAGCTGGTACAATGGCACCTTCTAATCTTCTTTGCTCTGAACCTCTTTCCTCATACCCGTTATTTAACCACTCATCTATATTTTGCGAAATGCGATCTAAGATGATCTTTGCTTTTGCATACGACTTGTCCATTAATCCTCCTGCCATGGAGGCATCGACAACTACTTGCGTTGATCGATCCAAGCCATTATAAAATGTCTCCATTAGAACACAATCGGGAATCCCGATGTGTGGACAGTTCTTCACTAATTTCCTGAATCGCACCCAGGCGGTGCTCAAAGTTTCATAACCCTTCTGTTCGAAATTAAACACATCCCTCTGTCTCCTTGCGTTAACGGCTGAAGGGAAGAATTTATTTATAAATCTCTCGACCAACTGATCCCATGCGTTGATTTCATTTGGCTCTAATGGCTGAGCCCACCTTCTTGCCTCATCCCGCAGTGTATACGGGAAGAGATACAATCTAATTCCTTCTGGAGTCACACCAGGTATGGAGAATGCGTTGCATATTTCCACGAAACAGGTCAAATGAGCATGCGGGTCTTCTCCTTGTAGACCTCCAAACTGTCCCGTATTTTGAATCATTTGAAGCATTATCGACCTTATCTCAAAACTTGCATTCTCCTCAACCGTGGGTCTTGAAATTTCGGGCGAGAAGTTATAAAAGTTCGGCGTCGCATAGTTCCTCATTGGGATGTTGCAGTCAACAGCAAGAAGTACAGGATCTTGTGCTGGCTGGTTCACCTCTTGATTTCCTTTGGGTGCCTCATTATTATCTGCCATGTTTCCTCTTCGCCTAACTTAGTCCTGATGTGCTCTTACGTGAAAAATACACCTGATCTCTGGGCCAGCTTAGAATTTCTGGATCAAATCCAGTACTCGAAAACCATCAGACTTCTCTTCGCGATAAACAACCAGTATAAAGAGATCTGTCCTGCAAAATATCACAAAAGTACTCAACACTAACCGTTACCAATCTCCGGAAACGGTACCATAAACTTGACACGATGAAAATTATATCTTATCTTACAGCATGTGAACAAATATGAATATGAATGAATGAACAACAAGCTCATGTTGCCATAAACTTGTAACAGTAAAAAAATGGAATGTTATGCTGTGTTATCGCTTATGCACACTACTTCTAAATATGCGTTGTTAATGATATGCTTGTAGTATGCGATAGAGTAATGCGTGTCACAAGTTTCCTTGCGCTGAAACCAAGTATAATTCCAACGCAAGTTTCTCAGAATAATCCGGGGTCGAACATAGGGATTGTTTTCGTTAATTCGTTACTTTTGTGATACAAGCGACCGGTTTTACAATTAATAAAGAATGGTTGTTTATACAGGAATTTAAATTGCAATGAAATAAAATTGCGTTGATAAAATAAAATTGCGTTGAAAATAAAATCCTAAACTAAGATGATACAAGATACATGATACATGATACATGATACTGAGTTCGAGACTGACTATGAAGTTATACAAAGGATCGTGGTATGCTATGGCAAGTCTTTATGGGTGAATCAGAAAGAGAAAGAATAAATAGTAAAAACATTGCAAGTTTGTTAATTACGTTAAAGATATAACTAAGGTTCTGCTTTCCCTTGGCGTACACCTCTCGGTGATCGGCCGCGTTCCCATATCTCTATTGTGAAACAGGAATGAACGTAATGAATGCAAGGTTGCTTCCATCAATGGAAGTACTTCTCCCTTTAGTTAATGCATTCTTCCAACCTTCTTTTGATAGGTGGAATAACATCTTCACTTCTGCTCTCATAGGTGAAGATGCCGTCAAGCATGCTTTAGCTAAACACAATTATTTCCTTAACACAAATTAATTTACTTGCTTAATTCTTACTAATTACCCAGGGAATTAAGAAAACATTATGAAGAAAGTGAATCATGGATGAATGGAAATAGATAGAGAGATGATAATGGAAATGATCATAATGATTAATACTAAAACTAAGCATCTGATACATGGTGTGAATGATAGAGTAATGAAGATGAGTACAAGTGATGAAAAAGAGATAGAAACAAATACAGAAGAGTGTCAACGTCTTGACACAGATCTGGATGGAGGTTTTGCTTGTCAGCGTGTGGAATGGATGAAGAGGAAAACTTTCCTATCAGGCTTGCTCTTCGGGTAGAAATAACCTTCGTACAGAGCTTCAACGACGGGGATTGAAAGGATTCTTTGCCTGAAGACTCACCTCTCGGCCTTGTCTCTTGATTATCCCGGATCTACTCTGATCAGGCGCTCAGACCAGTCTCTCTCTCAGATCAGTATATACACGTCTCTATGTATTCAAGTATATGTTTCAATGGAATTGCAGAAGCTATTTATAGACGAAGCTTGACTATTTGAATGTGGGGTCCCCACTATATGGTTATGGTAGTTCCTAAAATGGTGGAGTGAATATTCCTTCTGTTACGCAATCAACCCGTAAAAAATGCACAACTGTAAGCTGTACATTTGTCAGAATCCTTCGTAATTGTGTTGCTCTTTACATCTTCGATCAATCACCGTATGCGGTATTATTTTTTATTACCGCATGCGGTTGAATTTGCATTGATCGCTAAGCTTTTAATCGATTGTCGCATGCGCCGTCATTGTGTTAATCGTCTCTTCGTTCTCGATTGATGGGCGCAATGCAACGTAGATGCATTGTTTTTTTTATCTTTGAGCCATGAACGCATGCAGTGACTGAGTTCCTACAAAACAGAAATTGAAACACTCTATTCTACCATCGCAATGGTGTTAGTGGGTGTATTGACGATAATTTATAATTCTCGCATTTCCTAGCCGATTTCTATACTATCGACGCAACTTTTCTTTCTTTCTACCGCAATATCTAAATAAAACAGTATAAATAACTTGTATTTCTACAAGTTATCATTAAGTAAGTTTGTGAAGTTCAATTGAGATTCCATTTAATAAGCATTACTTTCTAATTTAGAAAATTCTCGCTCAAATAATTGGTTAGACGATGAAAATCAATTGTTTGGCTTAGCTTTGCCTTAGATCTTAATGCCTGTTGATTGATTGATTAGTTGAGGATTCTCGCTTTTCCTTCAGTTAACTTGATTTTTTGAACTACCAGTTAGGATTCTAAACGAGTAAGCTAAGTTGTATTTTGAATTTCTCACATATCTTTTGAATAGTCTATGATAAAAATGAAAAGGAATGAAATAAACTAGAACTACCCAAGCTAAGTATTTTATTCAATTGATATTTTTACACATTCTTTCTCATTGTGCAATTTGATTTTCGTGCAATTTTAATTTGCAATTTTCACAAATACCCCCTTGGTTAGTTCCTACGAGTTTCAATTTTTGAGGAATCCAATTTGGCTCTCTATAGTTTGACTTCAGACTTGCCGCTTGTACTACTAGTTAGTATAAGTAGTTCGTTCGGTGTTTATAAATATTATTTGTGTAGCACGAGTTTACGTGCGACGGTGAATCCGACGGCCTACCACTAAGCTTTGTAACATTAGCAACAATAGCTAAAAGATATGGTTCAATTGTAATCAATATACCATAAACAACTTATCAGCCCAAGTGCAACTAATACTTATCAAAGTGAAGAAAAAAAGATTAATACAATTGAATACATTGGACAAAATACATAAACCTAAACAATAAAACTTACAATTCCAAACTTCCAAACACAGATATTTAAACAAGTTTATCAAACTCAATCAACTAAAACTAAAAAGTTGAAAGAAACTTATGAAACTAAGAATTGGATTGAAACCAGTTCAAATAGAAATCATAAACAACATTTAATTAAGCTATGACTACCCTACCATAATTGCAGGATAGTGATAGCTAATGAAAAATTATATATGCGGGTAACTATTAATTAATAAAAGCTAATGAAAGTGACAAATTATCCAATTCAAAGAAAGTGGCTCCAATTGATCACAAAAAAACAAAACAAAAGAGATCTAGATATAATAAAATTCAATGTTTATTCCACCATCACCATAGATTTGTCTAATCAAACATTACCATTATTCTAAAATTAATATAGTCCAAATAAGAGTATTGAAATAATCAAATAACAAATTGGGTATTGATTAAAGTTTTAAATTCTACATACCTGCAAGGAGAAGATGATCTAATACCAATTGCTACAAACTGCCACATCATTCTCCATTATTGTTTAATCAACCATATACATCAAAAAATTAACTTTGAGAGTGAGAGGAAGATAGTGAAATATAGAAATAGACCTTCACAACTTGAAGTATGAGAAAAGAAATCCAAACAACTAATAGAATGAAAATCATTTTCCACCTAAAATTGAAGCACATTAATTCTTGAAACAAAAAATTTGGTCAAAATAAAAGACATTTTGTTCAATAAGCTCTTCCATTTAAAAAAAAAAAAAGTTGGTTCTCTTTATGTTAACTCTAGTTAGAGCTTGAAATTCAAACTTGAGATTTTACTTCATGACGACACAAACTAATATTTGACTAGATTGAACAAATTAAAATTTAAACAGATTGAACAGATTATTGGTGTTGGAGTTGATGTCCTAAATCTCGTAGGGTTCTGTAGTTTGTAAACACTTGTATAAATAAACATTCTGTGATTTATAATATATGATAGTTTATACACATTGTCTATGAAATATTTAATATTTTAATTGCATTAACCACAAACCAATAAACTAAGATCTACGGTTATCGTTATAACTTAAACATATATGTGGAGACATACAAGTGGATCGTGTTTTAAATGATAACCTAAATGGTCTGTAGTATATGGATAAGGCTGGATACCTTATCCTGGTGACACTATGAGTATGTCCCGCTTTGTAGGTGTCACAAATGTTGTAAAGTGATATAAATGATCTGATCTTGATCATTCATGTATTAGACATGCGAGCGGGGATATTCTATACAAAGAAGTTTGTATAAGACCGGACCATGAAACGTTTAGTCTCGTTATATAACATCGTTCATAATTGAGATTTTCATTTCACTGGGACGACCATAGGTAACATGACCTTAATCCTGAGTGAGTTGTGAACTTCTGTCTAGGGCGGTTCTTTGATTTGTTTGGTAAGAGTGGCCAGATCGCTGACTCAACAAGCCTACCATTTTGGGGATTCGTCTGATTGGGGAGCTACGAACTCAGCTACACAAGATGGAATTCACTCCTTCCACAAAGCAGGGGTAAATAGATAAACTGCTCTCTTAAGGGATGATTCCGGGCTTGAACAATGTGGCGTCATACCCTCTCTTGGCTCGAGAAGAGTTTAGTCATAGTGGGACTATGATTTATTGTTCATTAAAGGAATCAGTGGTACTTAAGGAGTTCAATGTAACTACAGAGGAAAAACAGTAATTTGGCCCAGCTATACTTACGAGCGATTTGTGAAGGGTCATCGTACTATTGATTGGTTATATCCAAAAGACACAGAAATATATCTGTAGTGCGAAGAGTGCAACTGTCGGTCTTTAGTTGAGTGTCTAGCAGTTAACGGATGGTGGATAATGTGATTAAAGAGTTTAGTTAGTTATTCATGTACCGTTGGAGCTTCAAGCTAAAGGTCCATAAGGTCCTCTTGGCAGCTCAATGGATTCAAGTTGAGAATCAGTTTTTGGGTTAATTTGAAATGTTCAAATTAATATGAGGGAATTTGATTATATATGATATAATTAAATTAATTAAATTATATATGATATAATTGATATAATGTATTTGATACATTATCGTTTGATTAGAGGAACTAATGTTTGAATATGATTCAAATATAATTTCTATGAATAAGATCCATAGTTATTAAATTTAATATAAATATGATTTATATTAAATACCATAAAATAAAGAAAAAGAACTATGGTTTATATATTGTATATGATGCAATATTAAAACTATAGGATATAAATATAATATGATAAGTTAGTTATCATATTTATTTATATTTATTAATTATTTGATAATTAAAAATCTTTTTCACAATAACCATCCTTAGTGGGTAGTTATACGGTTTTATGGAAAAGTGGAATAAAAATGAAAATGAGTTTTCTAATTATTCTATGAAAAACATATAATTGACATTATTAGTAATCGTGTAAGAGAGTGTTACTAAACGATCACTTGAGAGACTACATGGCCGAGTAGTAGACTTAGTTCGTCTACGCTATAGACTTAGTTCGTCTACACGACTTCATTGCTCACTACACGATCGTCTTCCTCCTCCACTCTAAATCTTCCCTTAATCCAAAATAAGCCAGAGCCCACCACTCCTAGATTCTCACACTGAGAATACCAAGGTAATCTAATGGTAGTGTCTGGATCTCTTTCAGGATCAAGTTTCTACTTGCTACTGTTCAAGGGAGATCGAGTTGTTAGCTGTGTTCGCGAACAATCCAGGGATATTTTTAAAGAAGGGTTCTTCAAAGATATAGTCTCGTATCCTTTGTATTTTATTCAAAACATGTTGTAATTTAGTTTATAATGCATGATCTGTTTTGTATGACAGTAAATGTATGTGTTCATTCACAATGGAGTTTGGACGATTCGTTTCCACTCAAAGGTCTTCTGTAATAAGAGTTCCTTCAATTGATCCACCTCAATATTGTAAAAACATTTCCATATAAGAAATCCCATCTCTCCTAAAAGAAAAACCCATCAATCTAGCCCCTTATCTCTTTCTACTCTACTATCGCTTTTAATGAACATTATGAAAATATTTCCATCATTCTCAGTCTCATTCCTATTTTATATAAACGAGACATCTGATTTTCCTTTCAGAATAATTATACCTAGAACAATATTCAACCAATACAATATTTGCCTTTTTCATTAAAGAGAAAAAAATGCAATCATCATCTATATCAAATTTGTTCATCACCACATCCAGCTATCTAGCCAAACATAACTAACTACCTAAGTATGACAGAAAAATATTTTCGACCATACCGGTCATCAATCTGAACCAAGAACCTACTCTTTTACCCCATCAATCTGGGCAGCCAATTCATCTCTACTTTCTTGAACAAAAGAAATGAACTAATTTATCACACATATTTAGAGAAAAGTACAATACTTCAAATCAAACCACTTCAAGAAGTTACCTTGAATAACAAAAATCGAGCAGTGAACTACACACTATAACCAAGCCCCATAACTTCCGACAGCTTTAGTACCTATATTTACAAGAATCCATGATTATAAATTCATATAAAAAACTTTACCAACTAGACCTTCTAAAATTTACTTTTCCAGTTCTAAGAAAACTTTACTAATGGGATGGAATCAACATCACCAACAATGGTAGAATCCAACCAAATGCCGAAGAAGGCATCAACACTGATCTATTCTTTTTTTTCCTTTTCCTTTCTGGTCAACTATAGTGTGAAGTTGGAATCAATGAAGAAAATATTCATAACTTTTGCAGTATTTTCTTCGTTACACCTCTCTAATCAAGTGTGGCCCTTGTTGTCAGCCATATTCTCAACAACATTATCCGGGAAGCTTGTACGTAGTAGCGAAAGCGAGTTTAATGCGGTCAGATCTAACGAGTTAGACTACAGATCCAACGATATCGAGCTAAGTTGCGATCAAATTCAACGAGATCCATTTGTGTTGTGGCATATCGGTGTTCGAGAGATGGCGAAACAAAGTTAGAGAAAGAAAGAGAGAGATGAGAGAAGAAGGCTATGGAGAACAAAATCCGCATACCTAACCACGGAGATAAAGGAACTCTTATCAAATAGTACCTTTGAGCGGAAGCAAGATCGTTCCAAACTTATTGTGACAAAATTACCACATTTACAATCAAACAGACTAGTTATGCACTTAACAACAAATTACAACATGCTTCGAAACTTTAAACAACAAAAGAGCAAGACACATACTAGTTGAAGAACTCTTCTTCGCCTTTCAATCTCACTCTCGTCAAGGAAGTAAATCTTATTGTTGCTGAGATCATCCAAGCTATCGTCCACCAAATCTCATTGTTGTCTACCCACTAACGGACTCTCCACGAACAAGGCAGTAGGGAAAACACCACCACTCGAAACCCTCGATATTCTCGGAGTGAGAATCCAGGAGGTGTGGGCTCTGTTGGATTTGGTAGAGGGAAGGAGGAAGGAATGATCGTTTACCACGACCAAGTAAGTGGGAGATATCGAGAGTCTATCGTATAGATGGATACTTGATCGTTTAGGTAGAGGTACACGATCGTGTAGTAAATAAAGACTGATCGTATAAACGGTCGTTTAGTAAAACGCTTTGGCACGCGATCGCTTAGTAAAAGCTAGACAATCATTTAGAAAATTTTATGCGATCGTTTAGGAAAAGTGCACGTGTACACGATCGTTTAGAAACTTTGAGCTATCGTGTATGCTCTAAAGGATCTCATACCGAGAGTTCCATGAGCAGGCTTAGATCGCTCCGATTTCACAGTGATCGAAATATAAACGATATACATCCCATACTAACAGTTGTGCATATTAAACCCATCAACGGCATGCTCAGAATACAATAAAACATAGGGAAAAGTGGTTCATACCAAAGGAAAACTGTCTTCGTATGTGTGAACCCAAAGCAGCGAAAAACTTCTCACCGATCTACCAGCACCCGGCGAGTTTATCGACTATTACTGCACGATCTGAACGTACACGAACAAGGCCGTGGGGACAACATCACCATAAGGGAAACTCGAGTATCCTCGACGTTAAAAACCCAAAGAGTGGGCTCTAGTGAGTTTGGTATAGGTCGGAGGAGAAGACGTCATGTAGACGATAAGCGCGCGCGAGAAGAACTCTACTATCGTATAGTAAAGACGCTTATCGTATAGTAGAGCTACACGATCGTTTAGGTAAAACTGAACGATCGTTTAGAAAATAGGTATACGATCGTTTGGAGAACGCGTGAACTAGACGATCGTTTAGACGAATGAGCTTCTATCGTATCGGCTCTCGCGATCGCTCTTTTCACGGATTCTTTTTGGGCGCGGGTGATTAGAATGCACGACTGAATTATTTCTTCAAATGAAAACGATTTTCAAAACTTTTAACCCGCCGGTTACCATAACCTTCGCGCTCATCTTCCCACGTACGAACATGGATTAATTGGTTAATTATTAAATAATTAATCGATTAATTTAATTAATAAATATAATCATATTATATTTATACCTATAGTTTGATTATCATATATCTACTATAGTATTTTTCCTCCTACTTGAATATAAATCATATTTATATCTAATTTCCTCCAAAATAATATATCTCATACATGTAGCCAATTATATCATATATAATTGAACTTCCTCTTGTCAATTTGAACATTTCAAATTAACCCAAACACTGGTTCTCAACTTTATCTAAGCTACCCAGGTGACCTAATGGACCTATGAGGAAGCTCTAACAGTACGTGAATAACTGACTGGACTCTTTAACCACGAGATTCACCATTCGTTAACTATCAGTGATTCCACTAAAGACCGACAACTGAACTCTTCTTACCACAGACATATTTCTGTGTCCATTGGATATAACCAATCATGAGTAGGATGACTCTTCACAGATGCTCGTAAGTACAGTTGAGCTAATTTACCATTTTGCCCCTGTAGTTACATCTCACTTCTTAAGAACCACTGATTTCTCTAATGAACAATACAACATAGTCCAACTTTGTGTGAACACCTCTCGAGCCAAGAGAAGGTATGTGGTGCCACATCATTCAAGTCTCAGAATCAGCCCTTAAGAGAGCCATCTATCTACTTACCCCTGCCTCAAGAAAGGAGTGAATTCCATCTTGTGTAGTTGAGTTCCCAATTCCCAAATCAAACGAATCCCCAAAATGGTAGGTTTGAATCGGCGACTTGGCCACTCGCACCCATACAAATCAAAGAACCGCCCTCAATGGCAGGAGTTCCCAACTCACTCAAGATTAAGGTCATGTTACCTATAGTCATTCTAATGAAGTGAAGTCTCATGAATGGTGTTATATAACGAGAAATTAATACTTCGTGGTCAGGTCTTATACAAACTCTTTGTATAGGACGCCCCCGCTTGCATGTCTCCAACACGAATGATCAGGATTAGATCATCTGTGGCAAGTCACAACACTTGTGACCATTCCACAAAGCGGGCCGCGTCCCTAGCATTACCAAGATAAGGTTTCCCTCCTATATCCATATACTACAGACCATTTTGGTTATCACTCAAGACATGATCTACTTGTATGTCACCACATACATGCTTGAGTCACATATAGATAACCAGGGATTTTATGTTTATTAGTTTGTGGTAAAGCAAATAAAACAAATAACCGAGCAAAACAACAAGATATGAAGTAAATATCATATATTAACAATTACAGATATTCATATATACTATTTACAAACTACAGAACACGAGACTTTAGGGCATCAACCCCAACAATCTCCCATTTGTCCTAAAGCGAAGTGGGGTGTACAACAAATTTAGTACAAAACAATAAACCAGGGCACTTAAAAGCCCAGTACAATAAAATCTCTCACTTGCCCTAGTTCAGCCGCGGGCGATCCTATAGACCCATGCTCCGTAGGTGACCATCAAACACCTGTCTCTTATACACATCTAGATGTGTATAAGAGACAGGCTTAAATGACCATCAAACACTGTAGCCGTGAGAGCCTTCGTAAACGGATCAGCAACATTCTAATCCGAAGCGATTTGCGTGACGATCACGTCCCCTCGATGCACTATCTCGCGGATCAGATGATACTTTCGCTCTATGTTTTACCGCGCCAATGACTCCTTAGCTCCTTGGAGTTCGCCACTACCCCACTATTATCACAATAGAGGGTAATGGGTCTAGACATATCTGGAACAACTTCCAGGTCTATCAAGAACTTCTTGAGCCAGACGACCTCTTTAGCAGCTTCGTAAGCTACTACATACTCTGCCTCCATAATAGAATCGGCGATGCACCCCTGCTTAGTGCTTCGCCACATTAGATCTTCTCCGTTAAGAGTAAAGACTGACCCTGATGTGGACTTGCGAAAGTCCTTATCACTTTGAAAGTCAGAATTCATGTATCTCGTAAGGATCAAATCCCTCGAACCATACACGAGTATGTAGTCCTTCGTTCTCCGAAGATACTTGAGGATGTTCTTCATTGCGGTCCAGTGACCCTAGCCTGGGTTAGACTGATACCTACTGACTATGCCCACAACGTAGCAGATGTCTGGACGAGTACAGAGTATTGCGTACATTAAACTGCCAACGGCAGACGCATATGGGACCCGTTTCATTTCCTCAACCTCTTGAGGCATATTAGGACACATTTCCTTAGACAAAGTGACTCCATACCTGAACAGCAGTAGGCCTCTCATGGAGTCCTGCATCGAGTACTTGAGCAACATTTTGTCAATGTACGATGCCTGAGACAGTGCTAGCACTTTGTTCTTACGATCCCGAAAGATCTGGATTCCTAGAACAAACTGAGCCTCTCCTAAATCTTTCATTTGGAATTAGGTAGCTAGCCAGTTCTTAATTGCAGTCAGTAGACCTACATCATTCTCAATGAGTAGGATATCGTCTACATACAACACTAAGAAGACTACTGAAGCATTGATGATCTTCTTGTAGACACAAGGTTCATCAACTTCAGAAGGTGCAAACTTCGTTCCTGAGGTCGAACCTCTATGGAACGTCCTTAAGGATGAAGCAACATGTGCCTCACTCTTCTACCTCTTCTTACTTTTCAGTAAAGATTGGTATGTCTGCAACTCGTTGAGGAGAGTTTTAAGGTTATATTTCACTTTGTTAAGAATCACATTGCTAACAAAGTGCAGGAAGCTCTCTGGTAAAGAATGCACGATTATGTTAACCTGGCTACCCTCATCGATGATAGACCCATTCAACTCCACCACATTGAAGTGGACCATCATGTTTAGCACATGTTCACGAACAGAGGTACCTTCTTGCATTTTGGAGTTGAATATGTATTTAAGAGCCTCATGCATAAGTTGTTTAGACGGTCTTCCAAACATCCTCCACAGGGACTCCATGATCTCACGGGCTGAGACCATAGGCTCATACTTCTTGGCCAAAACGTCAGAAAGACTTGCCAAGATATAGGCTTGGGCCTTCTCATTCACCCTTGTCCATCGCTCGTATGCCTCTCGAACATTTCGAGTGGCATTTGAAGCTGGAATAGAAGAACAAGCCTCCGTGAGAGCGAATATGAGATCCTCGATGATTAGGATCGTCGTGATCATATGTTTCCATGTTGAAAAATTGTCGCTAGTTAATTTTTTGGTGCTTAACAACGATAAGGTGGTTGTAGCCATTTGAAAAAGTTGCTGAAAATACGAACAAATCTTGATTAGTTTTTGCTAAACCACTTTTAAACCAATTAGTTTTGCAAAACAGTTTCAAGTACCCTAAGTTATAGACTTCTATTTTGCAATGATGCCCCAGTGAGTCAGGAAAAATGCCACTGGTGAGGTGATCAGTTGCTCTTTCATTGGGATGAGACATTCTCAACCATTAGGCAAAACCAACTCTTGGAACTGAACCTAACAACTACTATTTTTTCAGTCCATAATCATTAACATTTAACTATTTCGTGTAAGTGTAACCCCTCGTTTTAGAGTGAAGCCACCGCAAGAAGTCTTCCATGTAGGAGATTAATCTTAACTGCTTAGGTCAAGAGGCTTGCCCTGACCGTTGGAACTTCCGACAATTATTGGATGCATGCTGGTCACTATGCACTTATAACTGCTTTCAGCTCATGCAACTAATTGCCTTTTTATCTCGGGGTCAATACTGACTTTCGGCGCATCGCCTACACTTCAAATATTATTTGCAACTTGGTCTATTAGCTTTCAAGTCCCTAGCAATGGAACCAAAAACTTAATGCGTGGAAAATGGAGTAAATAAATATGCGTTCATTGTTCGTTCTCCATGCTCGCTGGCCATACGTTGGACTAAGGAATACGCAATATGCGTCTAAGAATCTATGCGATGACCATACGTTCCTGCCATAAATCTTCTTGCTCTCTCGCCAAGTATAACGAGATCGCAAGTTTCTCGAGGTGATCCGAGGTCGAACTAAGGGACTTGTAGCTAAGTGTTATGAAGTAATGTGTTACAGCGAAGAATAAAAGAATTTGAAGTTTAAGGGCTATGTGCTACTCCTACTCCTAACTAAACAAATTAAGCAATGGAAGTATGACTATGAGAGTTAGAGACGCGACAACTGTTAACGTGTAATAAGATGCATGAGAAAATAGATAAAATGGCGGGGATGACTTCACCGCATAAATAAGCTTGATCGCAAGGGTAACCCTAGCTAGCGCAAGCTATGCGATTATGCTATACACACTTGACGAAGACGCATGCGATGCATATGTGATAGTGTCGATAGAACTTATGTCTAAGTCTCTATTCTTGCTCGCGTGCTCCCACACATAAACAAGGTGACCGCATACCACTGTATCCTACTTCTGGATGCATGCGATGTGACCGCATACTTTCATATCCTATCTATAGGGTACATATGCTGTGTAATAGCAAACAGAGCTTATTTCTAAGCCTCTATTCTTGCTTATGCGATCCAATCTGACTCTCCTAAGCCTAGATTTGGTTTTTAGAGTACTCTCCCAAGTATGCCTAAATGATGAATGATGCGCTCATAAGACAAGGTAAACACATAAAGCATGGTTGACATAAGATTATTCCTATCTCTAGGAACATTGCTTACTTCGCTTAGTGAGTTCAACTACTTACCTTCTCGGGCAGTTAGTTGTTGCTGATTCTGCCCATAGACAAGCATTGTAGCCGCTTATAGACAAGCGTTGCTACAACCTCACACTAAGCAAAGAGGATTTTCTCACAATACTCGCGCAACGCATACCTCTCTGTGGTTTGCTACATGCTTCATATGTTTATGTCGCATGATTAAGTATGCGATACTCTAGCAATCTTACTTAGTCGTTGTAATGAAAGTAAAAGAAGATAAGAAGAGGTAAATGAAGGTGGACTCGAAGGAAGTAGAGAAATGCATTGATCACAAAATGTATTAATCTCTTAAGTCACAATGTAATACAATACAGAGAAAAGAGATATAGAGGGTCAGATGGGCAATGTCTTGCTTCCATCAGATGCAGTCGGTGGTGCAATGGATGGGCATGGAGTAGTCTCTCTCGAGAATTTTATTGTTGATCAACGCAAGCTCACTTTCTCATGAATTCTTAGTATATATCTAAGATACCCACATTTGCCTATCTCCTCATCCCCTATAAAACATGGGTACCCCTTGGAGCCCAAACCCACAAACAAAAATGGGTATATGAGGAAGCTTTCCATTGATAAAATAACCGATGTGGGATTCTTTTTTTTTTTTGTTTAATTTTAAATAAATTTTCACAAACATTTTTTTTTAATTTTAAAGTTTAAAAGTTAAAATGAGAATTTAAAAAGTCTATAATACAATTGAAGTTTACAAACGAAACAACCATAATTCTTCTGACATAAGAATGAATCTCGAAAAAAGATATTCAATTTCTCCACCTGGCATATTATAGTTAAAAAGAAAAAAAAAAGTTTGCTTTACCACTTAGAGGTTTTTTTGTAATAAGTTAAATGCTATATGCAAAGTTCAAAATACCGAAGTTCCGATTTTATGGAAATATCAATGGAAATGGAAATTTCATGAAACTTTATGGAAATGGATGACAATGTTTATAATAAGTTAATGAAACTATGATTGTGACTTAATTAGGCTATAATTGATCATTTTTAATCATTATTTTAGTTGTATATTGTAAATGTTTGTGTAAATATCGATGTGAGAGAAAATAATAATAATAAAAAAAGAAATGAAAAAATAACTAAAAAATAAACCTAATATATATGCAAAGAAGTTTGGTTATTTCTAATATGTATATCTAAAGAGTAGAATTGAAAAATCATTTTATGATATTATTTGGTTTTAATTTAATTTTCAAATATGTTTTATTTAATTAGTTGTATATAACATTTATTGTACCAACTATTTTTATGTATTTACTAAAAAAATATATTTTATCTATATGAGACAAACAATCGTTCTTACCTTTTACCTTTTTTTTGTGTGATATATTACATGACGTTATAAGGGTGAAAATTAAAATGGAACTTTACCATTTTTTAGATCTTGTTTGGTAACTATTTAGGTCTCGTTTGATAATTATTTTATTTTTGTTTTTGAAAATTAAATCTATGTACACTATTTTCACCTTCAAATTTCTTCTATTGTCATCTACTTTTCACCAATGATTTAAATAACTAGGCCAAATTTTGAGAACTAAAAAAAGTTGTTTTTGTTTTTTGAATTTGGCTAAAAATTCAACCATTATAATTAAGAAAAATGCAAATCATTGTAAGAAATATGGATGATATTGGCTTAATTTAAAAAATAATAATAATAATAAAAATGGTTACCAAATGGAGCTTTAGTTTTTAATTTTTTGGTTTTAAAATTTAAACCTATTTCCTCTCAATTTCTTATAATAATTTGCTTCTTTTTTTTAAGTAAAAAGTTGATTTCTTAGCCAATTTTCAAATTCCAAAAATAAGTTTTTTAAAACTGTCTTTTTTTAGTTTTCAAAACTTTGCTTGGGTTTAGAAAACATTGATACTAGGTAGAAAATAAAGCAAGAAGTTTAAAGGTAAAAAAGATTTTTATAGGCTTAATTTTCAAAAATTAGATAGTTACCAAATAAGAAAAATTTTTTCTTAATCAAGTTACCAAATAGGATTTAGTTGAGTAATAAGTGAGGTAAAGGAACAATAACAATACCATGAGAGAGTAGCAGGATGATCAACAAAAATTCACTCGCCCTAAGCCCATCTTGGCCTCGGTTTTGATCTCGTAGGATAGAGGCGAAGGCGAAGTTTATGACTTTAGAGGTAAAAGTGGAGACCTGGATTGAAGTGTGGCTCGAATCCTAGAACTCTTGAAGATACAAAGAAACTACCTTTACATTATAAACTCGATTTGGTCTCATCCCTTTAGGTAAGAAGCAAAGGCAAAGTTTGCAGCTTTAGACGCAAAGCTGAAGACCTTGGATCGAAACCTGGCTCGAGTCCTAAAACTCTTGGAGACATAGAGAAACCATCCTTACATTACATGTTAGGGTCGGCCTTATTCCCTTAGGAAAGAGGCGAAGGCTAAATTTGCTATTTGGGAAGAGAGGATAGCAACTTTAAATTAGAACTCAGCTCAGATGATAAATCTTTTACGACCACAAAAGAGCTTAAAAAACCAAAAAGAACTTGTGGGAAAAAAAAAATTACTGGAAAGAGGTTAAGGCTGACCCCAATCCAAAAGGAGAGCCTTAAAAGCAAGAACCCCATAAAATAAAAATATATATATATAAAAAAGAGTGAGAGAGAGATAGGTGATATTCATGGGATATACAAAAGACTCGTAAGACAAACGAGGTTGACTCAAAGGCTTTAAAGAATTAAAATAGAGTGTGAGGAAAGGCCTAGCCTGAGTCATATGGCTCGACCTTAGGATTCCGAGACCGAGGGCGGCCTCGTGGTACTGGAACCCTTTTGCCCTTGATAATTTGAAGGCTTTAAAAAAATCAAAGTAGAGTGCAAAGAGAGGCCTACACCCGAGTGGTATTGCTCGACCTCAGAATTATGGGGCTCAGGTCAACCTCGTGGTAACAGAGCCTCTTTTTTGCCTTACAATAATTTGATCTAAAGTCCTTTATAGAAGTATCTTTAGATTGAGTTTTCATGAGGTAGAATTAAGACGACCCATATACAAAAAGGTTATACATTTTAGTTGGCTTAAAGGAAAAATTGAAATAAAAGGTAAAAAGAGGATCTTGGTGCCCATGTAGTATGGCCCGACCTCAGAATCTGAGTCCAAGATGACCTTGAGGTACTAAGGCACTTTTTTCCTAGGACGGTTTAGCCTAAAAGCCCCATGAAATATTCATTTTTAATTAAAAGGGTGGGATAAATGTATCAAACAAATTTGGTATGACAATTAAAGCAGAACATAAGCTTAATGGATAATGATAAAAAAAATAAGCTTGGCCTGAAAGTACTTACAAAGTCAAAGTAAAGTACAGGGAGATGGATAAAATAAAGTACAAGTAAATTTTTCTTTTTGTTGAACATGAAAAATTATGACAAATTGTATGATGTCAAAGAAAATCATTTAACGTCAGAAATTTAAATTCTCATTTCCTACTTATTGTTTTAAAAAATAAACAATTTAATGTCAAATTGAGCAAAGCTCAATTGACATACGAGTGCGTTTGAAACTACGAGGTTTGTGGTTCGAATTCCCATATTTAATCGTGCTTTACAAAAATAAACAATTTAATAATATAAAAAAAATAATAATAGTATTAGCCATTTGACAATTATTTCATCCTTAAATGCAATGATGGTTTTGCTAATCGTTTTCTATTTTAGAATTAGTGTTTATCTCCTAACATTTCGTATTGTTTTGTAACGTTTAAATTACAAATTTTGGTTCTCATAGAAAATTAGAAATTTCGTCTTTTAAATCATAAGCATGCTTAGTCTTTCAAAGAATTTCATTCAGGCCCGATATGGTTTATTGAATTGTTGCATTAAAAAAAATAACAATGAAAAAGCTTTTGATAAATTATGCCCTAAAAAACAAAATATAAAAATGATCTAACATTTTGAAATGAGGAATCAAATGAAAATTAAATTCATAGATAAAAAGTATGTAACATTTAAAATAAAAAAAAAAAAGAAAACTAACCCTAATATGATTTAAAGAATATGATTTAATGTCTTTTAAAAAAATTAAACTTTTATAATGAAATTCGATAAATTATATTAAAGGAAGATAAACTTGTATATATTTAGCATATTTTTTTTTAAAAAAAAAAAATTAAATGCTCAAACAATTACATGGAAAAGTAAAATGGGGGATTTGGCTTTTAAAAATGAATTTATGAAAGAATTAATCTTTAAGTCTCTTTATAATTTTATTGGACTTCTGGGGAGAAGCTGTGTCTTCCAAGGGGAGGAAGACTTTAATATAGTTTTCTCTATTCATGTTTAAAAAATTTAAAAAGAAAAAGAAAAAGAAAAAGACTCTTTAAATTTATAAGATATCAATAACTAATTGATCGTATCAATTTAAATTCTGAACTTTCGTAAATGTATCAATTTACATCTCATTATGTTATATTTGGATAAATGTCGTTTGAGACTTATAATTTTATTAATTATACCCTTAAAATTTTCTAAGCATATGTCAATTTAGACTATCATTTAAAATTTCCTTAAAAAATGTTCATGCATAAATCTTAATCGTCAATTTTATTAATCTAACATTTGAAAAAGTCTACACACATGTAAGAATCGAATTTATTGATAATTTTCAATTGTAATTTTAATAAAGGGTTTAAATTGATTCATTTATAATAATTTAAAGGTTTAATTGAAATAATTATATGTTCCGCTTGATATTTTTTTTGGATAAATATCAATTTATATCCCTGAACTTTGGGCATTGTATCAATTTAAATTCTAAACTAATAATTGTATCAAATTAAACTCCGAACTTTGGGGATTATATCAATTTACATGCCAAACTAATAATTGTATCAATTTACATGCCAAACTAATAATTGTATCAATTTAAACCCTGAACTTTTACAAGTATACCAATTTAAATCATGAACTTTCATAATTGTATCAACCTAAACCCTACATTATATTTTATTTGGATACACTTATGAATGTTCAGAGTTTAAATTGATATATTTATAAAGTTAAGAGTTTAAATTGATATACTTATGAAAGTCCAAGGTTTAAATTGATATAATTATTAGTTTGGGGTTCAAATTGATACAAATCCCAAAGTTTAAGATTTAAATTGATACAATCCCCAGAATTTAGAGGTATAAATTGATATTTGCTTTTTTTTTTTTAACCAAATATAAAATAGAATGCCAATTGATACACTTACGAAAATTCAGGGTTCAAATTAAATACAACCCAAAGTTTATGGGTGTAAATTGAACTTTTGCCTATATATATAAAATGAATTGCTAAAATGACATGGTCTTCCTCTATAGTGAAAAGTTCGATCCCACATCTCTGTAATTTTGGTATTTAAAATAATTACAATAAATTTAGAGAGAGTGATGTTGAATGAGGTTTCAATTTAATAAAGAACCATTTTAAGGGAACAGTTACCAAAATGAGGGTTTGAATAAAAAAATATTTTTTTTCTTTGAGAAATTGATGAATAAACAATTATATTGCAATATATTTGTATATAGAGACACCAAGGAATTACATGCTTTATTTGTATGTACTCTGAGTTGTTATGCTTTTTTTGTCCCTTGTCTTATTTTGGCTATGTCTTCATACCATAACCTTGGACTGGCATGTTCATATTTTTATGTTGTAATAAAAACCCTAATCTCATCTCATCTATCATGTTATGTTTTGTTTTGTTTTTTTTTGTTTTTTTTTTTTTTTTTTACAAACAAGGTGGATTTGATAATGAAAATCTTAATTACTTGAACCTATTTGTTATGAAGCTATGAAACCGTTGGGTAGCTCAACAAGAGCGTAATATTCATGTTATCAACCTTGTAGTTTGAGGTTTGATTCTCCCACCTTACATTTTAATTACAATACCTTTATATATATATATATATATAGTTTCATTGATAGAATTAAATAAAGAAAGTGAAGCTAAAATGCATCAAGTATTTACAATAAATTTATAATTAGAAGAAAAAAATGGATAACTAAATAAAAAAATTAATAAGTGGAGGTAATGTTTATAAATTTAATTTTCAAGAAAAGAAAACAAAAAATAATCAAGATTTCATTTGATAACTATTTTGTTTTTGGTTTTTGGATTTTGAAAAGTGTGTTTGTGTTATATTCATAAATTCTTATTGTTTTCATACTTTTCCTATGCAAGCATTTGATTCTTTTAGCTAACTATAAAAAAAAAAGACTATACCATTTTATTTTTTTTAGTTTTCAGAAATTGACTTTGATTTTGAAAGTACTTCGAAGATATTAGACAATAAAACATAGAAACCAATATATAGAAGTTATGTTGATATGCTTGATTATTTTGGTTAAAATACACTTGTAATTTGGTCCCTAAACTTTTAAGAAAATGACAATTTAGTTCTTAAACTTTGGCTTGTGACGATTTAGTCCATGTATTTTCAATTCTGTAACAATTTAGTCTTTTGAACTTTAGTATGTAACAAAATTTAGTCTTTATATTTTTAAATTTATAACAATTTAGTCCTCAATGTAATAAAATAATAAACCTTAGATGTCAAATTTTGTTATTTTTACGATGTAGACTTTATATTTTACAAACATATTGACTCTTTTATTAGTTTATTAGTTTATTTATGTAAAAAAATTCATTAAAATTTGAACACTAATTTCTACAACAAGAGACTAAATTATTACAAATGTTAAAGTAGAATGACTGAATTGTTACCCAATAAAAAGACCAAAAATTCAAATGGTTATAATAAAACCGAAATAGTTATCGAACGGAGTGTAAAATACTCAAAGCAATGAAAAAAAAGCCCTCGAAATTATGGATGGAAAAAAATATATAATGGCTACTAATAGAATCCAAATCTAAAAAAGAGTATAAATTGATACAATTATAAAAGTTTAGGGATTAAATTTTTTAGAATAGACTTCAAAGTTAATAATACAAATTTATGCGTTCATGTATGATCTTCATATTCGCTACTAATGTTATCTATTATATTACTTAGAGTCATACATCAAAACACATTATTTTCACAGTACATTCCTAATATTTAAAACAAAATTAAAGCCAATTGATCAGATATTGCTGACCCTTTTTTTTCCCCTTGTAGCTCTCAATCAAGTAAGAAAAAAAAAACTGACCAAAATCAGGTTGGGATTTTAGCCTCTAATTACTTGGTATTAATACAAAGAGTAAATGGAAAGGAAAAAAGGCATTAATTTATACAAGCAATTAATTAATTAAAACCCCAAAAAAAAGAAAAGTTTAATTCTCAGTACATTCCATTGTACCATATCCATCTCCCTTAAATCTCTCCCCACCGTCTGATCATCCAACTTTTTTTGTTACCAAATTTTGATTATCATCATAAAAACTATGATCTTAAAAAAAATTAATATTTAATAAATAAAAACACACAACCTTTTTATAAAAAAAAAAAAACACATGAAAGTTAACGAAGAACATAACAATGTCTTCCACGTCTCCTTCAACATGCATGTCCCAGAATTTTTCCTAAAATACAAGACTTTATAACGACCTAATCATGATTATTTACAAATATATTCTAAAATATTGTTTCTTAAAAAATAATAAAGTGAGAGAGCTCAAGAGTCATATTCAACAAACAAAATGAACCATTGGATCAAAAATTAATCAACGGTTTAAGATCTAATAGGGTCCACTATCTTTGCTTTTCCTCACTAATAAAACCCTGTGTAATAACATTACAAGACAGCAATTTTCATTTTCACCTTTTTTTTTCCATTAAAAAAAAAAAAAAAAAAAACTCCTTTGCTTATTTTTCTTCTTTCTTGAGAGCTACCTTTGGTTTGAAGCTTTTTTTTTTCATCTTGTTTCTTGCATGGAGTTTGATTCCAACTTCAAAGATGATCTTCCCCTCCTTTCGAGCTTCTTCTCCGATAAGACGACGGAGTCGAAGCTAAATCTCAACGACAAAGACGACGATCGTGGCGAGTTTTCGGGTATGGAATTAGGTAGCTGCTCCTCCTCATCATCATCCAAGGGTTTGTTCCATAGTTTAAAACTTCACAATAATTTTGATAATCATAATCAATATCTTCATCAATACTTTCCCATCAATGGATCTGATCATCAGTCTATGAATAACAATAACAATACTCATTTTTCAATTGATGGGTCCTTACAAAACCTTCATTCTGAAATTCCAATTACAACCCAATATATTAATCCAAAAATTGAACCTAATTTTGGCAATGAATTCTCCAAAGATCACACCTTTGAAAGTGGGGCCAATAAGTTCATGCATGGCTTTCTAGGCAGTGGGAATATTTGGACAAATTTTCCTGGAAATTTTTTGCCTCTTTCTCAGCTCCCAAACAGCAATTTAGGGTTGGGATCATCAGCCACTAGTAGTAATTTTAGTTTTATAGAGTATGATCACAACAAGAAGGGAAAAAGAATTCAGCTAAGAAGAGAAAGCAAGCCACCAAAGAAGCTTCCAAACATAATAAAAGGACAGTGGACTCCTCAAGAAGACAGGTACAAATAACATTAACCCTAATTTTTACCCTTCAATTTTTTTTCTTCAAAGTTTGATTATTATAATTTTTGTGGGGTTTTTCAATTAATTAGGGTTTTTTTTTTCTTGATGAGAAAATTTGTCTGTTTTTTTTTTTTTTTTTTTTTTTTCAGATTGTTGGTGCAATTGGTTGATCAATATGGAATTAAAAAATGGTCGCAAATTGCAAAAATGCTGGAAGGAAGAGTTGGGAAGCAGTGTAGAGAGAGATGGCACAACCACCTGAAACCAGACATTAGGGTTTTTCTTCTTCTCTCTCCAAATATATATAATTGTTATTTTCATTCATACATACAAATATTGAGATATAGGTTGATCATTTCAAAAAAATATTTGATTTTCATATATATGCATGTCTATCACATATTACATGTGTATATACATACCGGCATACCATACATTTTGCATATATGTCAACATGCAATATATAGTATATCATTTAATTCTCGAAATTGAATGATTCGCTATTTTAACGCGTGTCACACATTGTATCGAAATATGACGTGAACGTTTTGGTTTTTATTCAAAGACGGTATGATCTTTTTCGACACATTATTATGGAGTTTTAAATACTTGCCATGTCTACCATTTGTCTATACGTAGTTGACAACTCATGGACGAATTGAAGCATAGGCTTTTATTTCTTTAGGGTATATAATCAGAAAATCTTCCATTGTTTCTACGTTTGTTTTGTGATTGGAGTCATCGTTTTTCCCTTTTGTATTCACGAGTCATTATGTGAGTTTGATGAAAATTAACCAATTAGTAATGATTTTATGTTAAAAAACGTAACCCAAGTGTTTTGTAATTAATTTTCTTCCCAAAACTTTGCCTTTATTTGAGCTTTTTGTTTTTGTAACAGTCATTTGAGACCATCTTTCATTAGTTAATTGTTGTAAATGAAAGATCAAAGGGTTGTTAATGAGGGGAAGTTGGCTTTTTGCCTTTTTGGCATTCATGGTTTTGTTCTATAAACAAATAAGATTAATGTGGTCAAAATGTTAGTCAAATTAAAAAGAAAAAAGCTTTATAGATTTCAATTTTTTTTAAATAATTCAAAAATATTTTAAGAAGCTAGAAAAGTATAAAACTAAAAATAAAATCAAATTGACATGTAATCCTTTCTTCGAAATTGGAGGTATTGATTTGAATTTCTAACCCTAAATTGACGGTTGAGTTATGCTCATAGGAGTAAATTAATCTTTTTTTTTAGTTTAACGATATGTAAAGTAGGAGTTTCGAACCTCTGACATATTGATCGAGAGTATATACTTTAAACTAGTTGAGTTATGTTGAAATTAGCATCTTATTTCTATCCTATTATTTTGGTTACATCTTTAAATTTAATTCATGAATCTTAAGCTAGTATTTTATACATTTAGATCATAAACTTTAAAAAGTTAATTACATCTTTAAACCTCATATTATATACACTCGTCCTTAGGGTTTAATATCCCAAACAAAAACCTCCTTAACATAATACCCATTTATTAGACTATATTTTTAGTAAGTTCTATTTTATTATTTTTACTATTATTATCTAGGTGAAAATACCATTTTGGCTTTTTCATTTGGAAGTTTATTCAATTTTAGTTTTTATAGTTTCAATTGTCTAATTATAATTCATATATTTTCAATAAAATCTTAAATTTAGTCTACAAGGCCAGTTGATCTTTGATTTTTTAAGAACTTCTTATTATTCATTAGTATTTTTATTATGACTTTTTAAAATATATTCACATATTATATTTCTTTTTATGAAAATTATTACTATTATTTAATAAATTTTAGTAAAGAATCAACTTTAAGAGATAAAAATTAAGATTAGTTAAAAGTGCGGAAATAAAATAAGACAATTTTTAGTATAAGAGACTAAAATTAAACAAATTTTAAATATATGAACCAAAATAATAATTTAATATATTATTTAATTAATTATAAAAATTTGGAATTATGCTCGTATTGACATATAGTAAAAAAATTGGAATTTGGGTGCAGAAAGACACGTGGAGTGAAGAAGAAGACAGAATATTAATTGAAGCTCACAAAGACATCGGAAACCGATGGGCGGAGATTGCCCGGCGGCTGCCCGGACGGACGGAAAACACCATAAAAAACCACTGGAACGCCACAAAACGCCGCCAAAATACCAAGAAATTCAAAGGCAGACACGCCGATTCCACCAATAGTAATAATAATTCCAACAACGGCAGCTCCATCCTTCAAAATTACATTAGAACCCTCACCGACGCCGAAGAATCCAACCAAATCTCCGATTCGCTGCCGCAGCTGGTGGACACTCACAGCCCTGCTCCCCACGACGGCGGCAGGTTCTCTTTCGGGTACGGATCTGGATCTGGATCCGGGTCCGGGTCGGAAATGGAGTGTTTGAATCTGCTGCAACAGAGTGATGCAATGAAATCGGAGATGGATTTGCTGGAGCTGATTTGTCAGGGGAATATTTAATTATACATAATATATAATTTTCATAATAATTAGGTATTAAACTGCAAAAACTCAAAACTTAAGCCTGAAGGGAAACTTTTTTTTTTTAATAATTTTTTTAAGGATTTTATATATCGAGTTTAATTTGGAGAAATGGTTATCTTTTTAATGTTTAACTTTAATGTTTGGATGAGATTGAAAAGGTGAATGGCAAGGAAATTCCAGGTGAGTTTATGGTTCTTTTTACGATAGGTTTTTAGATTTCGTTTTGGTTAATTATTTAATTTTTTAAAAATTGAATCTGTTTTTCTACGAATTTTACGTTTGTTTTGATGACTCATTAAGTAAACAAATTTTTCATCCAATTCTAAAAATAAAAATATATTTTTTGAAATTTTACTTTATTTAGTTATCAAAAACCATATTTGAGAATATATTCTCTCAATCTCACTGCTTTCTGGTGTTCCAAAAATCCTCTTTTTTGTAATTATAGCATCGCAACTATTTCGCTCAATTGGCAAGTTTTTTTTTATAATCCCTTCGTGACGTCCCGAGTCTCTCTCTAGCTCGCGTTGTACCTTTCCATCAATTTATGATATCACTTTTAGTCTTGGGGTTCATGAGGATACTCGAGAGGTGTCAACTTAATTTATGATATCACTTTTGGTCTTGGAGCTCATGAGGGTACTTAAGAGGTAGAAGTAAAGTTTATAAACTTAATTTTTAAAAATCAAATGGTTATCAAATAGGATTTTTTTTTATATATATAATTATGGTTTACATTTTTCCAGAGTAAACATTTGTAAACTAAACAAGTTTTTTAAAATTTACTTTTCTTTTATTAGTTTACCAAACTTGATTTGGTTTTGACAATGATCTCAAAATATAGACAACAAAATAAAGGAAATAAATAGGTGAAAATAATAGTGTTTACAAACTTATTTTACTCTTTATATTTCATGTTACAAATATTAGCATTTTTAATTAAATTAGAATAAATACATTTTATTTTGTCTTCTGATGTCTATTTAGTCCCCTGACATTTCAAAAGAAACATCTTAATGAAGTACTTTAAAAGTGTCTTTAAGTTACAAAAATGATATGACAGTTGAATTATTGGTTATACATCGTAGATAAGAGGTAAGTAAAATGAGCCTACAAAATTCAAACCCACACAAAAAAATATATATTTCTATGTCCATAAGAAAATAATATCTTTTGAATGAGAATTAGAATCAAGTTTGGATCAACTTTCTGTGCTTAAAAGCTTTTTTTTTTTTTCCAATTCATAAACACTTTTTAAATCTCTTTAAAAATAAAAATAAAAAAGTCCTTTAATTTTATTAGATCAAGTGATAGATAGGTTTGGCAAACAAAAGAATCCCTCATATGAGAAAGAAGAGAATATAGTTTAAAATTCATATGCGAAAGAAAGAGTTAAAAATTTAGAATCTTTTATCATACGTGTTTGATTTAATTTTTTAAGTGTTTAATTTTGAAAATAAATCATTTTGAAAAAATTAGTTTTTGATACAATTTTAAGGTGTGTTTGGATTACATTTTCAAGTGTTTAATTTAAAAACTAAATCATTTTACAAGAAATTGAAGTGTTTGACAACCACTCAAAATAGTTTTTCAAGTAGATTTTAATTCGTTTTTATCAAAAGTGTTTAAATAAAAATGAGTTTTTTGAAATTTTTTTCTCAAGTCAATCCAAACCAAACAGGATCATAAATGTATTTTAAACAACTTTTATCAAAATAGTTTAAATAAAGATGACTTTCGTGAAAAATATATTTTTTTTTCCTATCAATCCAAACAGACCTTGATGTTGCTTGATGGAATGAATTATTAAATTTCATATTTGAACAAGAGCGAGAGAGAGAGGCGGGAGGAGATACTTTTCTACAATATTGGATCTTTTTTTTCATGTATCTCTACACTATTTTAAGTTCCAATTTTCATCCAACATTCAAATGAATCCAATAATAATATTGAGATTTTTATTAATAGTTGGTGTTGAAATTTTTATGAAAAGTCAAACGTGAATAAGAATATTTTTTTAAACAAATGAAAAATTAATAATTTAACCTAAAATAAATGGGGTGTGTGGTAACGGCTGTCTATTAATGTACCGTTTTTTTTTCTTGGATCATATTTTTTTTTTTTTAAGAAAAAAATAGTTATGGCTATATTATTGAACATTTGATGTAAATAACCTTCCTAAAAAAATATGGAAGATTAACTTTTTTCTAATACATAATAATTTTCTTGTTAAACCAAAGTAACTTTAACTCAATGGTATTGACATGCACTTTCATCTGTGATAGACCACGATAGACTACTACATGTATCTATCTACAACTGTGATATTTGCTATTATTTGTAAATATTTTCAGTAATTTTATCATTTAAAATAACTTTTCTTAGTTTTTAACGTTAACTATTTGCTTCTAACCATTTTTTGGTAAGATAATAAATAACTTGACCTCACTCTTAGATTGAATACATTTTTTTTTCATAACTACCCACTATAGGGCAACCAACGTTTTCAAAACTCAAATAAGTTGTTTGGGGCGCTGAGATGATATAGGATGTCTAGAATTCTGATGTATGAGGAATTATGATGTCTATGTTTGGGGTGCAAAGTTGTGTTGACTGAGTTCATATGTCTATGTTTGGGTGTGCAAATTGTTACGTCTGAGTTCATATGTCTGTGTTTAGTATGCAGAGTTCATATGTCAGTGTCATATGGTTCGGATTTTGTACTCTAAAATAATTTGTCTATATGAACACTACTTTTTTTTTAATCTTATAATTCAATTATTGTATCAATTCATTTTTTTTTTATTCAATTATTGTCTTTTAAATAATTCTTTATTATTGTTGTTTAAAAAATCTATGTCAAAATTTAAGATTAATCTTAAATAGTCAACGAAATACCAACATTTAAAAATACAAAATTTAATCTTAAGCCAAGGATGGGCTACCAACTTTTTTTAAAAAAAACTTTTTTCACTTTTTAACTATATATATATATTTCAATCATGACTTGAATTTTGAAAAGAGTCTTAAAAAATAAGACAAATAAAAAATAAAAATAAACTAGTGAAAGTAGTATTTATAAATTTAATTTTTAAAAAATATTGAGAACTAAAGGATTATGAATGGTCAGTTAAATATTTTATTGAGACATTTAAAAAAATATATTTTGTTTCTATTTGATTTTAGGGATTTCGTTGAGACTTTTCTCATATATATATATATATATATATAATGAGTTTTCTATTGAGATTTTATTATGTGCTTTTAAATAGTAGATTTTGAATATTGATGTTGTATATGAATATATTTTATTTTTTTTGAGAAATTGTGTGCAAAGATTTAATCCAAAATATTGTGATTTTTTAATGGGCATTATATAGATAAATAATTGATATACTAAGCAAATAAAAAATGATGATATAAACTCAAGAAAAAAATAAAGAAATAAAAATGTAAGTGGACCATAAGAAGAGAGGAGAGAGTGATAAAAGTAACGATTGGGTATGAGAAGGAAGAAGACATAAGAAGTGGAGAGTGGAGAAGCTGAGAGAGTTGTTAAATGAGAATTACTGTACACATGTTGAAGAAGTGAAAATGATGATATATCAGTGGGCCAAACGAAGCTATATCATCTCCCCATATAAAATATTGGCCTCAAATAGACCCAAAGTAACACATGACGAATAAGGATTTTATTTATTATTATTTTTTTTTGAAAAATTTAATCCGGATTTAAGAATTATAGTTGGGAAAGGAATTACTTAAAAAAAAACATAAATGATGGTATATATATATATCTTAAAGATTTGTACTGTATGCCAATTGAAAATAAGAGATCCAATTAAAAATAAAAACTAGAGAAGAAGTGATTCAATGAAATATAGATATATTGAATTTAATGTATCTGAAAAAACGTATCAATGATTTTTTTTTAAGTATGGTAGAAGATCGAACCTTTGAACTCGAAAGAAGATTATGGCAATTACCTTTAAGATAAGTTCACTTTGACATATATCATCAAATATTATATACCAATCAGACAATTAACTTATATTCAAATTTAACTTATAATTATTTGATTACAACAAATATAGGATATATATATAAAAGGGATGTAAATCTCCAATCTCAAAAGAAGAAATACATGTCAATTACCACCGATAAATTGTGACAATGTCGACGACTTATATTTCTTATTTGAACTATCAAAATCACTACATTACACAAAAATACATAATCACTACTTTCTTGTTTCTTTTTTCTTTTTTCCTTTTGATAAAAACATAATCTCTAATTCTAGTCATAAAGTAAACTCTTGTTGTATGTTATATATGGTTAGTTCTCACTCTTCTTCACATAGACCATTTATAGAGATTGGGACGAAGAGAGAAAAACGAAAACGAAAATGAAAAACGAAAACCGAAACAGAAATAATTTAGAGAGACTTAAGATTTGACTTCATACGCTTTGCCCTTGAATACAAGAAAACTCCCATTAGAGCTATGCCAGTTCCTGCAACCATAGTTTCAACGTATTAATACTAATGTAATATAATTTTATTTAAATGTAATATAATTACTTTTTAGAAATGTTTAATTGATTAATCTTCCAATACTATTTTCTATTATAAGGGAGAAAATTGTAAGAACCAACAGCAATAGGGATTGTAAAAATCTCATATTTGAACTTTCAATTTATAAATCCACACACCACTTCCTCAAATTTGAGAACCAACAGTTTTGTAAGTTTTTGGGAGACAGGGTTGTTTTAATTAAAAGTTTGAGTGTGTGATTGTAATCATTAATATAAATTAAGTTTGTTTTGCAACATGTTTCCTTAAAAAAAAAAAGTTCGGTCTATTTTGAAATATAGAAAAATGAACCAAAATTTTTACAAATATAGCAAAATGTCATGTTTATCAGGGTTGGAATGCGGTAGACCATTCTGCTATACTTAAAAATATTTTTTAACAGTTTTACTATTTAAAACAATTACCGTTAAAATAATGTTCTTAAAAAATAAGTTAAATCTATTAAGCAATTTAAAAAAGGGTATGGAAAAAAAATACCTAGGGCGTTGAGAGGTGAGACTGCTGTTTGGAAGAAAAGAACAGAGGAGACTATAACCACTACTCGCTTCAAAGAATTTCCTACTGCATGGGTCACTGGTGAAATTTCCTGTAGTATTGAATAAGAAACCTGCCCAACCAAAAAATTTTTTTTAAAAAAAATTAAAGCATATTGAATATTAATGATCTCTTAATGTATAAATCCCAATTTTTATGTCTATTTGGTCCCTTAATTTTCAGACCTATATATTTTGTTCTTGACCTTTCAAATGTTTAAGTCTCATGGATTTAATTGAACACAATTGAAAGTTGAGATTTTTGTACAGTGGTTCATGATTAATGACGTGCCCCTCACAAATAAATGAAATCTAACATTACCCTCACATCATAGGCACTACCACGTTTTATAACGTATTGCGTGAGAGATGACTATGTCTATCGTAGCTCTAATACGATGGCCATATCTATCGTGATCTTCCTTTTTCTTCACTCCACCGCAATATTCATGGGGAAAGCATGTGAGAAAAATAAAGATCACAATAGACATGACCATCGCATTAGGGCTACAATAGACACAACCATCCCTAATGCGATATTGTATAAAATGTGCGCTCCTGTAAGCATAAGGTTAGATTTTACACGTTTGTGGGGACATGTCACTAATTATAATGGTGCTTGTGAAAGGATTATAGCACAAAAAACTCATTGAAAGTTCGGGAATCTATTCAATACTTTTTAAAGTATGGAGACTAGATAGATGTAGAAAGTTTAGGGACTAATTTAAGATTAATTCGGAATGTGTGTGTATGAAAACTTGGAGTAACCTGCTGATAACTATGAAAACAGATGCCAGATATAAGCAACCTAATGCACAGCTCCCTAATATTCAACCCTTGATTTACCTGAAATAATAATTAAAAAAAAAATATCAGAGAAAGGCCCATCAATGGCTAGAATGTTGTAAATGAAGCAAAGAAACTCTTATTAATGAATATATACATATATGGCATTTCACTTACAGCTAATTGTAGGTATGAAGGACTAAATTTAGTGCCTTCAAGGAGAAGAGCTGAGGGAACCAGCAGGATAAACGAAATGATAGTAATTACAGAGAACAGATTGATATTGTCCAATGCCTGCTCAAACACACCCAATAATTAAAGTCCAAGAAATTTTAAAATAAAATAAAATATTACATTCAACTTCCTATTATATTGTTTATAGGTAAAATACATTAAAATCCTCCTAAAACGTGAAAGATAAATATGGATTCCATCTCAAAACCAATTTGCAATAAAGAGAATAGTTCATGTATTTTATGGATATTGTGCGGTCTTTCCTTCATCTTTTCAATGTGGAATTCTCAATATGCCTCTCAAGATAGTACCTATTTTGATTCATCATTCTTGGGTTGAATCTCCATTTGTTATAAGCTCGGATACTAATATTAAATAAACATGATGTTCCATCTCGAAACGGACAAGAAGAGTAGTTCATAAGGTCCTTTTTATCTTTTCAATGGGAAATTCTTAGAACAAAGGTCACGTTTACCCCACTAGAATGAAAAATAGTGTAATCAATGAAATTCTGTTGAAAGATCAATTATAATGGGCCAAAATCGTAAATGTAATTGATTGCTTTTAATCACGTTTACTTAGAATTATGAATCTGCCACATTTATTGTTACTATTATCGTTTGACTCTAAACAATAATGATAACAATAATAGTAAATGTGACAAAATCAAACTTCTCATACTGTAACAATACACTAACGATAACAGTAACGATAAAACACAAACCGATTGCTCGTCCTCTACTTGTCAATCAATTTATGTTTTTTTATTACAAATTAGGCAGTAGGCCCCACGTGTCAATATAAATATGGAATACAAATTAAACAAGAACAAAGATAATTCATTGGGACTCATTTTTCAAATTACCATTCATTTATTACTTTTTCCTTGGTGTAAACATGACCAGAGTTCAATCATCAAAATAGAACTTTCTGTATTATTATTGAAAATTATGAAGTATAGAAAGTTCAGCTCATACCTCTTTGTGTATCATGAACTTTTTGCTGAAGATATTACGTGATTGATTGGTGAGATTTGAAGCCATGGCACTGCTGAAGCCAATCCTGTAACACAAAATGAGAGGCTTTTTACACATTATTTTGAGTTATTACTTCTCTGCATAAGGGTGCCTACCGTGGTGTCCGTGACTCGATTTCAGGCCGTTTTGAGTGACTTCACGAGTGCTTAGAATATAGTTTTTAAGCACTTAAAAATTCATTCTAAACTGATCTTCTTATCGAATCGAGTACTAATTTGGGGGTGTGTATAGAATAGAACTAAACTCAAAAGATCTATTTTAATCAGACATTCTTGATTGTTTGGATTATAAATATGCAGTCAAAACAAGTGATAGGAGGTCTGATCTTACCAATTAAAGGAGGCTTCGGTAAAAGAAGCGAGTGCCACTCCTCCAACAACGGGTACCAGAGAAAAAACAACCCAAAATGTGGGCCTCTGCGTAGGAATCCAGCACAAAAATTGATTAGTTTTTTTTTTTACTCGTTAATCACCCATGGAAAATGGTCAGAAATTTGATCAAATGTTTCAATCTTAGCTAACACTCTTCTAAAAAAATCGTTGAAATAATTTTCTCGATTTATCTCTACTGAAATTGACCACCTAGATTTAAAATTAAAATATATATATATATATATATAAATATATTCATCCCAAATATATTCATCCTATTAAATATTTTGAGCTTTTCCGATTAAATATCGTAAGATTTGAAAAATATATAAAATCTCAGTGTTAATCCTGAACAAAGTCTAAATATATATAATCCAGCACAAGATTTCATTGAGAAAGCCGAAAACATTCTATAGGATGAAAAAATTAATTTTTTTTAATATAAATCTTGGTGGTCGATCTCGACTGATATGGATCGAAAAAAACTATTTCAACGAATTTTCTAAAAGGGGATTAATCTATTTTCGCGATCTGTTTTTTCATAGTTTATTTAGGGTAAATGAAGTTATTTTAGATCCACTCACACAGTTCATCAATCTAAATTCTAAACAGAGCACGAATTAGTGATACCAATAAAGCCAAACTCAATATTTCATATGGTTCTATTTTCAATCATTCACATGTAGATTCTTCCAAAGTTAGAATGATATATAATGCACACTTGAATATTAATAAAATAATAATAATAATAACAAAAGTGGATAATGAAGTTGAGGTACCTCAGCCAAAAACAAAGCAGAGAGAAGGACAGTGAAAAATGGCTCCATTGCTTTAATGGTGTGAGTGAATGAAACCGCAACTCTCCCAAGACTCACATTGGTTAATATGTTTCCCATTGTGTGCGCTACAGCCAGCGGAAGAATGGCAGCAAACTGAATAATAAAATTTTCAATTCAAATTACTAACTAAATTCATCACTTTATTCCTGCATAAAAATCACTAATTAAATACTCAAACCATATTAATGTTTTGAGAGTTTTGCTTTTGGTACTTTATGTGTGTACTGTTGATTTCTTTCCATTTAAGTCTATAAAATCACCCTATGTTAAAAGAATGATGGAAGTCAATTTAAAAATAATTGTTTTGATGAGTTTGTCCATTATTTAAGTAAGACAATTGAAATATGCGAGATTTAAATATCTGACTTCATGGATAAGAGTATATGTCAATGACTGTATTAAATTATGCTCAATTTAGGTAATTGGTCAATTTTTTATAACTAGCAATTTTAGGGTTAAATAAATTACTATGTATTAAGGCCACGTTTACTAATCCGAAATAAAAATTGATATAATCGTAATGGAATTATATTGATAGATCGATTATAATGGACCACAATCGCAAACATTATTGAATTGTTTTTTTTATCACGTTCTATTATCGTTACCGTTTAGGATCAAACGATAACGATGATAATAAATGTGACAAATTCATAATTCTAACAATAAGAATAATGGTAACGATATCAGCTAGTGGACCCCATGTAATTTCCAAATGAAATTGGATTGAATACTCTCCCAATTAGTTTGCATTTTTTATTATAGAACTAAGAGTGGGTTCCAAATGTAAGCACTAATATAAAACACAAGTAAACAACACTAATCAAATCAAATGGGGTCTACTTTTCATATTATCATTGATTTATTAGGTTTTCCTGGAGTAAACGTGACCTAAGTTATATAAAATTAAGGTTTATTGTGTCAAGGTGAGTCAATTAAGTGGTTACTTACAATTTTAATTATATAATTAGAAAGCTTATTAGTAAGGGGATTAAAGTAAAGGTAATACCTGGGATCGATTGATCTTTGGCCTATGATGAAAATTAAGAGCCCACATTAAGTTTACTATCATCGTACCACACCCGAACTGGAAAGCTGTGACCGTAGTTGGAAATGGAAAGGCTTTTAGAACCTACACATTATAATTTGAATTTCATCCTAATTAGTGCCCACAATGTTTAAGTTTTTGCTATTAAATAAAATGAGAAATTGTTTTAAATGTCAACTTGTTGAAAATATTTTCAAATATAACAAAATATTATAATCTATTAATGATAGACACTTATACATAGTGACATTTTGTTATATTTGTGAACATTTTGATTCATTTTTTTTATATTTAAAAACAACCCTGTTAAAAATTTGACTTACCTCTAAAAATATTAGAGAAAAAAAAGAGAAACTTATCACATCAAATTTTTAGAAAAATTACATTTTTAGCCCTCGAATTTTCAACAAACCTTTGTTCAATCTCTAAAAAAATGGACTCTTTTGAACCGTGAATTTTAAAGAATAGGTATAAAAGGTTTTGAGTAATTTCTCTTATTATTTTAAATATTGATGTGACATTTTAAATTAAAAATAACAATTAAAAGAAGAAGAGGGAAGAGAGAAAGAAGAAATATATATTTAGTTATTATTTTTAATTTAAAATATCATGTCAATGTTTAAAATAATAGTAATAACCGAAAGACTAAAATGATACATTTTAGATTAAAAATTACTTTTAGTGCCTAAAGTTTCATAGAATTAACAATTTGATCCCTGTACTTTGGTTTATAATAATTTAGTTCCCAAACTTTTAATTTTATAACAATTTAGTTTCTGAATTTTACTATGTAATAATTTAATCCCTATACTTTAAATTTTATAACAAAAAATTTGTAACAATTAGTCTTTATTGTAGAAATTAATGATAAGATTTAATGAAATTTCATGTATAAATAAACCTTTAAATTGATTAGAGACTCAATATTTTTATAATAGTTTACATCATAAAATATTAAAAATTGATATCGAATTTTGATTAAATACTTTACATGAGGGATCGAATTGTTACAATTTTGAAAGTACAAAGACTAAATTGTTACATACTAAAGTTCAGGGACCAAATACGTACAGAATTGAAAGTACAACGACTAAATGTTACAAACTAAGATTCAAGGCCTAAATTGTCACTATCAAGAAAGTTTAAGAACCAAAAGTGATTTTTAACCTACATTTTGCAAACGACCCATGACTAGAAAGGTAATTTTCTTTCAAACTTTTTTATTTACTTTTTATAATATGCTTTATCTAAGTTTTATCTAAAATGTTCCAAAAGTTTATTATACCTTGACTATTTTTACTAGACAACCTTCGACACTATTATAATTAGTTGTTAAAAGAATTGACTGGATATGGAATTTGAGCTAGTATAACTTATTATTAAAGAAAAGAAAAAAAAAATCTCAATAAAAGCACTTATTTCCTCTTGGTAAAAATTAAAGAGAAATTTTTATTTACGTTCTTACCTAACTAAAATGAGTAAATCAAAATAAATCAAAATTAGAACATTTGAAACACTTTATCTAAGTTTTAAAAAAATTCTACAAAGTCATCAATGCGCTACACTGCAATAACATGTGAAATTTTAATGCGAAGCAATGAACAATAATTAGAAAATTTGGGATATATTGTTAAACTTAGTTAAAAATTCATTACTTTAATTATTTATTTTATATATTATATATACTTTTTAAAAGCATAATATACTTACTTTTTCAACTTGTGGATGTTGTTTTCATAAATAGATAAGGTGTATAAAAAATATCCTATTGGATACAGCAAAGCAATTGACACAGACACATTTTGACAGTAAATGAAAAGGATTGTCTTAATTAGATGAGACAAATAATGAACTTTCTTGTCATGAGTTTGGTCATCAAGCACAATTTCAAACGTTTTATTTTATTTATTTCTGATTTTTTTAGTTCAAAGCAAAATTTTAAACTTAATTCAACCATAAATTCAATTTTTCACTTATGAATTTTTAAATTTTGTTAGTGCAATAACACCAATTATTTTATTATTATTATTATTTTGAATAACGTTGTCTAGTTTTTCAATTTGTCCCTAATCCATTTATATCTTTTTTTTTTTTAATATAGCAAAATTAGTAAAAATATTTTTAAATATAATATTGTACACTATAAAATATTTATCAATAATAGATAATAATATTTTACTGTATCTATAAATAAATTTATTCATTTTCATATATTTTAAAAAACAAACCAAATTATTATAGGTTGACAAAAAGGTTTTTTCAGGGGAAGTTCACATATTAATTGATCTTAAAAGCTGAATGCACGTGGACCACCTATGATAATTAAAACTTTAAATTATTAAAATCAACGTCGGTTTTCAGTTTTTAAATTTTATGTTTTTTCCTTTTACCTTTTCTAAAATAACACTTTAAATCATATACAACACTGTATTTTTTAAATCTTCAAATTTTGATTTGATTTTTTAAGATATTAATAGAAAAATAAATAGCAATATATAGAAGTTTATGAATAGAATCAGTATTTATAAGTTCAACTTAAAAAATAAAAATAAAGATAAACCAAAATGACTATCAAATACGATCAAATTTAAAACAACCATGTACTCTTTATTTTTAAAAAATAGAACTAGAATAAAAAAAATAAAATTGTTCTAAGTTAACAAAGGATGAAACCAGTGCGTAGTCCACAATAGATTTTAAAACCTGTTGGATCAAATAAATAGTGTCAAAATGTTCTAAAAAGACGTTTACCAAAAAAGAAAAAACTAAGATTTTCAAATAACCAGTAAAAAAGTTAAGATGAAATAATATTAGTCCAATTTGATTTGTACTCTTTGATTGTACCATCCAAATTTTACTCAATAAAAATTTGTCCTATGACATTTTTTTTTAAAAAATTGATTATTATATTTGTTTGTTTACTTGATATAAAAAATAATTGCATGCCCCTATTTTTATGTATTACACGGATAAAAATTAAAATATTTATAAAAAATTAAAAAAAATTATTACGTGTGAAATTATAATTAAATAATTTAGTGGGACGGATGATTTTCATGAACAAAAATAGTCTCGGAAACCGCCGACCATGTAACGGTTTTGAATGAATTTTCACCATCATTTTAAAACAAATAAAGAATAATAATAATAATAAAGTTATATTTTCTCACTCCTGGTCCTGGTAACTAGGAAGCCAAACAACTTTCAACAACTCAATCCGAGTTAACTCACCAAAATGAAAGGAAAAAAAACTCAGAAAGTTCTTCATTCATTGGAATGTAGGAATAATAATCAGAACAAGAACAATGATGCAAAAAGGAAAAAGAAAAAGGAGAGAATAAGAACCTGTTTGTTGAAAATATTGTAGTAGATATTCAAAAGGTACCAAATCCCAAACATTGCACCAAGCCGGAGATAATTATGAACAAAATCAACCGATTCCACGGCCTCGCCGGCACTCTCCGGCACAGAAGCAGCCATTACAGCAAATTTCCGAAACCTCGGAGAAAATCCAGGAGAAGAGACAGAGATCGGAGAAGAAGAACGCCATGAAATCGAACTGTGAGAACGAAATTGAAGAATGTGCGAGAAACGAAAGAAATTAGGACTTCGGCTAGGGCATGGAAGAGCAGTAGCCGTAGCAATAGAATTAGGAGAAAAAGACATAGCCAAAGCCAATACAGAGTTATTCTGCATCTCAATCGAAGAAGTCTCACAGAAAAAGAGTATAAGAAGAGAACGACGGCGTTGCGTCGGAGTTAATTCACACGTGAAACACGCATTTCACGTGGGAGGAAGAGGAGGAAGCTCCGGCGTGGGCGGCGATTGGAGAAGAGAAGAAGGATCTGGAAGAACTAAGCGGCCATGGAAATTAATGGCTGAAACTGAAAATCAGGGGAGGGATGATTGAGATGGAGAGGGAAATTGGCGCCATTGATTTTATGGTTAAGATGTAAACCAGGCCCACTCGAAGTCAGTCGCAATGGAATTAGGGACGAAGTGGATAAATTTTAATTTGAAAGGGACCCATCAGCAAATTTAGAGGATTTTAATTTTTTTCCCCTACCACTACAATTTTTTTCAATGTGGCCTACTAGCTTGTCACCTTCTAAGTTGTTAGATGTCACACGTCTATATGAGAAATTAAGACTCTGTTTGATAATGATTTGTGTTGCATTCACATTAATTTTGATTTTCTATTTTTAAAATTTAGTTCTTTTTTTTTATAAATTATGTATTATCCTAATAGTCAATTATGGAAGATTTCCTTTTAATTCGTTAAAAAAATTTGGCTTAGTTTTTCAAAATATTATTTCAACAAAATCAAGAAAGTTATAGGTAGGAATGTGATTGATTATAAGCTTAATTTCCGAAACCTAAAGTTTCGTTTGGTGACCATTGGATTTTCAATTTTTGAAAATTAAGCTTGCAAACAACTCTTGCACCTCTAAATTTCTTACTTTGTTAATTATTTTGACAGATATGTTGAAAAACCAAGTCACATTTTGAAACTAAGAAGAAAAAACATAGTTTTTAAAAATCTATTATTGGCTGTGGAATTAAGTTTGGTAGAATTCAATTTTTTTACTGATAAAAACTACTATAAAAATTTGAGAGAGAATAAACTAATTTTTTTTTAAAAAAAATCAAATACTTGCTAAACGACACCTAAATAATATAACCAATCAGAGGCTTAATGTTTTGTCGTTGAAAATTGTGATCTTTTCTTACCATTTTTTTCTTACATCGCTTGGAGCTAAGCAAAATTCCTGTGAAAAAAAAAAACAAAACAAACAACCTAGCTTGAATTTTGGGAGAAAACTATACCATAGGAAGAAATCAATAGTATTGTTAGTAGGGAAATTAAAAGAAGATTTATATTAATAAAGATAAAATTAGAAGAAATAAAATCTGTTACAACAAATTAGTTGTTTGATATAGTATAAATACCTTTAGATTTCTTCAATTGGATATCTCTTTATATTTTGCTTAAAATCTTCAAGTGAATAAAGAAATCTCCAAGATTATTATGCACAATGGACGTAGGCTTTAAGCTGAACCACTTAAAACTGTATCTTCTCTAATTTCCCTTCTACTCGATTTCACCTTTTTTTCTTAATTGCTTGTGTTGATTTCGTCTCTACGAAAGTCCTCCTCGTTCAAGGTTTTTCATGCTCGATTTCAGGAGAAGAAGAAAGAGAGATCAGACATTTTTTGTTTCTTCAATAACAAAGAAAGGGAAAAATGGGAATAGAGAGAAAACTTACACAAAAGGACATCTGTCCTCATTCGTTGACAACTAAACTAGAACTAGAAATAAGTTATTTTTCATAACAAGAAATCAAATGGTTATAAAATAGGTGGAAGTAGTGATTGCATGATGACATAAATGTACATATTTGATAACGTAAATTAATCCAATCAAATTACATTATGGCGACATTTATCAAACTATAATGAAATATAGTGTAATCGTAATGACATTTTATTGATGAATCAATCATAATGAATCTGAATCACAAACATAATCTGATTGCTTTTGATCGCGTTTACCTAGAATTACAAATCTGTCACATTTACTGTTACCATTACCGTTACTGTTACAGTTAGACCCTAACAGTAATGGTGATAATAGCGATAACAATATTTATAATGATAACAGTAATGGTAACCATAACGGCTAGTGAGTCCTACATAAATTTCAAATGCAATCAGATTGAGCACTTTCAATTCCTCAATCAGATTATGTTCTTTGATTACAGAATTTGAAGTGGGTCCCACATTTCACTACGATTAAGGAATACATGTAAACAACAACAAATGTAATCAAATGAAGATACTCTTTAGATTACCATTAATTTATTTCGTTTACAGATGGGTAAACACGCCCTATGATCATTTGATCACGAAAGTCAATCTAATCAATTTGCAATCTTGTGTATCTAAGGACATGATCAATTGGGTCCCAGTTAAAATAAACTATGCCCATTTGATGACATTGTTGGAAATGACTAGTGGCTCTAGTGGCCCAAGGCCCATAGCAAAAGTAAAAATAGATTTGAAGTAACTTGTCGCACATTGGAAGTTTTGACAATGGTGAGTGGGTATAAATATAAAGAAGTGTAAATGAGCCTCTAAATTGTGGATGTGGTTGTAGATAGAGCCTTTTTCCATATGCATGTGTCGTCGTTGATAGGTTTGGGCAACTGCGTGAAAAAGAATCTAATTTTTTACTATCTTTTCATTTTAAAATGTTACCGTTTTATTAATTGATTAAAATGTTTTCATTGGAACTAAATTCAATTTCCAGCTTGTTACCTATTTAATTTTCAACCATTGGCTTTTTATTCTTTCAGCTAGTTGTTGTGTTCTTTACCTATATATACAGAAGTGCTTTTCAAGTTGGAGACACAAGAAAAATCATCTTCCTCCTCTCTGTTATTTTCTACCTTTCTTAACACTATTCTAAGTATTATTTTTCGATGATTTCATTCCTAATTCTGGCGAATGTACACTTGAATTGGGGAGTTGTGTTAGCCTTAGGGAGCAATTGACACACGCGATTTAGCACTGTGGTCGTGCTGAAATTTGCTTTCACGACACAACAACGATGTTCGAAATTTTGATTTTTATAATTTGAAAACAAATTTTCCTCTCTCCAAAATGTCGATTAGAAACGGTAAGGTCCTCCTGGATCTGTCTAAACTAGAACCACTCAATGGAGAAAATTATCATCACTAGTCCTAGAAGTTGTTGATATTCTTTGAATAGCTGGAAGTTGACTACGTCCTCACCATAGATTGCCTTGCCAAGATGGTTCTTGACACTATCGTCGTTCCAGAATCGTTTGCTAATATTGATTCTGTCCAACCGAAACAGTCTTCCGATGCTGATCCCGAAAAAATCGAAAAGGATAACTAGACTATTCGTGGTCATCTACTTTGACAAACTCACTATTCGATCTATTCGTAGTCTAGATATCAACAAAGGTAATATGAGACATCTTAGAGTGCAAATACGGTAGAGACGATGTAGGTCGTAAAAAGTATGTCATTGGAAAATGGTTGCAATTCTAGATGATGGATGAGAAATCAATCGTGGATTAGGTTCATGAGTATGAAAATTTGTGATGTATGTATCATCCAAAGGTATGAAGATGTGTGAAATTCTCCAAGCAAATGTACTGCTAGAAAAATTTTTCCTATCTTGGAGTGACTACCGAGATCACCTAAAACATAAAGGAAGGATCTTACCCTCTAGAAATTAATCAGTCACATGCGCACAAAAGAAGAAAACCGGCAGAAAGATAAACTAATTTATGAAAATTTAAATTCAATTAATGCTAACCTAGTTGAGTCTTCTGTTATGTACAAAGACATGTTAAAAAATAATAGCAATCAGTCAAGATCTATTCTCAATTTTGGCAAATGCACGCTTGAATTAGGGAGTTGTGTTAACCTTGGAAAGCAATCGGCATACGCGATTTAGCACCATGGTCGCACCGAAATTTACTTTCAAGATAATGGGATTACCATGGCACAATGATGACGTTCGACATTTTGGTTCTTATCGACATGACTCAATCTAATCAAACTATACTACTACCATGTGTGGATATACACAAATTATTGATCCAACTAATTAATTTACACCACTAAACATTTGGTGGCATAAGTTCATTTGATCATAGTTCGATCAAATTATTTCATGTGTGTGCTAATGACATAAATTAGTCTAACCAAAATTATATGTCATGTGGTAGGAGACTTGCAACGAGAGAAGCTCAATCTTATCTAACACCCCTATCACTGATAGAAGAGGCTCACCTTTTCTTTTCAAACAGTTAAAAGAGAAAACTCAAGATTTTTTTTTTTTGACAGAAGACTTCAAAGAAAAAAAAATTCTTTAAACAAAAAAACGTTAATTATAAAGGTTCCATTTGACAACCATTTCTTTTTTATTTTTAGTGTTTGCAGATTAAAAATATTTCCTCTCCATTTCTTACAATTATTTGCATCTTTCGTAAGTACAATAATATATTTCCTTTTCATTTTTTATAATCATTTGCATCTTTCTTAAGTACAATAGTTGAATTCTTAGACAAATTAAAAAAACAAAAGCAAGTTTCTAAATATACAATAATATTATAAGGAGTAATCCTTGAATCTAAGTCTGAATGGGATGAAAGACAAATTTGTCTCTAAACTAATGAAATTGATATATATTATATATATATATATAAAGAATACGAAGTTAAAGGAGACTCGAGCTCTTCTACCCCTATACTAAATTCACAGGTGATTATTATCCCTAAAAATACTATCCATTATAATTATCCTTTAGAATTTTCATTTCAATTATCATCGTTGATTAGAACATAATTCGATGAATAATATATTAATCTCCATTTCAAATATCTATTATATTGTAATCACGAAGTTAATTGTTTATGAACTTAAAAAAAATGTACAAAATATTATCAACGTGTTTCACGACTAAAATAAGTGCCTATAAGAAAAATTAAGTGATATTGAAGTCAAGAAAAAGTACGCATCTATGGTAATCAGTATCACGTCTCCAACTTATTATTATTTTATTTTTAGACAGTCAAAAAGAATAGTCAAAATGTTCTGGAAGGGAATATTTTTTTGTCGGCTAAATTTCTCTTGATTTTTCTTTCTTTTTCTATGAATAAAAGTAAATTGAGTTTCTATAAATGTTTCTAAAATATATTTTTTTTTCAGGTAAAAAAATGGTTGAAGTCATTTATTTGTTATTATTATTTTTCTTTGTACTTTTCATATGCAACAAAGAAGAAAATGAACAACGAAATTTAATTGAGCAGCAATCAATATGTACAACGTCAACGATTGATGTGAATTTAACGTTGCAGTAGTTGACATGTATTAAGATTTAATTTATACCAAAAAAATAAAGAATAGCAACAAAAATTTAGGTTTTATATATTTTCAAACTGACGAGTTACAACCTGAACGATGAGCGGTTTCGGTTGGTTTTTCAATTTTTTTTCTTGCACCCCTAGATGATTTTAACATGGTAGCAGAGCACGAGAACATGTATAATCAAATCTCTACAATGTTATTTCTTCTTTAATTAATATTAATTTTTTGATGAAGCTTCTACATATATTTCATGTCCACAAGTGAGAAGAGTGTTAGAAGATATAATATTAAATTTACCTTCACCAATGAGCTTAACCGTTTAGGTCAATTAATGATTTAACATAGATCATTGTTGGAGCTTATCCTGAGACTGTTAAATTATATAATATAAAATTTATCTTCACAAACAATTTAAACTTTTGGATAAATTAGTTTAACCAATGAAAAAGAAAAAAGACAAAATATATCAAATAGTCTATAGTTTAGAGATTTCTCAATTTGATCTCTAATTCTAAAAGTTCTTACATATGGATAAATTCCAAATCATCATAGATCATCCAAATTATTTATAAAAACATAAAACCAAATTGAAACAAAAGGAGGATATGATGCATGAGAGATTACATGAAGGAAAAGTAAAAAATAAAAATAAAAATAAAGAAATAACTCACCTAAAAAATGGTCGTAAATGAATAGTAGAGCCCAAATTTACCATCGCCTGTAAATCCTTGCTATACAAATAATATTTATAAATCGCCGAACGAACTACTTATACTAACTGATAGTGCAAACGGCAAGCCCAAGGTCGAACCTCAAGGAAGCGTGGAAGATTAGTTCATTAAAGCATGTTTTCAGTTAAAGTGGTAGGGGGGGGAGGGGGTTGGTGTGGATTGATAATTGAAAGTGCATAAAATAAAGTGTGAGAAAATAAAAGATAGAAATGTAATTAAAAGAAATGGCCTAGCTTAGGGGAATTGGAATTGGCCAACGCAATTTTTGTTCATCGAGTTATTTAAATGCAATTTTAGTTTCTTGACTGTGTCTAGCCCAATTGATTGGAATCCCAATAAATGATCCTAATTACCTAATTAATCAACATGCATAGAAAATGAATCCATCCATACAAATTAACAAATCACATTAAGTTTTAGGGATAACACTTGGATGAGTGTTCGACTTCCAACGTCTAACCAAACATTCAATGTGGTTTCTCTCTAGGTTGATAGGAGCAATACTATTCTTTTTAGGCAATAAATCTCATGCCTAATGAATCGTAAGCCTAACTAACCTATTGCTTCCATTGAGATTAACCTATAATTAAATGTCACATATTACAAGTTATCCCCAAGCATTCAACTTACCTAACAAATTAATGGTTGTCAATCAATAACAAAATCATGCAATTCATAAACACTAAATTCAGATTGAAACTCATAAACGAGAATAAAAAGATTACATTCAAACAAAACTCCCAAAATTTACATTGTTCCAAAATCTCCTAAACTAATAAATAGCTAGAACTTACCTTACCATGGAGATGGAGAAGAAAAATCCCGACATCATTCCATTAATTACATGAGATGGGAAGAAAAAGGGTTGAATGTTATGCTCTAAATCAAGCAAGCGTCACAACGTTGCAACACTGCAATTAGGGTTGCAACATTGCACAAATCAAAACTCATTGGAAACGGCAGGGCCCTCAAACAATGAACTATAAACCGTTAAGGCACGGCGGTCAAGCGAAGAACAAAACCTGCAAAACAAAAACTCGTTATAGGCTGAGTCGCAGAGCTCGCTCTCTTTAAGACGTTTCGTGGCTCTGCCCAAGTGTGCAAGCAGGTCTGAAAATTGTCATGTCGTCCCCAGGATAAAACAACCAAATGAAAACCGATCGGAACGTACACCCTTTCTAAACTCACTACTCGGAAAGCTAAGATGGAAGAGAAGAGGAAAATGAAGTGGGGAATTAAGAAAATGAATTTTGTGAGTTACGAACTGCTGAAGACCTTGCCTTTTATAGGCCTTCAGTGTCGAACGATAGGGAGCGAAACGTGCGCTGATGTTATGGATGGGCAACGGTAGGGAGCGAAACGTGCGCGAACGTTACAGATGGGCAGACGAAACGGAACGGGATGGGCGGACGAACGGGCCGTTTCCAATAATAATAATAATAATAAAATAATAATAATATTTTTTATTAAAAATAATCATCACACATACACGCGCGTCTCGCCTCGTCCCGCCCGACCGACCGGATGGCCGATGGCGGCAGGGCGCATGTGAGATGTCCACGAACCCACATTGGTCTATCTTCTCACTCCCTCCAAAACATGGGTACCCTTTGGGGCCCAAACCCAAAACACAAGGTTGGAATACATAAAAGAGACTTCCAACACCAAATTTTCTAATGTTGGATTCTCCAACCAAAAAAGTTGATTCTCTCTTTGTTTTGAAAGTTAAATTTTCACCCAACAATCCCCCACTTAGAAATTTAAACAAAAGGAAAAGAGAGAATAGATTTTCATCGAGCAGTTTCAATCTAAACAATACTGAGCATAAGCAAAGGTGTCTTACGACTTGAACCTTTACATAGTGTAGATGATTCAGAATATACTAGAGTAACCCTTGTTTTTGAACTCTATCTCTAACAGCATCTCACACAAAGTGTCATTAGGGTGTAGTACGAAATCCCATGCTTTTAAGGCCTAGCACGTGAATTACAGTTTAGTGGATGCTCTAGAGAGTTTGCCTAAAAACTCCATAGGAAGCGGCCCTCACTTCTACATTCACACAGGTGAGGCTATCAAGGGTACTCCTGTATCTGGGTACCCCACTTGTCATCAAGTGTACATCTCATTAAGAACTGAGTTCAACCTTTCTTACGTTTCAGGATATCATGCTCAGACTTTAAGTCATAGGAATGGAACTCTATGTTTAGTTTAGCATGATTCACTATATATCACTCGTGATCAGTTATTATCCGTTGAACTTGTTTCTTGGGATCTCCAGTCTACAGGTTGGGTTTTCCTCACTGTGATTCATTTTTTGATAGGCATGAATCCCATCCTTTCTGAGGTTCTGAAAAACTTTTCTCGCCAGTCCTCAAAGGATCTTCCAAATTTTCATCAGTTCGTATGTGATCCACTCTAACTACACCAGTAGTGAGAAACTCTCTAATGGTACTGTGCTTGACATAGTTGACGTTTCTTTCCATTGTAGTAACGGTTCTAAACTTTTGCGATTGCTGCAGCACTATCACAATGGATCAATATGGTTGGTATCGGCTTTCCCATAAGGGAATCTCTGATAGCAGACTTCTAAAGCCAACCTGCTTCTTCACTAGCTATCACTAGTGCTATCATTTCTGACTCCATCGTAGATTGGGCTAAAATAGTCTGTTTTTTGGACTTCCAAGAGACAGCTCCACAAGCTTTATTAAAGATATAGCCACTTGTAGTCTTTAAATGATCCAAAAGAGAGTTCCAATCAGCATTGTTGAACCCTTCCAGGATAGCGGGAAACTTTTGATAATGTAATCCTAGGTTTTGGATTTTCCATAAGTATCTCATGACCCTTTCTATAGCATTTCAATGCTCTTTACTAGGTCTGCTTGTAAACCTGTAAAGTAGTCCTACAACATAAGCTATATCAGGTCTAGTGCAGTTGGTAGGGTATCTAAGACTGCCTATGATGCTCTCATACTCAGACTGATTAACACTGTCACCATGTTCTTGAACAACTTGACACTAGGGTTATAAGGAGTACAAACTGGTTTACACTCAAGATAATTATATTTCTTTAGAATCTTTTCTATGTAGTGATATTGATCTAAAGAAATTTCCTTTTCAGACCTATTTACTTTTATGCCTAAGATTACACTAGCTTCTTCTAAGTCTTTCATGTCGAAGTTCACACTCAATATTGATTTTACATCATTTATGACATGCAAGTTCGACCCAAAGATCAATAAATCATCTACATATAGACACAAGATAGTGCAAAGGTTATTATCAAACTTATGGTAGATGCATTTGTCACTTTCATTGACCTTGAAACCTTTAGATAGGATAAAGTTGTCAAATTTTTCATGCCATTGCTTACGAGCTTGTTTTAGTCCATAGAGAGATTTGTCTAATTTACATACCTTATTTTCTTGACCATGGACAACAAAACCCTCAGGTTGTTCCATGTAAATCTCTTCTTCAAGTTCACTATTTAGGAGAGCGTTTTTACATCCATCTGATGTACTACAAGGTTATAAAAGGCAGCGAGAGAGAATAGAACATGGATAGAGGTAATTCTAGTGACAGTGGAGAAGGTGTCAAACAAATCCACGTTTTCTCTCTGTCTAAAGCTCTTCACTACTAACCTGGCTTTAAATTTGTCGACAGTCCCATCACGTCTAAGTTTCCTCCTTAAGATCCATTTGCACCATATTGCCTTACATCCTGGGGGTAGATCTACTAAGTGTCAAGTCCTATTGGACTCAAGTGAGTCCATCTCCTCATTTATAGCTTCTTGCCATAGGTTGGCATCTACCGAGGGCAAGGCAGCTCTTAGATCTTTAGGGTCTTCTTCTACATTATAGGACATGAAGTCATTTCTGAAATCTTTGGCAGTTCTAGCTCTTTTTCTTCTTCTAGGTTCTGGGTCAGTTTCCTCTCTAAGGTTAGGATTTCTGACTAGGGTTATACCATTTGAACCAGAGCCCCCCACTATTCCTTGATTTAAAAAGAAACCTATCTTCAAAGAAGTTGGCATCATTTGACTCAATGATCACTTGGTTCACTAGATCACAGAACCTGTAGGCTTTACTATTTAAGGCATAACCTATAAAGACACACTCGTAAGCTTTACTAGCTAACTTTCTCTTTTTTGGGTCAAGAATCCTTACAAAGGCTAGACAACCCCATGTTCTAAAGTAGGACAAGTTTGGTTTCTTATTCTTGAGAATTTCGTAAGGTGAAGTTTTATTTTTAGATTTCGGGATTCTATTTAGGACATCTTTCACCAATAAGACGCGACTTCTGAACTAAGTAAAATAGCAACTACTAGCTTAGCTAAAGTTCTATTTTTCCTTTCGGCTTTTCCATTCATTTTAGAAGAATAAGGTGCGGTCTTCTCATGTATTATTCCATGTGAGTTAAAGAATTCACTAAAATTGTTCAAGTCGTACTCGGTTCCCCTATCACTACGAAGTCTTTTAACTTTTTTATTAAACGGATTCTCTATTTCAGAAACAAAAAGTTTGAAGGCATCAAAAGTATCACTTTTGTTTTTCAGCAGGTATACAAAAGTAAAATTAGAGCAGTCATCAATAAAAGTAATGAAATATCTTTTACTGTTCCTAGTCAATATGCCATCAAATTCACAGAGATAAGAATGAATCAAATCTAGAGGCTTAGAATTCCTAAGTACAGATTTATGCGGAGTTTTAGTAATTTTAGCCTGACTACAATACTCGCATTTATCAAAATCATTCGTGATAACTCAGGTATCATTTCCAGCCTAATCATGTTACTAATTAAATTCTTATTCACATCACAGAGTTTAGCATGCCAAATATTCATAGAACACAGTATATATACAGAAGATTTCATTTTATTAAGGTCTAGATTTAATTTGAACATTCCCTCAATTGCATACCCTTTCCTTACAAATACATTATTTTT
>NC_052354.1:12113741-12240293 GCF_009727055.1 Benincasa hispida
TTTCTCCAGCTAGTCTCTGTAGAGAATCTCTTTGTAGATAACTTGAAATGTTGTGCCATAGGTCGCAAACCTAGACTTTGAGCTCGCCATGTAACTTGTAACGTATTTATCTTGGTATATGCTCCCTTCCTTTTTTTAGAAAGGGATAGTTTATTTCTTTACCTTTATTTAGTATAGCCCAATCCTAGGCCATCTTCTTTTCTACCTCCATCTATCCTCATATCAAACTCTTGCATATCAATTACTAGATCCTTCGGTCTAGTAATAAATTAGTTAGTTGTTTATCCAGCTACTAAAAAATCACAGAGCATATATAGTAGATTGACCTTAAACTTCACCACTTGCAGTGTCAAGTTGCCTTTTGGTAATAAACACCGGGATAATCAATATGGGCTTTGGAAATAAGCCAACAATAAGGTTGGGCTACCACGTGTGAGATGTCAACCTAAGTGGCTCCTTTCATTTTGCAAAACTCCTCTCACTTTACCAGACACACATAAACAAGCTTGATAAAAACAGGGTAAGAAAGACAGACTAATGTCAAATAATTTAAGTAACTCTCACTTTATACGCCTCAATTAGGCTGACACACCCCGAGTTGGCAACACGCAAGTTAGTCATTGTTACTGAGACGCTCCTATACGTTTCTTAAATTTATCTGATAAACTCTGAGGGCGACTTTCGACGAAAAAGAGGTGACGGCGCCGATAAGATATCCTCCATGGTTTGTAGAGAAAACTCATGTCCTCAGATTTAGCCAGTAATTGCCGCTATAAGAGTTTTTTTGTTACGCTGGAATATATCTGCAATTTATCCCTCTCAACAACCTTTGTGCCATAGCATTAGGGTTCAGAAGTAGGTGTCAAACAAAGTCATTAGAAGATCGTCACACTTAAATTCATTAAAGATGGTAACTTCCATATCATCAATCAAACTGTTTATCTTCCAGAATTCACTTCGACAGATTTGGTTCGTGGAGGCCCCAAGGAACTTTCTCTGCCACTGTCTACCCAGTAAGGACAAGCCCCACGAAGGAATAAATGATGTGTACATGAAGCGACTTTTTGTACCTCTGAAAGAAAGAGACAATATCCGACGGCTAGATGAAATTGAAATTATATAATATGCTTGAAGTCACAACAAGCCACTGGCCTCGCCGCGTTATGTGTGTCGTAATAAGGACTCTTTAAGAAGATATTCTACCCGTTTTGAGGTGGCAAATAGTATACAACAAATAAGTTTCCTATGAGAGTCTTCATACACTGTACCTTGAAGGATTTAGAGAGAAGTGGAAGTAAGACAACCAGAAAAGCTGCGTGTAATCTAGAAGGGAGGGGTCGAGAATTCCGCTATGTGCATTCTACTCGCGAATAATCCACTATCCTAATAGCTCCTTTGGTTAATACATTCTCTGAAAACCACGCATGTAAATTAAGGGTTATTATACCAAGAAGAAGATCATACAGGTTTAAAATATAACCCTATGATGAGTTAGGAGCCGCAAATCCCCAAAGAATACAAAAAACAAGAAAATATAGAAAGACCTTAAGTGGATCAACCATCCTGAATGCTCCAGATGACACACTAACCCATACGGATACGGCCCAGGCTTTTGTTCAGAGTGTTTGTATGTTGTAAACTACTACACCCGGATGGAGAATCCTCGACCATCTTATGTCAGATACTGACAAAGCAGCTTAGTGTCCTACTATTCAAATAACGATTTGTATAAGACCGTTTGGATAAAAATCAAACAGATGCACCAGTAGGCCTCCATATATAGCTAATCAAGCTAAAAGCGCGATTATAATGTTAACGGAACCAGAGCTCCGTCCTGGACCTACCATTAACTTCACACCGTAAACGAAGCGAAAACTTGAAAAGAAGGGACCATCCATAGTACGTGACTCCAATCGAGTCACCCTCAACTAGAACTAAGAGGTATGTATATATCTGGGTGATCCAACAGTCGGGTGAGAGTTGAGGGTGTGTCGGCAAATAGATTGGTGGCATGCACTGTCTGTTCTCGAACCTTAGTTTTAAAAAACCTTATACTGAAAGGGGCTAAGGATAAGAATATTCTATCTGGGAGATACCAAATGCCACGAAACAGTTTCTGGAACCGCAGGTGATAACTGAAATTTTACCCTCTAGGAGACCCTCACGTTGAAGGACGTTCTGTTCCCGAAGATACGCAAAGAATCTTGGTTGTTCGGGCTATCTTTCTCACACAAAGCCGGTTTACCCAAACTATTGGGGGTAGACCCTATCCCTTACCGCAGGGCATCCCAAACCTCCTTCGCTGTCTTCATTGTACTGTAGTAGTCATACAAATCATCAGTCAAACCATTTAAAATGAAATTCTTACATAGAAAGTTTTTCTCCTCTTAGTCAGCAACTTTTTTATCTGTTGTTTAGTTGGTTCTTCTAAAGAGACGATCGGCTTAGCGCTGGTACAAGCTTCAGCAACTTTCTTGACGGTGAAGAAAAACAGCATCTTTTACTTCCACCGCTTGAAGTTTACTCCTTCGAATCGGAATGGACGGTTGAGGTCAAATATCTCATTTTTACTACTAAGGGCCATTGATGATGTCGAAACATCTTAAAATTGTTGGAAATAGCAAGGCCCTCAGAACGATGAACGTTAAATCGTCAAAGCATGACGGTCAAGCGAAGAGCAAAACCTGCAAAACTGAAACTCGCTATAGGCTGAGTCACAGAGCTCGCTCTTTTTAAGATGTTTCGCGGCTCTGCTCAAGTGTGCAAGCAACGCAAAATTTTCATTCATCACCAGAGCATTAAAACACCAAATGAAAACCGATCAGAAATGATCACCAATACCTGACGGAACTACACCCTTTCTAAACTCACTACCTCATAAAACTAAGACAGGGGAAAAGGAAAAATGAAGTGGGGATTAAGAAATATTATGTTGTGTTCGAAATGTGAGGTCTCGCCTTTTATAGGGCTTTTTTGTTTCAAACCGGTAGAGTCAGCTGAATAGTGCCGGATTAAACTGATTGAGCGGATAAATGGACGGATGGGGCTTCTGTTAAGAACGTGGACCGGGTTCCCCTTCTTTTTGGTTAAAAAAAATAATATAATAATAATAAATAAATAAATAAAATTTTTTATTAAAAATATCATCACAACACCGCTTGCACGACCATCGTGCCTATGTGAGTTTTCAGCCTGCACTGGAAAATCGCTATAACTGCTGAGTCACAGAGCTCGCTCTTTTTAAGATGTTTCGCGGCTCTGCTCAAGTGTGCAAGCAAGTCTGAAAATTTTCATGTCATCCCTAGGATAAAACAACCAAATGAAAACCGATCAGAAATGCACCATTACCGATCGGAACGTACACCCTTTCTAAACTCACTACTCATAAAGCTAAGATGGAGGAGGAAAGGAAAATGAAGTGGGGAATTAAGAAAATGAATTATGTGTGTTACGAACTGCTGAAGGTCTCGCCTTTTATAGGCCTTTTGTGTCAAACGGTAGGGAGTGAAATGTGCGCGGATGTTACTGATGAGCGGATAAAATGGAACGGGATGGGCGGACGAACGGACCGTTTCCCTCTTTTTTCGGTTAAAAAATAATAATAATAATAATAAATAAATAAATAAAATTTTTTTATTAAAAATAATCATCACACACACGCCTTGCCACGCCCGACGGTGCGCTTGTGGGATGTCCACCAAACCCACATTGGTCTATCTCCTCATTCCCTCCAAAATATGGGTACCCCTAGGGGCCAAACCCAAAACACAAGGTTAAAGTACATAAAGGAGACTTCCAACACCAAATTTTCCAATGTGGGATTCTCCAACAAAAAAAGTTGGTTCCCACTTTGTTTTGAAAGTTAAATTTTCACCCAACAAAACTGGAGCGTTGCAACGTTACTCTGCTCTCTAGCAACAAGTAGCTACTGCCTTGCAGCGTTGCGCAACGCTCCGTCTAAGGGCATTTTCTTCCTTTCAAGTCCTTTTGAAGCCTATTTCTTATAGGTTTATTTTTATTTTCAAGAATTACAAGATTTTTCTTTCCAGGTGAGATATGTTCAATGAAGTAAACCATCGTTCTGCAAAAAAGTCACCATAAAAAAATAAGTCTCAGTTGCATAACCTAAAAGAAACAAATGTATGAAGGGCTTAATAAAGATGGTGAACTTCATAAGGTTTGGACATATTCTGAGCTCGAGTGGATGGAGAACACTAGAGGAACCTTCTAATGTCTCCATCATTAGACTGCACCCGCAAGCACAAACCAGACTTCTCTAAGGTCAGCAAATAATTCAGACATCTCTAAGGTCAACAAATAATTCAGACCTCTCTAAGGTGAGTAGATTATCCAGACCTCTCTAAGGTCAGCAGATCCGAACCTCTTTAAAGTTAGCAGATAATCCAAACCCCTCTAAAGTAACGATAATCTAGACCTCTCTAAGGTCACCGATAATTCAAAGGCAGCGGTCGCATTTTAAGGCAATTCTGGAAAAGAAAAATAAAAACAAAAACAAAACAAAACAACTAAAAAATCTATTTATTTTTTGACTGGGATGAAAGTTACCAAAAGCTTAAGCCTGTAAAAAAATATAGGGGGCAAGTTAGTGAAAGATAATAATAATAATAATAATAAAGACAAATCCAATTCTTTTGCTAAAATAGTTGTAATAAAAAATTATTAATAAATAAAGGTATACAAAAATTAGAAATAAAAATGGGAGATTAATAAAAAAAAATAGAGAAAAAAAATAATAAAAAAAATTGGAAAAAAGCGTTGTAAAAAACAAAAGAAGAAATCAAGATAATAATACTAAATAAAGGGGAAAAAAAGTTAAAAAAACATGGCTGAAAAAATTAAGAAAAAAAATACAAAATTTGAAAAGAAAGTAAAAATAAATAAATAAATAAATCTAATAATGATTTAAAAAAAGAGGAGAGACTAATAAATATTTAAAAAAATCAAATTGAAAAAATCAAAATCTAATAATGACTAAAAAAAAGAAAGTCTAATAAAAAAAAATTTAAAAAATTGGGATAAAGAAAGGAAATACTAAACCTAATCTACTTCCTTCTCCCCTCCTCCATGATTTGTTTGCCAGAGTTGGAAACAGAACCACTATGTTTCTTCCTTTTAGTCCCTAGATTGATAATATTGGTCGGTATGAGTCGTTACTGTTACTCCACCAAACCTGACAAAATAAAGAAATGGTGATTTCATTTTAAGCCAAGTTTAAAGTTAGCATAAAATTAATCATGTTTTAAAAATTAATTGGTTGAGTGAATATCAAATTTCATCAAAATTATAGAGCTTACTTACTGTCGCACGAGATTTCAATAGAAATTTATTTCGTGGAACTTGAACTTTTGTATTTATATCAATTTTGTGGAAAGCGAGTACAATCTCTTATACATAATATTTTGATGCTTTCAAAATAAACTATAATCTTTAAGCTGGTTGATCTTCTTAAACGATCGGCCTTTGGGCTTGTTGATTTTCTTGGATGATTAACCTTTGGGCTCATTGATCTTCTTGGATGATCGGCCTTCGGGCTTATTGATCTTCTTGGAAGATCGGCCTTTGGGCTTGTTGATCTCTTGGATGATCGACCTTCGGGTTTCATGATTTTCTTGGACGATCGACCTTTGGGTTTGTTGATCTTCTTGGATGCTCGGCCTTTGTGCTTGATAATCTTATTGGACGATCGGCCTTTGTGCTTGATAATCTTCTTGGACGATCAGCCTTTGGACTTGTTGATCTTTTTGGACGATCGGCCTTTGGGCTTGTTGATCTTCTTAGACGATCGGTCTTTGGGCTTGATGATCTTCTTGGACAATCGACCTTTGGGCTTGTTGATCTTTTTGGAGGATTAGTGTTCGCACGAGGCTTCCGAAGAAACTTGTTTCGTGAAGTTGAACTTGATTTGGTCTTGATGCTGATGTTGATTTGATGTGATGTGGTTCGATCTCCAATACTTGATCCTCTGAGTCTCTCTCGATTGAATGGGTATGCTTGATGTATAGAAGCAGAGTATGTGGTTGTTCTTCAGCTTGGAGTCTTGAAAGAATGCTTGCACCTTTAAAGGACTTCAATTTTCAAGCGTGGTCAGTTTCAAGAGTCAAAGAGTCTTCTAATTATAGAAAATTCCCTCCAAGCTTTCTGGAGTGTAGAATTGTTGACCCACTGGGAGTAGTCTTTGAGCTTGTTGGTCACTTTGGATCGATCTATGAGCTTTTCCTTAAGTTTGAGGAAATTGAATCTTTAGTGTGTAGGTTGTGAAGATATAGTCAGTTTGTTGAAGTCTTCTAATCTTCAAACCTTCAAATAGTTTAGATCTTCAATTCTTTATAATTTGAGTGTTTTAGTCTTCGAAACTTTGAGAAGCTTCAGTCTTTCGCACTTAAGAACTCAAGAGCATTGGTTTTTAAGAATTAGGAGCTTCACTACTTAGATCTTGGGAGCATTGGTTTTCAAAAATTAGGAGCTTCAGTACTTGAATCTTGGGAGCATTGGTTTTCAAGAATTAGGAACTTCAGTATTTAGATCTTGAGAGCTTAAATCTTCATAGCTTTAATATGCCTTTTGATCTTCAGAGCTTTAGTATGTCTTCTACAACTTTGATATGTCTTCTGATCTTTAGAGTTTTGAAATAGTTGTGTTCTTCAGATCCTTAGAGCTTCAGGACTTCATATCTTCAGAGAGCTTTGAAGGAGTTGTGTTCTTCATATCGTCAGAGCTTCAGAACTTCAGATCTTCAGCGAGCTTTGACCTTTAATTCATCTAACCTCCCCTAAATGAAGAGATAAGACCTCTATTTATAGAGGTTTCTTATGGGTCTTACATGGGCTTGGGTCTAATTACATTATTGGGCCCAAATTGGTTTTGGGCTAATGTTGGGCTTGGGCCCATTTATTGTTGGGCCAAAATACTGGGCTTGAGTTTAATCTTTAATTTAATCTAAAATTTCACCATAAGTTTGAATTGGTTTGGGCCCGAGTGACTTTAATTATTCGGCCCAATCCAACTTATAATTTTTCCAATAGGCTTAGACTTTCATTGATGATATGGCAACTTGTGATTCGCCAAAATTTCTCATTCCACGAATGCCCCTTTTCGAGATATATACACATCTATACAGTGGGTGAATCTCGAAAAATGTAATTTGAAATCAAAGTATGCTTTTGACTCTTTTAATTTGATGCATCATCATGATCAAATTATGAGAATTTAGCTCAAATTTTTTATTTGAAATTTTGTTTGCTTGACACACTTTTCGCCAAATAAACAAAAAAATAAATTTTAGTTCTTAACCTTTTTGTTCCCGAGTAAACTCTAATTTGAACTAAAGTAGAATTTATTCTCTACTTTAATTGCAAATTGAATTTTTTAGTAGTATCCAGAATCCTACCATTTTTTTTTAGATTTTGGAATATACTCAATTCTTGATGAAAATTTGAAGTAGAATTTTGACTTCGTCTTTCTCTTTCTTCCAACTTTGATTTGGTGAAGCTTGGAGTGTGCCCATGTTTTGATTTGAGGCAATACTTAAATTATGCCAAAGCTTTGACATTAGGGGTAAAATTTGGCTAGTACTTCGAATCTTGGCTTGAATTTGGAATATGATTTTAATTTTATTCCAATAAAATTTGGAGTACACCAAATTTAACTTATGATTTAATTTTGAATATAATTTGTATTCAATTCAAAAAGTTAATTGGGATTTGAATTAAACTCTAAAAAAAAAGATCAATGTCGTAATACACCATCATTTTTCTTTAAGTTAAGATGAATAGTCCAACCTGAAACTTAGTTTGAATTTAATTTAAATATTAATCCAAAATAACCGAAATTTGTGAAGCATCAAAATTGGATTGGGATATTTTGAAGTTTCTCATTTTCACCTTAAGAATTTTGTGAATCAATTGACTTTTCATAGAATCACGACAAATTTTTTAATTTTACAAATTATAAATTCTAATAATCACCCAAAATTTGAAATGATTAAGAAAGATTTGATATTTGGTTCAAATTTGAATCCGTGTCAGTTGGAATTTGATTCCCTCCTCTGATATAAATAGTGAAGAAATGCTTGACAATTTCATAACTTTCAATTCTATGCATTGTTCTATTTTTTTTTATCCACATCAAACTTGTTCTTTTTCTAAATTTTTTTTATTTTTATTTTTGTTTCTTTTTTTCTATGTTCCCTTCTTTTTTTTTTATTTTTTTTATTCTTTTGTCTTTTCTTGCATCTTCATTCCTATCTTTTTCTTTTCCAAAATTTGTTGTAGAGACCACATATGGACTATGAATTGAGTGCATAGTATCAATTTGTAATCAGGATCGACTATGAATTGATTACATAGTATCTCTCCCTTATAATCTGTGACTATATTTTCCTATAGTCGACTCTCGTACTTACAATGACCTTCTGAACTCGAGGCTTTTTTTTTGTTTATTTGGAAAAACCTATTTGTTGCCATCACATAGAGGAAATAGAGAGTCCAATTTTTCCTTCTTCATTTTCGGCTTTTTTTAAAAAAAAAAAAAAATTAAAATCTCTATTTTTTTTACTTTCCTTTATGCAAAATCTATTTTTTTATCTGCTCGTGCACACCATTAGAAACTTCATTCGATCGTCGCCAACATCGGCGTATGTTGGGAGTGTGATTTTAGGTAGGAGTGAAGGGCAGAAAGAATTGGATGAAAAAATATTGGAAAAGAATGTGGTCCCTTTTTTTTCTTTCTTCTACACTTACCTCTTTTATTTTTTATTATTTTTTTTGTCAACTTCACCCTTTTCCTTTCCAATTCTGTTTTTTTTTGTTCTTTTCTTTTTCTTTTTGTTCTTTTTCCTTTTTTTCCCCTATTTTTCTCCTTTTTTTTTTTTCATTTCTCTTTTCTTGTTTCTTCATCTCTTTTTTTTTCTTCTGTCTTCTTTATTTTCTTTTCTTTTCATTTTTTCATTTTTTTGTTTTTTTTTCCTTTTTTTTATTTACGTTTTTTTCTACATTTTGTTTCTGGTATTCAAGAATAAGTCAAATTAGATAATAAATTGAATCTAACATTTTTTTTTTAATTTCACCCTCTCTTTTTTTTTTTTGTTTTTTTAATTTCCCATTTTTTCCCTAAAAATTTGCCTCTACCTTTTTTTTTCATAGGAGTTAAGCTATTAGAGTGGTGAAGTAGCTATTAGGGTAGTAAAGTAAATGAGGTGTCAACATCAAACAAAGCTTGAAGATGAAGCTATTTTGAAGATGAATTGAAATCAACTACTCTAGACTTTAGAGTGGAGTGCACTGAAATTGAGTGAAACTGCACTTGAATTGTGAAGAATTGTGAAGGTGAAGCGGAGCTGCACTTGAATTGAATTGTGAAGATGAAGCGGAGCTGCACTTGAATTGTGAAGATGAAGCGAGCCACGCCAGGCCATGGAGATGAAGAAGGGAGCCGCGCCAGGCCATGGAGATGAAGAAGTGAGTCGCGCCAGGCCATGGAGATGAAGAAGCGAGCCGCGCCAGGCCATGGAGATGAAGAAGTGAATCGCGCCAGGCCATGGAGATGAAGAAGCGAGCCACACCATTAGTTTGGATCCCACTATGCGTGCCAATTTGTTCACACGAGATTTCAACAAAAATTTATTTCGTGGAACTTGAACTTTTGTGAGATTTCAACATAAATTTATTTCGTGGAACTTGAACTTTTGTATTTATATCAATTTTGTGGAAAGTGAATACAATCTCTAATACATAATATATTGATGCTTTCAGAATAAACTATAATTTTTAAGCTGGTTGATCTTCTTGAACGATTGGCTGGTTGATCTTCTTGAACGATTGGCCTTTGAGCTTGTTGATCTTCTTGGGTGATCGGCTTTTGGGCTTGATGATCTTCTTGGATGATTGGCTTTTGGGCTTGATGATCTTCTTGAATGATCGTCCTTTGGCTTGTTGATATTCTTGCATGATCGGCCTTTGGGCTTGTTGATATTCTTGGATGATCGGCNCTTGTTGATATTCTTGCATGATCGGCCTTTGGGCTTGTTGATATTCTTGGATGATCGGCCTTTGGGCTTGTTGATCTTCTTGGATGATCGACTTTTGGGCTTGATGATCTTCTGGGATGATCGGCCTTTGTGCTTGTTGATCTTCTTAAACAATCGACCTTTGGGCTAGTTGTTCTTTTTGGATGATCGGCCTTTGGGCTTGTTGATCTTATTGGATGATCGGTCTTTGGGCTCGTTAATCTTCTTGGATGGTCGACCTTCTGGTTTTTTTATCTTCTTGGATCGGCCTTTGGGTTTGTTGATCTTCTTGGATGATCGACCTTTGTGCTTGTTAATCTTCTTGGATGATCGACCTTTGGACTTGATGATCTTCTTGGACGATTGGCCTTTGGGTTTGTTTATCTTTTTGGAGGATTAGTGTTCACACGAGACTTCCGAAGAAACTTGTTTCGTGGAGTTGAATTTAATTTGGTCTTGATTCTGATGTTGATTTGATGTGATATGGTTCGATCCCTAGTACTTGATCCTCTGATTCTCTCTCAGCTGAATGCGTACGATTGACGTATAGAAGCAGAGTGTGTGGATGTTCTTCAGCTTGGAGTCTTGAAAGAATGCTTGCACCTTTAAAGGACTTCAATTTTTCAAGCGTGGTTAGCTTCAGAAGTCAAGGAGTCTTCTGATTGTAGAGAATTCCCTCAAGTTTTCTTGAGTGTATAATTGTTTACCCACTTGGAGTAGTTTTTGGACCTGCTGGTCACTTTGGATCGACCTATGAGCTTTTCCTTGAGTTTGAGAAGATTGAATCTTTAGCTTGTAGGTTGTGAAGATACAGTCAGTTTGTTGAAGTCTTCTAATCTTCAAACCTTCAAATAGTTTAGATCTTCAGTTATTTAGAATTTGAGTGTTCTAGTCTTCGAAACTTTGAGAAGCTTCAGTCTTCAGCACTTGAGAGCTCAAGAGCGCAGGTTTTCAAGAATTAGGAGCTTCAGTACGTGGATCTTAGGAGCGTTGGTTTTCAAAAATTAGGAGCTTCAGTACTCGGATCTTGGGAGCATTGGTTTTCAAGAATTAGGAACTTCAGTATCTGGATCTTGGGAGCTTAAATCTTCATAGCTTTAATATGTCTTATGATCTTCAAAGCTTTAGTATGTCTTTTGATCTTTACAGCTTTTATATAGTTTCTGATCTTCAGAACTTTGAAGGAGTTGTGTTCTTAAGATCCTTAGAGCCTCAGGACTTTATATCTTCAGAGAGCTTTGAAGAAGTTGTGTTCTTCATATCGTCAGAATTTCAGGACTTCAGATCTTCAAAGAGCTTTGTCCTTTAATTCTTCCAACCTCCCTCAAATGAAGAGAAAAGACCTCTATTTATAAGGTTTCTCATGGGCTTGGGTCTAATTACTTTATTGGGCCCAAATTGGTTTTTGGCTAAAGTTGGGCTTAGGCCATTTGTTGTTGGGCCGAAATACTGGGCTTGAGTTTAATATTTAATTTAACCCAAAATTTCACTATGGGTTTGAATTGGGTTGGGCCCGAGCGACTTTAATTATTCGGCTCAATCCAACTTATAATTTTCCCAATATGGTCGGACTTTAACATAAACGTTACCATCAACGTTTCTCATTCCACACTTACCATAAACGTGAAATGGTCAAATATAAGAGATTGTATCCATTATACTATACTAAAATCAATACAAAAATTTCACGAATTAACTTCCTTCAGAAATCTCATACGAACAAGGTCCATATAAAAATTTATATAAATAAAATTATAACAAAATTGTCACATTTTCCATATTATATTCACTTGTTGTGTGCCACGTCAATAGGTGGACTCCACTAATATTAATCTGAGGTCCACAAATATTTCTTAATACAAATTTATAATGTGAAAAAAAAAGTATAACATCAAAAAAAAAATCCAAAAAGGTTAATGTAACAATAATTTAATGATACAATGACTTTTCTATTTATAACCAAAATTTAAAATCTTAAAATGGACGGATTTACTGTCCTAAAAAAATGATGGATTTACTTAATTGAGATTTCATTAGTACCTTAATGGAGTTTATTTTAATACAGTAATTATTTGACATGTTAAATTAAAAAAATATTCAATAAATCTATCAACTTTCAAATTTATTTTTATTAAATCCTTAATTTATTCAAAATAGAATAAATTTTATGACTAATGGAATTTCAAACTTTCATTCTTGTGTTTAATAAATTCATAAAATTTTTACAAAACAGCAAATAAGTCAAGATCGATTAGATAGAAAATTAAAAATTTAGAAATTTATTGGACAAAAAGTTAAACATCAAAAGACCATTTGGTAGTATTCTCATTTCATGTTTTCTATTCATGTTTTTAATTTTTTAAGAAACAAATATGTATGATAACCAACCTATTTCTTATTATCACTTTTAAAATCTTCATTTTAATTACTAGACATTTAAATTTTTTTATTTGAATCCTTAAATTTTTAAATTTATATTTACCCTGAACTTTTGAAAAAACAATCATTTTGATTATACTCATATTAACATGTAATGCCTACACATATTTGAAGCTACGTGGTTAGTTTATTAAAATTAAAATAAAGATAAGAATTAAAATCGTTTTTTCTTTTAAGTTTAGAAATTAAGATTCAACAAAATTCAAAGTTAAAATTTTAGGACTAAAATAGAATTTAAATATAGTTTTAATTATTTGTTTTAAATTATTGATCAAGTACTTTTAGGTTTGGTCTATTCAGTACTTAAATTTTTAAAGTGTCCAACAGATATTTAAACTTCAAATTTTATATCAAATAGGTCCATGAACTTTAAAAGGTGTCTTGATAAATTCTGTATTCTACTTTATGCGACATATATCTTAAAATTCATGTATCTACTAAATATTAAATTGAAATTTTAGACTTCTTTTGATAACCATTTGGTTTTTTATTTTTATTTTTGAAAATTAAGCCTATAGATATTACTTCCACCTCCAAATTTTTTCCTTAATTATCTACATTTTACCAATGGATTAAAAAACCAAGCTAAATTTGAAAAAAAAAACTTTTAAAAATTATTTTTATTTTTGGAATTTGGCTAAGAATTCAACCATTGTATTTGATAAATATGCAAATCATTATAAGAAATGTGAGAAAATAAGTTTTTAAAATGAAATGGTTAACAAACCAGGCTTTAGGACTCCATTAAACATAAAATTCAATTATGTGTTTAATAGATCAATTATCAATTAATCTTTTTTTAAAAAACTGAATATATCAAATACCTATTACATACAAATTTGAAAGTTTAAGAATATGGAATACCATAATGCATAATCTATTTATGGTTTAGAGATTTATTAGATATAAAATTAACCATTTATAGTTGACCTATTAGATACTTTTGAAAATTTAACGATGTCTTTGCTCCAAGGAGTTGAAAAGTAGCAGTTAGTGAACTTCACTCCTTATTTAGGAAGGAGTTTATGGGTCCCAGTACTAAAAAGTATCAATTTTATACTTTATCAACTTCACTATGGGCATTAGGAGTATACAATTCCATAGATTTCATAACTCTTTGGAACTTAGTATTCCATTTCTTGCCTCAAATACAACTCTCTAAACTTCATAAGCTTATAGGTTGTTTTTTAGGCAATTCTTATTCCGTTTTATATTTTCCAGTTTTCAATAAATATGCATCTGGTAGCTTGGATTCTTTTTACGAAAATTGTTTCTGGATTCTATAATCTAAACCGTGCAAATTTCGAGAACAACATTTTTTTTATGTTTTCAATATATCCAGATTTTGTATTTAAAAATTTAAAATACATAATTATATTAGAAAAGAGTTATAAATTCAATTTTTTTTAAAATTAAAATTGTATTATATAATATATGATATTACAAAATAATAATTATTAAAAATTTTAACTTAAAAACAATTTCATAAATTAGTTTAGTTTATATTTAACCTAATATTAAATGACTAATTATAATCAGTTTAATGGTTTATAAATATAATTTCAAACACATTTTGAAAAATTATTTAAATTGAAATTTAATTTTTGAATATGCTACCAAACACAAATATGAAATCATAAAATACAATTATGTTTTTTTTTAATCCTTAATTTTAAATCATATTACCTATCAAACATACCCTAAAAATTCGAGACGAGATTTTCCTTGAATTGCCTTGAGATCATTTTCTTTGGGTTAGGTGTCCTTTACTTTATTTGTGTTTTGGTTGGTTTTTGTCTTGTATCCTAAAAATTATGTTGTGTTTTGCTTGTGCCCGATGTTAGATTATGAGGTCCCATCTCTTTTTAACAATATATTACTTTTGAAAAAACTATAAAATAAAATATTTATACTATCTAAAAGAGATTACGAGGGAAAATCTTTTTATTACTTTTTTTTGCCCATTTCATGATGATTATTCGAATATTTTAAGTATTTTGCATTTAAATTGATTCATATTTTGTAGCTTAAAAATATTTATTTACTTTTTTGCCCATTTCAATGGATGATTATTCGAATATTTTAGATAATTTTACATTTAAATTAATAAATTTATTCGTATTTTGTAATTTACACGTTAAATTTAAATATTATACGATCTAAAAGGAGTTATGGGAGAGAAACTTTTATTTTCCCTTTTACCTCTTTTAATTGATGGTTATAGGAATATAAAGTAATTTCACTTTTAAATTATTAAATAAAAATTCCCACTTTTTCGCACCTCATATACTAAATTAAAAAAGAAAAAGAGTTTCTCTTAAGGATTTTCTCCTATTTTTTACAAGTTAAATAATACTTTTTTTTTTTTTTTTTGAAAAAACCAATATTTTATCCACTATTCTTTAGTTCACGTTAAATAAAATGATATTTTTTTTAAAAAATACATTTTATCATCTAATCGCTAATTTAGGTTAAACAAAAGGAAATTTATCTCTATCTAATGTTATCCAAAATTTAAAGAATAGTATATTTGGGGAAAAAAAAAGCACATTTTATTATCTAATTGCTAATTCATTTTAAATAAAACAATTTTTTAATTAAAAAATAATATTTTATCTTAAAAAAAAAAGATATTTTTAGTCTTAGGTTTGTGGTCTAATTTCTATTTGGTCCCTATGTTTCAAAATGTGTATATATTTAGTCTTTAAATTTTGATTTTATCTTTAGAAAAAAAATATCTTTTTGATCCCTGGGTGTGGGGTCTAATTTCTATTTGATCCTTAAGTTTCAAAATATTACATAATTAATACTTAAATTTTGAGTTTGATTTCAATTGAGTTATTAGGTTTCAAATGGCAAAAAAAACGATGACAGTTTGTTGTATTAAAAAATATTTTCAATAATTTTGTCATTTAGAACAATTACCTTATTTAATATGATTCTTGCCTTTTAAATTTGGATAGATGTTTTCAAAATTGGAAGAATCCATAGTTATCTCCAAACATATTTTCTTGATTTTTTTAAAAATAATTTTATTTTAATAATTATTAAAAAAAAATTGGTTTGAAAGTACTGACAAAAATAGGTTTTGAAATCGTGTACTCGGTACACGACTTCCTCTGGAACCCGTGAAGTGGCAATGACCTGACGCGTAGACTGTCCATATGGATATTGTTGACCACGTAATCATGGACACGATTACTTAAGTCGTGTACCGGGTACACGACTCAGCGGTCCCAATAAACCCCATGACACCCCCCCTTCCTCCATCTGAAACTTTTCATTTTCCTTCCTCTCTCACAGTTGCAACGTCGCCTCCTCCACCTCTTTCCCCGGCGTTTCCGATCTTCTTGCTGTTGTTGCCATCCACTCCACCACCGTGAGACGATCTACCACCTACCTTAGGTAAAAGTTTTATTTATTTATTTATTTCCAAAGTTTGTACATTTGGGCTACCCTTTTGTTCCAATATGTGAAATTTCTTCCATAGATCTACTATTTTGTTTTCACTTGGGCTTATTTAAGTGTGTGATTCATATTTTATTTGCACTTATTTAAGTGTATGATTCATAGATTTTCATTTGGGTTGATTCATAGATCTATTTTTTATTTTATTTGGACTGATTCATAGATCTATCTTTTTTGGGGTTGATTTAAGAAAATATTTAGATTGTTTGAAATATTACTTTATTTTGATTTTCTTAAAAAGAAGGAACAAGTTTTTTCTTTTTAAGAAAATTTAAAAAGTTGAAAACTAAAAGTCGTGACAAAAAGATGATTTAAAAGTTGTGACAAAAAGAGGATGTAAAAGTTTGGAATATTTATTTATTTGGATTTAAAACTTTTTGTCATATTAACATATTTTTGGTCAACTATAACAGTTGTCAAAATTTAAGTAAATATATCGATGCGTCCTGAAGATTTAGTCATTCTTGAACCTGGAAACGATGGAGATAGTGATATTGATGTTGAACTTGATGAATTATTTGGAAACGATACAAGTGGGAAACATGATCTTGAGTTAGTATCGTCCGATATGCTCACATAAATATATTGGGAAATTACTAATTCAACATGAGAAGTTAACATTGGAGGAAAGAAGTAGATGTGTAGATAATTCTAGTTTAATACAAAAAGGAATGTTGATTGATACTAAAGAAGATTTACAACTTACTGTAAAAATTTATTGCGTGATAAAACACTATGAGGTTGTGGTAGTAGAATCAAATCAAATATTTGGTATATGAGATGTAAACAGTGGAAGGATGGTTGTGATTGAAGATTACGGGCATGTCGGCGTAAAGCTCATGGGATGTTTGAAATCACCAAACTTAAAGGGGAGCATTCATGTTTGTATTCAAAATTGACACAGGATCATTCACAGCTAGATTCAAATTTTATGAGTATTGAAATCCAAAATATGGTTAAAGCTGATCCAGCACTAGAAGAAATTTGGGCTTTAATGTCGGTTGACAACCGACATTAAAGATAGTGTTATTAAAGCCCTTTAATGTCAGTTGTCTTTAATGTCGGTTTTAAACCAACATTAAAAGACTTCAATAACACAACCTTCAATGTCGGTTGCAACCGACATTAAAGGCTTTAGTGAAATTTCCAACCGACATTAAAGCCTGTGTTTTTTTAAATTCTTAACCGACATTGAAGCCCGAATCTGTCCATTTTTTTAAAAAATTTTGTTGCCGAATCCATTTTTTTCCAATAAGTTAAAAACGACATTATATGTCTCGTGTTAGGTCAGGAAATGTCCATCATTGTTTTATATTAAAAAGTATAAAAAAGAAATTGCATGGCAAACCTATCAATATTTGTCTTCCACCTATGAATTTATCCACATACAAGAATCAATATTTCCAATCCATTACATATACTCATCAATATTTGTCTTCCACCTATGAATTTATCCATCAATATTTGCATAACAATACTAGAACCAGACTTTCATAGAATACAGCTTACATCAAAGCCATCATTTCTCTCATTCACAAATATTAATTAGTACTAATTCCATGAATACTTAACACCGAATATCCCATGAACACAAAAAATATATTATACATAAATCTTTCAATAATAAACCGATCATGTCTTCCACCCATGAATTTATCCACAAACAAGAATCACAATACCAGAATCGGACTTTCATAGAATACTTACACCAAGCCATCATTTCTCTCATTCACAAATATCAATTAGTACTAATTTCATTCACAAAGATCATGGTTAGATAAATTTACATTCATTCTAAGCTAACATTTACATTCTATTGAGACAGAAAACAAGAATTACATCCTTACACAAATCAGCCAACAAAACTTACGCATTTGGGTTCAAATTACGTCAATCTCTTCTTGCGTATATGCATCTTTTGTATTGAACTACAAAAAGGGAAAAAAAAAAAAGATAAATTTAACATAAATTTACGTCCATTTATTAAATTAAAGCTAATACTATATAAAAAAAATAAATAATTTACGTACGAGACTAGTAATGAGAGTAGTAGGATTATGCACTATTTCGTGTATATACTTTTGCACATAGTACCCACATCCTAAATAATCTAATTGACGAGGGCACCACATATAAAGAAGTTGAAAACAATTGTTAAATTGTTATAAAGAAGTCGAATGAACATAAATTGTTAAAAATGAATGCAAATTTACCTTTACAGGTTTCCATTTTGGAGAAGACTGATGGTGTTGGAGATCGTGCTTGGCTTGCCATGTTTTTAATCCACTAAATAGTTTAGAAACATTAGTTAAACATAAATACTTCAATTAAGAGCTAAGAAAGTTCAATTACACTTACATATTTATAACTCCATGAAAATCCTCTTGAACCTACTTCGAAGAGAGTCCAAAACATAAACACAATTTTCTTGTAAATTGATTACAATCAATATCCAATGATAACTATAATAAGCAACAATTTTGAAATATTAGTACGTGTATAATGAAAATTAAAAATAACTTAAGAACTTGTATCTACTTACCCTGTGTTATATGGAATGAGGACTAATTGGTCTAAATTATCTAATTCTAGTTGATTGGCTAAATTTATGGATCAGATATCTTGAGACTTTACATGTGGCGATATTCTTGCTTGATCAATTATAAAAAACTTCTTCGTAATATCACAACCACATTCATCCCAAAGATACCTAAACAAAGTAAAAGTTATTATTTATAAACATGAAACAAAGTATACATGAGTGAATCTAGATGAGTAATACTTACGCAATGTACGTCAAAATACACATGTAGCCTATTTCAACCATATTGCAATATTGGATCAGATCATGCCTAAATAAATAAATTTGTCTCTTCCAAATATATGCTCGTCCAAATGTCTACATCGTTCATGTTATGCATGGCATGTCTGTTCAATAGTTTGATAGTGCCGTTGGCATTAGTATATTTGGAGGACTGGCTAAAGCTCTTAATTGGTGAATGGTCCTACCATAACCAAAGTATGATAAATAATAAATAACCAAACTCATATACTGAAAAAGAGACACTTTTTTCTTGTCAACCATAACTACAAGTTCACGAGGCCATTTTACAAAGTTACCCATTGCTTGCTTTAAGAACTCTATTTTACCCTTCACAGAAATTAGTATAGGCAAATCTTCTCCAATGACAATGTCAATCAGAACTTTAATAGTTGAGCATGACACATCATCATCAAATGTTGTGGCTACTGCAACAATATTATCTACAGTTCCTATAACCAAGTGGCATGGTGTCCCCTTAACAAATTTAAAAGAACTTATATCATGCATGGTTAAGCATGTACAATATGATTAAAATTTAAAAGTCACAACAAATAAATTAACTCCAAATCTTCTTTAGACATCTTCTCAGTATCTACAAAAATTTAATAGCAGAAATGGCTACATCTCCACCTTCCAAGTTATTTACATAAATTATATGAAGAAACTCGAGCGCTACATCAATTGTAGAAATTCAAGCGTCTAAATTATAAAGATTAAGTTCTAATTACAAACCATAGATACTAAATTTTAACTATATAACATTGGTTCCACTATGTACAAGTAAAATTACAACAACAAGAGTATTGGGAAGGGTCACTCCATTTTTCAAATTAAACCCCAATTTGTTCAACAAAAGCAGGAAAATAAATGACAATAAATTCAATTAGGCATCAATTCATTTCAGTCAAACAATACAATGAGGTAACTGATTCTCATGTTTCATCAAAGAGAAAATACATTTAAATGAGAAAATATATATTTGATTGGAGTTAGAATATCCTTTCAAACTTCCTTTGGACCATTTTCTCTCTTTGATATTGAATCTATGGTTAGGGATGAAAGGGCAAACAGTTTATTAAATCTTGTGAGAATAATATATCACAAGTTGAAAAAAAATGGATATAAGAATAATATACTAACGAACGCGATGGAGATTGACCACGACAGAGACGACCGATGACTCACTGGCAAAGATGACCGACGACCAACGACCCACTGGCAGATTTGTACCCACGGCTACAGATCTATGGACGGACGGACGGTGAAGGAGATCTATGGATGGATGGAGATCGACGGAGACCGACAGAAAACTTGATGGATGTAAACGTGATGGAGATCGATGGAGATCAACAAATGGACGGACGTGAAGGAGATCGGTTAGGGTTTGGGTAAGAAAAAAATGGAGGTGGTGTGCAATAAGGTAAAAAGCAATAGGGTGAAAGGGTAAAATGGACAGGGGGCGTGAATGTGTAGTACTGTTTAACTTTTTAATAAAATAAGAAAAAAAATTACACCTTCAATGTCGATTTAAAACTGACATTAAAGCCCATCTTCAATGTCGGTTTAAAACCGACATTAAAGATCCGTTTTTTTTAAACTGACAATATACATCCGATTTCACTTCTTCCAACTGACATTAAAGCCCAAAATTCTTCTAGTGTGGCGTGTTTATGACCCTACTCCAAGAAGTAATTAAAAAACAGTATAGGTATAATGTTAATTATAGAAGGGTGTGGCAAGCCAAGAAAAGCATTGATTATTGTGTTTGGTGTGAACGAACTCTTATCAAAGAGTACCTATGAGCGGAAGCAAGATCATTCCAAATTCATTGTGACAGAAATACCGCATTCACAAACAAACAACATGTTATGCATCTACAAACAAATTATAACATGCTTTTCAAACTTAAATAACAAAGGAACAAGAGACATTCCTCTTGAAGAACTTTTCTTCCCTTGAACTCTCGCTCTCATTAAGAACGAAAACTCATGTAGTCACTACGATCGCCAAGTCTATCGTCCACCAAATCTCATTGTCGTCTACCATCGAACGGTCTTCAACCCGAACAGGCAATAAAAGAGGACACAACCGCTCAGTAACCTCGGTATTCTCGGAGTGAGAATCCAGGAAGTGTGGGCTCTATAAGATTTGGTAGAGGGGAAGAGGAAACAACGATCGTTTACAATGATCAAGCAAGTGGGAAAGGTTTTGTGTCTATCGCGTAGATGGGTGCTTAATCATTTAGAAAAGGGTGCACAATCGTGTAGTAAATTGGGGCTGATCTTTAGATGATCGTTTAGGTAAATCGCTCGTGCGTGCGATCGCTTAGTAAAAACTAGACAATCGTTTAGGAAAGTTGTGCATGTACACAATCGTTTAGGACAACTTGAGCTATCATGTAAGCTCTCGTTTACTAGACGATGGGTAGTGTATTAAACATTAAGCGATTATCCAATTTCTTTGCAAAATGAAAACTATTTTCATCTTATCCTTCAGTTACGAAAACCGAATGCAACCTCCCACTATCTCATACGGTTATGGATAAAAAAAACACCAACAATTATCTCATAATTGTTTAATTAAAATAAATATAATCATATTATATTTATATCTATAGTTTAATATCACATCATATGCAACATATAAACCATAGTTCTTTTCTCCTCCACTAGATATAAATCATATTTATATCCTTTTCCTCCAAATAATTTATCTCATATATCATGTCAACTATATCATATATAATTGACAAGTTTAATCATATCATATATAATCAATCTCCCTCTTGTCAATTTGAACACTTCAACCTGACCCAAAAACTGATTCTCAACTTGAGTCCATTGAGCTACCAATGGGACCTTATGGACTTGTGGCTTGAAGCCCAACGGTATGTGAATAGCTGACTAAACTTTTTAGCTAAGAGATCCACCATCCGTTTTGTGAGGCATTCCACTAAAGACCAATAGTTGCACTCTTCTCACCACAGATATATTTATATGTCCATCGGATATAACCAATCAACAGTATGATAACCCTCCACAGATACTCGTAAGTACAGTTGGGTCAATTTACCGTTTTTCTCCTGTAGTTACATCTAACTCTTTAAGTACCACTGATTCCTCTAATGAACAATACAACATAGTCCTACTATGTGTGGACACCTCTCGGGCCATGAGAAGATGTGTGGCGCCACATAGTTCAAGCCCTGGAATCAGCCCTTAAGGGAGTAATCTATCTACTTACCTCTACTTCGGGGAAGGAGTGAATTTCATCTTGTGTAGCTAAGTTCCCAGCTTCCCAATCAGACGAATCCCCAAAGTGGTAGGTTTGAGTCGGTAATCTGGCCACTCGCACTCATGCAAATCAAAGGACCATCCTCAAAGGCAGGAGTTTCCAACTCACTCAGGATTGAGGTCATGTTACCTATAGTCATCCTAGTGAAGTAAAGTCTCTGTCATGAACGGCATTATATAACAAGAATATAACACTTCGTGGTTGGGTCTTATACAAACTCCTTTGTATAGGACGCCCCCGCTCACACGTCTCCACATGAATGATCAGGATCAAGCCATCTGTAGCAAGTCACAACACTTGTAACTATTCTACAAAGCGGGTTGCATCCGTAGCGTTACCAAAATAAGGTTTCCCTCCTATATCCATATACTACATACCATTTTGGCTATCACTTAAGGCATGATCTACTTGTATGTCTCTATATACATACTTAAGTTACAATGACAAGCAAGGATCTTAGTTTATTGGTTTGTGGTAAAGCAAATAAAACATCTCATGTTTCATAGACAATAGTGAAGAAAAATATCATATATTATTACATCACAAGTGTTTGATCAATACAGTGTTTACAAACTACAGGACCCAACGAGAGTTTAGGGAATCAACCCCAACATGATGATCGTGAGAAATTATATTCAGAGCTTCCGTATTGGTTGAGTGTTGTTGTTCATTACAATCCAGAAATACGATCAAATTGGTATTTCTTTTCATCTAATGTGCCAGTATGACTATTTTTTGTCGAGTTTTCTGGTCCTTCAGTCCTACAAGAGAATGGTTAAAATATTGTGGACCATTAATCAAAATTGATGGAACTCATCTCTATAGAAAGTATAAGGGAAAATTATTGACCGCCTTATCTATTAATGCAAATGGACATATATTTTCCCTTGCTTTTGCTATTGTTGAAGCTAAAAATCCATCCAGTTGGTCATGGTTTTTGTAGGCATTGCGTGAATATTCCAATGAGATGGTATTTGCTTGATTTATGATAGACATAAGGGCATTCTTGCTGCAATTAACAATGAGGAAATTGGTTAGAGTGAACCTATAGCGTACCCTCGATATTGTCTTCGCCATGTTGCTAGTAATTTCAATACGAAATATAAATCAAAGCAATTGAAAGATTTGGTGTTTAAGGTAGGAAATCAACACCAAATGTGCAAATTCATTTGATGCATGAAATAGTTGAAACAATTGAACCCTGAAGAGAACAGGGTCGCACAAAAAGTACACTCGTTCATAATGAAATGGATTGAAGAGAGGCTAGCCAAAAAGTTAGATATACAATTTTCAAGGGAGAAGGGCATAACAAGCGTACTTGTCCACAACGTACATTAGGTGCTTCCTCGTTGGGCCATTGATTACTTTGTATAATGGAATTTTATTTTTTATGTAATGGAATTTTTATTTTTTATGTAATAGAATTTTATTTTTATGAAATGTAACTTTTATCTTTTCGGGCCATTGATGACTTTGTTTAATGGAATTTTATTTTTATGTAATGGAACTCTATTTGTTATGTAATGTAATGTAATTTAAACTTCGTAGGTAATGGAGTCTGGTCCTTCTAATCCTGTGCAACTATATCAATAAAATACCCATCGTTCACAATCGATATGGGATAGTTCTTCTACCGTGGTTTTGGGTTGTTGGAGAAGGGAGGCATCTGCACAACATACTATCCCATTTGATCCACGGATTACTCCTTACGTTGAACAGACTGGTTTTCTTGGGGTTGCACAGATTGGATTTATCCAACTTGATTGGCACTTCATTACTGCTTTAGAGACCAAAAACCCACACATTTCACTTGCCTTGTGGGGAATGTATAATTACTTGCAGGATGTTGCTATTTAGTTTGGGTTACGTAAGGACGGGGAACCTTTGACAGGTTCATTACAATATGATTGGAAAACTGTTTGTGACATCTCTTAGGCGTCACTTTGGTACATCTTATGTTTCTCCCTCTACTATCTGATTTCGGAGCATGCTAGTACGTACTTGTGGGGCGGTGTCTGTCTTACATGGCTTTATAGAGAACTTTGTCGGACTATTAATGCAAAAGTGTTGGAAATAGTGGGGCCACTAATGTATGGACTTATGATAGTTTTAAAATTATAGCACCACAAGTCCAGTTACAGACCCCAGGTCATCGTCCACTAAGTGACAGATATTATTCATTTTTATATATTTATTTCATTATCATTTTAGGTAAGAATATAAGTTTTTATAATTTTAGATGAAGTGATGTATTAGCTACCTCTGAACAGCTAACAAATATGTTAACAATATATCGAAAACTTGAAGATAGAACTGGAATTTTGGTGTATAATTATCTTTTCCAGATTAATTGGACGTCATACACGCAAGATCGTAGACAACGACAACAAGGTGAAGCTAATTTAGAGATGCACGAAGACAACCCCAATGGGGTAAGCACCAGAGGATCGTCTTTAAACTTCATGTAAACTTCTATTTTCAAATTAAATAACAAATTTCTCTTTTATCTACTTTTTAATTTGTAGACTTAGTCAAGTCAAAATTTTATTTTTAACATAGGTGGAGACTAATTAAAGTTTCATTGCATATTAAATATATAAATAAATTTAGTAATGAAGAAATTTATTAGTTAAAAATTAAATAAATAAAAAAAATCAAAATTAAAAAATAATTATGTACCAAATACACAATTGTCATCCCAAAAATAACCTACTCTTGTCAATACTTTTCATTCCCATCTATTTTTGAAAAAAAATTCTACCTACCTCATTTTTGTCAATACTTAACCCCGTTTTCTTAGATTACCAAAAAAAGGACCCTTACTTGGATCATCACCCAAGATTACTTTCACTTTCCAAAATTCTAAAAGATCTACTTCCACCATCCCAACTTGAAGGATATGGATATTTTTAAAATAATAAAGAGACAATTTTAGAGTACTTTTATAATTTAGCTAAAATGGCATGTACCATACACATACTAAACACCAAATCAAATGTCTACTTTCATACAACGTACTTGTGTACAATAATTTTCTATTTAAATTTCAGATTACACCAACTCTTGTTGGTTATTAAAGGGAGTTAAAAAAAAAAAAAAAAAAAAGATGATAGTAAACCCCAGACGTTTATCATTAGATGCAAAGGAAGCATCCTTCCAGTTATTTCTGCAGACATCTAAAAGGTCCACTGCGAAAGCATTTTTTAGTAGAAATGAAAATGGCAACAGTAGAGCAAGAAAACCACAAGGTTTATTTATCTAATTGCACTATGTAATGACATAAACGAGAGACTCCTTCTCTAAGCAGAAACTTTGGCAATTGCTCCCGCTTCAGCCAGCATAGGAACCAGTCCTCCTTTACCATTCAGTGCCACCGTATCTGTGAAGCAACCCAAAAAAAGAATCTTTTTAAAATAAACTAGGAAAAAAATGGTTACCAAATGAGACTTTTTTTTAGTTTTCAAATTTTGGTTTAATTTTTTAAACAATTGGTAAAAGGTAGATAACAAAGGATGAAATTTAGAAGTGAAAATAGAGTTTATAAGCTTAATTTCAAAAAAAAAAAAAAAAAATTGAACAATTACCAAACGAGACCTTAAGAGTTCAAATTTAAGGATTGTATGAAATCCGCAAATAAAGATAAGCAAAAAAAAAACGTAAATAGTTGAGACTCAACATAGAGATTTACCTTGTTTAACTTTTTAGAGGCATAGAGTTCAAATTTAAGGCTTGTATTTTGGTATTCACCACAAAATTCATGCTTTAAATAAATGCATTATTAGAGGGTAGTAAGCATTTACCATCACAGCCACCAATGTGCTTCCCACCTATGAACACATTGGGCACGGTCCGCTGTCCAGTAAACTGAGCAAGTGCTGCTTGTACATCCCTTCCATCACCTTCAAAATCCATTTAATCCAATTAATTAGAAGCAAAAATGTTTAATGTGCTATCCATGATTAGAAGGCTTTGAAAGGATATAAAAAATTGATGATCATCAAAGAAAAGTCAATAAAATGCGATTCGAGAATCCAATTTTGCAATATAAGAAAAGTTGCACCTAAAGATGCCAAACGAACATGATGGACCCAGTTGAATTTAACCAAAGATCCAAATATTCGATGTTTCCCAGCCAAAAAGATGGAATAATAAAGAATAAACAGTGTCTCTGTACAAGAATTCAAACATTTAATGGATGTCCCTACTTGTCTTTTCACCAGATTTCTTTCCAACATTCATCAGTCAAATTAAATCCATTTGAACACTTCGAAGCATGAAAAGACATTCCAAAATCGTCAACAGCGGAGCTGATTCACGACAACAAATGAATAATTAAAAACGCTTTTAATTCTCCTTTTGAAAGTTTTCCTTATCTTAAAGATTCAGAGCAAGAACATGCATCGAAAGATAGATCTCTCCGTAAACAACATCCACAAACAAGTTAAATTACAAAATCCGAATACCAAAGAACCAAGGAAATAGCACACAAATCCAAGTACAACAACGACAAATAATACAAGATCAATCAAGATTCCATTAATTTCAACTAGCTACAAAAAACAATGAAATTGTCATAGAACGCACAACACGATGAGATTAAGAAATTCAAAAGAAGAAAAATAGACTACGTACTCTCAATATCCAATTCAACAGCCTTAAAACTGGCTCCCAGTTTAGTCAACAATCTCTTCACCTGAACGCAGTATGGACAGTAACTCTTGCTGTGAAGAAGAAAATCATCATCATCATCATCATCATTCATTTTTGCAATCAGCGAAAATCCATTCCGAGAAATAGATTCATAAAAAGAAAAAGACAAGGATCGAGAGAGGAACCTGAAGACGGTGACGGGATTGGAAGCTACAATCTCTTTAGTCTTCTCTAACGCCATGATCGAATTTCCAAGATTTGTAAACCCTAACTATGCGGGCTCTGAAATAAACGAGAAACAGAACAAGAAAGAAACTCAAATTCAAAATGAAAATTATTGAGCGACTCTATATATATAGATTAAGATTGCAAGTGTCGGTCGTGTGAAAACTTTTTTTAATCTGTCATGTTGGACCGTTCAATGCTATTCGTTGGGAAAGTCTATTTCTTCTTCTCCTTCTTATATTCGCTTGAAATATTGTCTTTAATAATAATAATAATAATAATGGACAAATTTAAATTTTTTTTTAAAAAAAAACCACTAAAATATGGTGTAAACGGTAGTTGCACTAACACATTCAATTTTCTAAAGGTAATTTACAAATATAGCACTCAAATTCCACCGTATTAGTAAATATAACATAATACAAAGTAGATATAACAGACCATATTACTGGTAGAGTCTATCAACTAGAGATGTCTAATTTCCTCATTGGAACAAGTCCCCCGGGAAATGGGGAGGGAGTGGGAAAAAAATTTCCCGTGAGTTATTCCCCATCCCCACACCCGCCCCGTCACATTCCTCGTCCCCACCCGATTAGTTTCTCCATATTTATTTAGTATAGTTATCCAATATATGTTGTTATTATTATTATATAAATATTACATTTAAATTGAAAATTTGATTATTTACTGAAAAAGATAATGAATATGTTTAAATTGAATATTTAAATTTTAGATTATATACGTGAATAATTTTATTTATATTTATTTCTTTCTACTAAAAAAATTTAATCACTTGTTTTAGGCTAAAATTTGAGTAATTTATCTTTAAATTCAAATGGTCACGTAAAACTAACCTAATAAACAATTTAGTGATAAAATTAAAAATTATAATTTGCTCAAATAGTGAGTTGCATTAATTGGCTTTTTTAAAAAAAAATGTAACGGGGAAAAATTCCCTGCGAGGAACTCGATCCTCGTGAATTCAAGAATTGTACGGGATGGAGAATGAAATGGAGAACGGGGATAGGGATGGGGAATGGCATCCCCAGCCCCGCCCCACTCGTGGACATCTCTATAGATTTCGTTATATTTGCAATTCTTTTAAAATGTTGCTATTCACTGAATTATTATTCCTATAAGTGTTACTCATTGCAATTATCCAACTTTCAATTGTAAAAATAGCCCTCAAACTTACAATAATTGTAAAAATTGGATCCCAAACGATAAAAAAAAATGAACCATCAAAGTTACACAATTGTTATAATTTCTATAATTATGTAATTTCGGGGCTCTAATTTAAAAACTTAAATAATTTGAGGGTTCAATTTTTACAAAGTTTGAGGGTACAATCACAACCACCACTATATTTCATGATGGTTATTGCGATTTACCCTCCAATAAATTGCAAACAAATATTTAGATGCAATTTGTTGGAATAAGTTAATTAGGAACTATAATAATTTTTTTAAAACAATATGTGGGTGGTTGAAATGAATATTTAACCTTGAGGTAGATAATATTTGTTTGGACAAATTGCAAAAACTATCACTAAAATATGAAGGTAGTTGCAATTATACCCTTAAACTTTCAAATTTAAAAATTGAGCTCTAAACCTTATCCAGATGTTAAAATTTGACCATTAAACTTACATAATTATATAAATTGTAATAATTGTATAAGAAAAAAAAAATATTAGAATCTCGTCACTGCCATGATAATTATTTTATTTTTAATAAAATAAAAAAACATTGATAAACATTGATAGATTTCTATCAACGTCTATCATTGATAGACTTCTTTCAGTTTCTATCACTGATAGATACCGATGATCTTCTATCAACCTCTATCTGTCTCTATCAAAAAAGATTAAAATTTTGCTATTTTATGTAAATAGTTTCCTTCATTTTCTATTTTTGAAAATCTCTTTCTTAAAAACCATTTATTTTAAATAATAGAAAAATATTGAGGGAAAAAAATCAAAATAAATTATCTTCCACATGTAATTTGCTAAAATCGTGGGAAGATATAACTACTTGATAAAAGCCTTGTGAAGGCGCGATTGAAAAATTAAATGGAGAGATGAGTCCCTACACATAACAATTTAGCCATAATCATCATATTAAAAAATCGACCATATTTTCAATTGGATATCCCGTTTTGGCCATCCTACACAATTTCTTTACACTTTTTAGGGTTAAAATGGCTAGAGTTTAGATTGCTAATGAAATCGACAATTCAAACAAAAGCTAGTATAACTCGACAAGTATAGGGGTTATCTCCCTTCTCCAAAGACTTAAATGATAGTTAGCAAGAAATTTGTGTAGTCAAAGTAAAAGAGGATATGAAAGTTAGAGATGTTCATTTTTTCTGTAGAACTCGCTCCTATGGTGGGAATGGAGAGCCAAACAGAAACGAGGATGAGAAAACTTTGCCCCTACACTTTTTGCCTTTCTTTTTTATTTTATTGTTAAAATTTGTTTATGTTATTATTATATACAAATATTATACTTAAATTTAAACTTTTATTGTTTAATAACTAAGATAAAGGATATGTTTGAAATTGAACATTTAGATTTCTATTACATATATGAATAATTTGATAGGTAATCATTTTGTTATACTCGAAGAATTGACAATTTCTCTATAAATTTAAATTCTCCATGTTGAATTTATCATTTAAATGAAATGTTTAATGAAAAATTAAATATTTAACTAAAACTTTTCAAATATTATTTATTTAAGTTAAATTTGGTAGGGATGAAAAATGAAATGGAGAGTAGAGACAGAGACGAGAAAGCCATCATAGAAACACAAAAGCTAACTGTACTTGACTTGAAACAATTAGCAACTTCTTGAAAATTTTTCTAGAAAGTCTATGCGAAGACAAAGTATCCTAAGACGACACGTGTTTAACAAGCAAGTCTCGTCAAAGAAGAATGTGGAGACAATCAAATGTCGGATCTAGAAATTGAAGGGAAGAGACGTTATTCATGATCAAGTACTATCGAGATCAACTTGTACCACCCCGACTAATCTCAAGTTACAATGACTACTATTACTAGGTCAATCGATGGTGATTATAATATTCGTGCATTTCAAAAATAGTTTCAAACAACTACTAACGGCACGATTATCATATGTAGGTAAGATTATTAAACCTCAATATTCAAACCCAAATTTTACAAGTACAATTATAGGCACCTCAGAATCGATTAATTAATTGAATTGTTTCATATTTTTAGGATATATTCTTTATTCTATTAGCAAAAAGACGACTAGCACACCCAATTAGAACACGTCAAATTAATTTGACTTCGTCCTTTATTTTCTAATTTCTTCAAAGTTCAAATAATCAAATATTAAATTATAAAATAAGATTTTGGCTCGAAAAAAAATCATACAATAAGATCTTAATATTTAATTAAATTCAACCACCCCGGCACATTGTCTAATTTATAAATATATATATATATATATATATAAATGTAATATTTGACTCAGTACTGCATGGATTCAAAAGCCCCCCATTATGTTATATTCAATTATTTTTGTCTAAGTTCAATCGTATGAAGATTTGATATTGATTATTAAATTCAATTCTAGAACATAAATTAAAAGATAAAATCTTCACACGATGTGGAATACAAAATCTAAATTAATTACATCTGTTTGAAAAATTGTACAAAATGATCCAGAAAGCAAAAAATTTTCCATGACTGACCTCTTTTTAAAACCTTATTTGCCATTGACCCTTTTTGGCATGTAAAATGCTATTTTAACCCTCAATATTTAATACTTCGGCTTCTCATCTATTTCCTACATCTCTTATGCTCTTTCCTTTCAACAATAAGAAAAACGAAAATTCAATATTATTTAAAAGTAAAGGTGCTTCAACATTTTGTTTATCAATATAGCTGGAAAGAACACGAAAAAACGTATAAAAACGAGTAGTTATTTAGTTAAAACAAAGTTGTGTCAACAAAGATACGACAAAAACAAAATTATCGCATGCGTAGAAAAGATGTCCGATCGCGGACATTATGGTGCAGCAATCGCTAACATCATGGTAGGCAATCGCTGATGTCATGGTACGCAATTTCTGACATCATAGTGTATGATTGCTTACATATAGTGTGCGATCGTCGAATACTAATGCGCAATCGTTTTGCAGTTTTATTTAGGTCATATATCCATTAATACAACTTTGTTAGCTACATGACCACTCGTTTTCATACATTTTTTCATGTTCTTTCCAACCACACTTGTAATTCTAACCAAACAAACCAAACAATCTTCAACTTTAATAATACTCCAAAAGTAATTTATCAAAGTCTAAATGTTGTAGTACCATTTATATTCAATACTCTTTTACATTTTGTTTTTTTTTTTAAGCATTATGGGAAAAAGCACGAAAAAAACGTATAAAAACAAGTGGTCATTCAGTTAAATCGAAATTATATCAACAAAGATATGACAAAAAAATTTGCAAAGCGATCGCATAATGTCACCGATCACACACCATTTCTGCACATACGATGATTTTATCATATCTTCATTGATACAATTTCATTTTAATTAAATGACAACTCATTTTTATACATTCTCATAAATTGAGCAAAATGTTGAAGGTTTTTTTTGTAGAGAATGTGAAGTATTTAATATATGAGTATGCCAAAAAAGTCAATAGCAAACAAGTTTTTAGAAAGGAATTAATCCTAGAAAAGCAAGCTTTTTAGGTCATTTTGTACAATTTTTCATTTGTTTCCATGCAGACTAACTGGTTTGAATTGAAATATCAATTCATTTGGGTTAGGTTAGATTCATATAAATGAAAATTTTATAGATTTAGTTGGTTCATGGATTCACCTAAAATAACCCAAACCAACTCAAATTCGTTTTCACTTATAATACAATTATACATACATACATATATACATTTATTTATTTTATGAATATTTTGGTCAAATTATTATCCAACAACTCCAAAAACAAATTTTAAGCACTTTGGAAAGAAATTTTTTATCATATCAATTGAAATTGAATTACTAATCTTAATTCAATATGTGAAAATAATCAAATAAGATTTTAATGAGACTTTACTTACTTTTAGAACAAAAAATGAAATAAGTGACCCAACAAACACAAACCAACTAAACTCAAATATTTCATGGGCAGGTTGGATTGAGTCCATTATTTAGTAATGAGTCCATTATTTAGTAATGATTATTTGGTTGAAGAGATTTACAATTCGAAAATTGAATTGAGTCTAGAAGTTATTTCAACCCATGAACACCCCGATATATTCTTTTTTCTAGTCTTTACTTTTTTTTTTCTTTTCTTTTATGGACCTCAAGTTATTGATATATTTACCAAGGTATAACTTCAGTTTAAATATCAATATAACTTAATAAGTTTCATACCTGAATTTACAGGAATCTTGGACGTGAAAATGTCACATAATGCAGATTCAAATGTTATACAACCTCATCAATTTTATTCTATTTAGTTTTCACATATAAATATAAGCAAATTGCATCAAGCAATGTAACTGTTAAAACATTACATCAATTTCCTTCTAATTATTTTCAGGTATAGAAATGAGAGTCGGCATGACCAAAATTGATGAAAGAAAGTATTCCAGAAAAAGAAATCCCACCAAAAATGTGATTTATAGAATTCTTGATTCAAAATCGAGCACGAATCAAATGCCTTGTTTATAGACATCAGATTCCCAGGTATCTCATATTCTTATAAGACGATGTGAGAATCTAGTTAGTAGATACTCACCTCGCGATATCTAGCATTCCTACGAAATAAACGGCCCAGGCATGTGGACAAACAAATGGGAAAAAGACCTGCCAGAAGAGAGAAAAGGCTCTTGAGAAGGGTCTATTATGGGTTTCACTGATACAAGACATGGTTATCCTTGTATGTTTCTTATGTACAGAGGTCCTTATTTAAGACTTCATCAAATTATTTCAAAACAAGCTACCAAACGGGAAAAAAAGGCTACTGATTTCCAGTTCTATTAATTAACAAATCTAGAAGAGGAATTGATCAAACATTTTTTATTTAGATATTATTTTGATCCTTGTACTTTCGACTTTGGTTCAATATTTAATTTTGATCCCCATATTTTCCATTTTTATTCATTTTTATCTTTCTACTTTCAAAAGAACATTTTGATCTTTGTATTTTCAACTTGGATTCATTTTTTTGTACTATTTTTATCCCTTAATAAAATAAAAATAAAAATAAAGAGACCAAAATGGTCACTCTTAGAAAATATAAAGACCAAAATTAACAAAAATTAAAAATACAAGAACCAAAATGAATATTTTTAAAAGTATAGGGACCAAAAGGAACGAAAACCAAAAGTATAGAGAGACCAAAGTAGTATTTAAACCAATATTTTCAATTTTATAACACAAACTATCACAGAAACAGACCACCAAAGATTCATTATATTCACAGCTAAATTTAACTAGTAATTTTCTACATTCAGCAATAAGTAAACAAATACTTCGAAATCAATATCAGGCAAACTGAATTGTTTGGTGTAAACTATAAAGATAAACAATTTTGCTAAAATGTACGTGGCTATCACAAAACCAACTTCTGCTTCTGTAAAAGAGCTAGTAAAGAATCATCTCACCTGAAAACCAAATCTCCATCTTTAATAACGAAGTCATTTAGTTAACCGTTACAGGCGATCGTTGGAGTTTCGCCAGCAGATTGTGTGCTACGGCATCAATAAATTCCTCGGTGTTCAAGTAAAACTCCCTTGATACCCTGTGAAAATCGTACACATCTAAATAATTCTAAACTTGAAATGTCAAAGTAGTGAATGAGATGAAATGTTTAAACTTTTACTTCGGTCCGTGTATCAGCAGGGCAAGATCCTTTGTCATTTTCCCGGATTCCACCGTTTCAATGCATGAAGCTTCCAACTTCTGAACAAAATCCAGTAGCCTCTCGTTTTTATCTAATTTGGCCCTGAACAAAATACAGCCGACAATTATCAGTTCCTACTTATTTCACTACTTAACAAAGCAAAACTCTTAGGTTCGAAGAGAATCAGAAGTGTACAAGTGTGACCAAAAAAGGAAAGCATAGAAAAAAAATATATAACAAGAAATTTTTACAATATTGGAAATCCCTAACAATAGAACTATAACACGCCCCGCATATATGTTAATTATGCCTAACTTGTTACATAGATAATCTATACGTGTTCCATTCAATGCATTCGTGAAGATATCTCCTGATTGTTCTCCAGTCTTCACATATACTGTAGATACCAAACCTTGTTGAATTTTCTCACGTACAAAATAGCAATCAACTTCAATATGTTTAGTCCTTTCATGAAATATTGGATTAGACGCGATATGAAGTGCTGCTTGATTATCACACCACAACTTTGTCGATGTGGTGATTTCAAATCCCAACTCAACAAGAAGTTGAGATATCCAAATCAATTCACACACAGACTGTGTCATTACTCTATATTTTGATTCCACACTTGAACATGATACCATATTTTGCTTCTTAATCTTCCAAGAAATCAAATTACTACTAACAAAAACACAATATCTTGAAGTTGATCTTTTGTCTTCTTTAGATATATCAGACCCAATCGGAGTCTGAGAAACATTCAATATTAGTATGACTATAATCCTTATATAATAAACTACGCCTAGGAGCAACCTTCAAATAATACATAATTTGTTCTAATGTAGCCAAATGATCAACTGTAGGGCATGACATGTACTGACTCACAAGACTCACTAAATAGGCTATGTCGGGTCGAGTCACGGTAAGGTAATTATGTTTTCCCACTAACCTCCTATATCTTTCAAGATCTTTTAGCAATTCTCCATCTTTTGTGAGTTGTAGGTTGAGCATCATTGGAGTACTACATAGATTAGCCCCTAGTTTCCCTGTTTCAGTCAACAAATCAAGTACATATTTTCTCTATGATAATAGTATTCCTTTCTTGCTTCTATTACCTCAATTCCTAAGAAGTATTTCAACATGTCCAAATCTTTTGTATGGAATTGACTATGAAGAAAGGTCTTCAGGGACAAAATACCTAAATAATCATCACCAATAATCACAATATTATCAACATATACGACTAACAAGATGACACCACCCTTAGATCTCTTAAAAAAGACCGAATGATCTGACGTGCTCTTCCGCATTCCAAAGTTTTCAATCACCTAATTAAATTTACCAAACCAAGCCCGTGGACTCTGCTTTAATCCATACAAAGATTTATGAAGGCGACACACCGTTCCATTCTCCTCTTGAGCAACAAACTGTGGTGGTTGCTCCATATACACCTCTTTTTGAAGATCACCATGAAGAAATGCATTTTTAATATCAAGTTGATGTAGAGGCCAATGATTGATTGAAGCTAATGAAATAAACCACCTCACATATGCCATTTTTGCTGCAGAAGAAAACGTATCAACATAGTCAACGCCATAAGTTTGTGCGTAGCCTTTCACGCATGCTTTTAACCGAGCAACAAAACCATCAGGATTGACTTTAACCGCAAACATCCATTTGCAACCGATAGCTTTCTTTCCTGCAGGGTGAGAAACTAAATCTCAAGTACAATTATCATTTAAGGTAGTTATCTCCTCCACCATTGCGACACACCAACCAAGATGAGACAGAGCTTCATGAACAGTTTTAGGGATGGATACAGACTCTAAGGATGCAATAAATGAACATGTGGAAGACAACAAATGGTTATATGAAACAAAAGAGGAAACAGGATGAGCATACTTACGTTTACCTTTACGCAGAGCAATAGGAAGATCTTCACTCATTTCGTTTCCGGATCCAATGACAAAGAAGACTCTAGTACAGGGCATAGAATCGAAGGAGGCAAAGAAACCTCTGGAACAGGGCATGGAACTGAAGAAGACAAAGAAGCCTCTGGTATAGGGCATGAAATTGAAAGAGACGAAGAAACTTCTAGTACAAGACATAGAACTGAAGGAGACGAAGAAGCCTCTGGTACAAGGCATGGAACTGAAGGAGGTTGTCATTGAGTATAGACCTTAACGGTGGGTGGAAGAGTAGAGGTAGCCACAGGAAGAGGATTAGAAGGGGAAACAATTGTGTAGACAAGGAAATCATCCTCTAATTCTTTATGCTCCCCCTGACTCTTATTCGAAGAGAAAGACAGCGATGGAAAAAAATCAGGAATGCATCAGGAGAGACAAGATATTTATTTAGACTAGGACAATAACACCGATACCTCTTTTGAACACGGGAATAACCAAGGATACATTTTAAGGAATTTGGATCCAGCTTGGTATTTGAGGCCGAATATCCCGAACAAAGCAAGTAGAACTAAATATTTTAGGTAAAATGAGAAACAAATTTTGTTTGGGCCATAAAGTACGAAAAGGTATCTCACCTTTAAGAATGGAAGAGAGCATGCGATTTATTAAGAAACAAGTTGTGGAAACAACATCACCCTAAAAGGATTTTGGAACATGCATCTGAAACATCAAGGCTCTGACTGTCTTAAGGAGATGACGATTCTTTCGTTCTACAAACCCCATTTTGAGATGGAGTGTCGACACAAGAAGATTGATGAAGAATGCCATAGGCATCTAAATAAGACTGGAGTGCATGAGAGAAATATTCCTTAGCATTATCACTCCGTAAGATTTTAAGAGCACCATTAAACTGAGTTCGAATTTCAACATGGAAGTTACGAAAATGAGAAAGCAACTCAAAACGATTTTTCATTAAATATAACCAGGTAACACGAGAATAGTCATCGACAAATGTAGCAAAATACCTAAACCCTCCTTTGGACTCTATAGGACATGGACACCAAACATCATAATGGGCTAATTCAAAAGGAGCACTAGCTCGTTTATTGACTCGAGGATACAAACTCAAACAATGAAATTTAGCAAACTGAAATCACAATCTAAAAAAGCAAATGTTGAAACGGTGGACAAAGACTTTTCAACACAGAGATAGACGGATGACCCAAACGACAATGCTCTTCAAAGGGAGACGACACGCTAGAGCATGTGATGGCTGTAGGTATTTGTGGTTCAAAGATGTAAAGACTTCTAAATTCACACCCTTTACCAATAGTCTACTTTGTCGTAAGACCCTGAAATAAGCAATAACTAGGAAAAAAAAAAAAAAAAGAGACACAACAATGAAGATCACAAGTGAGTTTACTGACCGAAATCAAATTAAACGAGAAATGTGGTAAATTTAAAACGGATGAACAAAGAAATTGATTCAGTAAGATGGACGGTTCCGGATGCTATAACAGGAGCGAAGGTTCCATCAATTATAGTGACATTAGGTGAAGAGGTAGATGTACAAAGGTTAGAGAATAACGTGGGGTTACCTGTCATATGGTCTATAGTGCCAGAGTCGATCCATTTTGACGTGGAGGAAAGAAGGTATTAAGAGATATTACCTATCTTTGTGATGGCCATAATGGGAGTAGAAGATGATGTCATCAATGACTCTTGAGATTGTTGAAATTTAGCAAACTCCTCTGCCAAAATCGTAATTGACTTGTCAAGATTATCAGGAGTAGAAGCAACATGTACAGATGGCACCCACTGACCCTTATTCATCAATCTTCTACATTCACGTTTCGTATGGCCAGGTTTACGACAGTAATAGCAAATAACACCTCCTGAATTTGGTCTTTGGTTATTGGGATGACCTTTAGAGCTATTTGATTCAATCCCCTTATTACCTTTATAATCATCTGTGCACCCAATCAAAGCACTGCTAGAATCAGATGACATAACTGCTTGTGGCTTCTCTGTATGAAGTATTAGAGTATAAGCTTCTTCCAACGATGAGATATTTGAGTTTGACAACACTTGATCTTTGGCCATCTCATATTTAGGTGCAAAACCAACTAAAAAAACTCATGATAAACTTTTCAGATTGAGTCATTAGAACTTTTGGATCTGTGTTGATTAGCATTAGGGCATTGAATTCCGCACATGTATTTTTGACCTCCTTAAAGTAGCTTCTAAGAGATTTTTTCTCCTTGATCAAGTTGATAGAGAATCTTACAAACATCAAACACTTTACTGTTGTCCTCTTTCCCAAAATAAAGAAAATCCAAATATTCCAATAGTTCCTTGACTGATTCGCAGTGGTTTACTAATTCAACAATTTCACAGTCAATAGAATTCTTGATTTGTAGAAGTATTCTTGAATCGTCCCACCATCAAACCTTTTTAGTAACATTAATCGATGGCACTTTCGTGATGTGACCATCCATCTACATGCTCCTAATAAAGTGGCAAACATTTGATCTCCATGAATAGTAATTGGATCCATTCAACTTGTGTTCAGTTACTTTTGACACCATAGGAACCATCTCAGACATGACTATTGGTTTCTTATCAATCATTACCTCAAAAAAGAAACACAAGACAAAAGAGAATCAAATCCTAATTTACCGAAGAGATACTTTTTTTTCTTTCAATGAACCGTGAACAGTGAGTATATAGTCCAAACAAACACACCACCAAGGAGAGTCAACAAAACCGAGGAAACCCACAGAAGATGAACTGGAACCGGCCGCGCACGCACCTATACGCGCCGACGCATGGATCGACAACAGAAGGGAACTCACGTGCCAGTCAGATGGATGTCGGACTTTGGGGTTTTATAGATCGACGACTAGGCTCCTCGATGGACTGGGCTGTGTCAAAAAATAGCGAAGAAAAACGACCCTCCCTTTTCTCCGACGGCGAACAAACCGAAGACAGAGGCGGTGAGCAAGAGTATAAACTCACCCCTCCACAAAACCCTAGATGTAATACAAACAGGTTCTAAATTCTCAAACTCTAAGTCACAAAACCCTTTTTTTTAGAGCGCTCTGATACCATGTAAAACTCTTAGGTTTGAGAGAGAATCAAAATACTCTATTCCATTCACCAAAGATATGAATTACAAGTGTACAAGAGTGACCAAAGAAGGAAAGCAAAGAAAAGAAAAATATAACAAGATATTTACGATAATGGAAAATCTAACAATAAATTATAAAGTTGCAGCAGTTTAGTTTAGTGAACCGATGGTTGGTTTTGGTGCCTGTAGTGAAGGCAGAACTTTATTTCCTACCTCAAGAACTTTAAACCGCGTTGTAAACTACATTGAAGTATCAAATAATCTAAAAAACCTGAAAGGCAAATATTACATAGCAGTACAACTATGGGTTTAGTTCTCTCTACAGCTATGTATTGATGCAAAAATAGGCACCTTTTTAAGCACTTTAGTCTTTCTTATTTAGTTTCAAATAGGAAATATCTTCTCTAATTACCTATAAGTGCTTTGGGGTCTCCCTTTATTTCATTTATTCAATGAAATGTTTCTTCTTTAAAATAAGACAGCAATACAACTATGGACACTTTGAGAATCATCCGGCCAAAGATAGAACTTGGGTATACCTATGCTCAAGGCCCCGCGTCCATGCAAAAATAGAAGCAATACTATTTGTACTGGTTTCTTGTCCCTTTTGATGTAATCGGTAATGCCGTGTTACAGTGCCATGAGCTGCCTCAGCTTCCAACGTCTTCCCATCAGATGACAACTGCAATAAATCTCAACTTTTAAGGCGTTTGTTAAGGAAATGAGTCCATGGAGATGATACAGTTCATATTCTAAAGTGTTAAATACCCACCAACACAGAAGTCATTAGCCCCAAAGAACCAAAGCCTGCAATGGAAAATAAGCATTCAGACTCGATGCAACCAACAGAGATCATTTTATCAACAAAATACGTGATGTTAACGTCTAAGAGAAACTTGCATTCTCTGATCAATGCAAGACATTAAGAATGAAACTGAGGTATAATACATAATACAGAAGATAAAAGTTGATAGATGTAGTTCTCTAGTTAATAATATTGTAAGATATTTATTAATATTAAAAATTATAAAAGCATGTAATATTAAGAGAATCCAGGCAATTAGAAAAGTTGATAGCATCACCCTGTGCAAGTAAATCACTCTGAACGTCCCCATCATAATTCTTGCAAGCCCAAACGTATCCACCTTCACTTTTTACAGCATATGCTACCATGTCATCAATAAGCCGATGTTCGTACCTAAATGCCAAAGTAAAATATATTCAGCGATGGGCAATAGATTACGCATACATAACTCTTGAGAACCATAAATGTAATGTACCATATTGAATTTTCTTCAAACTTCTGCTTCCACTTTTCCTCATACACTTTTTGAAATATATCCTTAAATCTGCAGGCCAGTATTAAAATAAAATATCACATTGACAATATCTAGGAAACTGAAAGTAGATATCAACCGCACAAGCAACTAGGTACAGGGAACGAAGTAAAAATTACCTGCCATCATATTTCTTGAGAATTGTATTTTTAGTGCTCAAATACAGGGGCCACTTCTTCTCAAATGCCAGTGACATTGAGGACTCTGCAAATGCTTGAATGGACTGCCAGTTGCGTAGGAATGAGTTAAACTTAAAAGGGTCATTTACGTGATACAAAAAATGAACAAGTTCAAGAAAAGAAATAAAAGAACTAACCTCGTCAACATTATACATTGTAAGTGCAATGCCTGGTCCTTTGAAGTCATAAACCTCGAGCTCTCTTGGTGCCTCCCCATTTTCTGGAACTGAATAGAAACAAAAAGGTAAAATAGATAAGAGTAGAAAGATCATGAAAAGTTTGGGGATGGAAAAACAGTTGTCCCAGAGCAATACATGAGAATGTGTAAAGAAAAAAAAGTTATCTTACTGAACACCATTTTAAGCTTTCCAGGCCCTGGGATGACAGTATCAGTGGCACGGTATTGGTCACCAAAAGCATGCCTACCAATACATATGGGCTTCTTCCAACCTGTATTAACCAAGTATTATATTATGTTCCATAATGGATTACAGGACAAAAGGTTAGACAATGAAAATTACCAGGAACAATTCTTGGGATGTTTTGACATAAGATAGGTTCTCGGAAAACAGTGCCTGTACAAAAAAAAATACATATAATTATGAAACTCATACTTTTAATATAGGACATTAAAAAGAATATTCCCAATTACGAAATCTTAACCACGTAAGAATATAAGATTCTCCTCCTTTCTTTCTTTTTTTCCTTTTTTTTCCCTCTTTCTAGGTAGTGTTGAGTCCAATAACACTTGCACTAAATCATTTGTAATACTTTAAGGAAAACAAAATCATCATAGCAAAATGAAAGCGCCAAACACTAGTGTCCAACATTTAGATGAGTCGTATCCTTCATTGCTTTTTCACATAGCACATACCAGTTAGGACAGAGCCCAGGGGGAAACCTTTTCTAAACTTTTGGAAGATCTTGCAGCCAAGTCCACATAAATAGCTTGATCTTCTTAAGAGTATTTAGAGGTGAAATGCCCCCTAAGGGTTTAGGGATCATATTGCATATCATAATTGATGCAAGAGAGCTAACTGAAGCTTGCTTTTTTTTTTTTTTTTTGCATGTGTGCATGCTTTTGTGTGTGTGTGTGAGAGAGAGATTATAGCCTACCTCAAGTCTTCAGTGATTGGGAGGCAGTTCTTCACTAGTTTTCCTTTGGGGAGGGAGTTTTTCACCCCCTCCGCCTCTAGGTTGCATTGAGTTTGTGATTAATTAATACATTTACATTGTTTCTTATTAAAAATTAGAAGAAGAAACTGAAGCAAATTGAGGAAGCCAGCAACTCCCTCAGCTTCAAAAACCAAGATACCTCTTCCATAAAGTGGAAAACCTAATTTTATTAATAAATCTCCACATGATGTGTATAAGCTTTACCATCTTCAATTTCCTAAAAAACTGTGATACTTTCCCTTGAGAATAAGAGTATGTATTTAGAAAACAAACCATTAAGAATGTTCCTAATTGTGCCATTGGGACTTCTCCACATAGATTTAAGTCCAAACTCTTTGACTCTGGCCTCATCTGAAAAAAATGAGAGAGATCAAGAGATATCGACTAAAGCTGATAATCATTTGCTATCATTTAATGATTGAAATTGTAAAATACAAAACAAACATGGACACAAATGACAAACCTGGAGTGATCGTAGCACATTTTACGGCAACATTGTACCTGCATTCAGAAGGTTAGAAGGACCAAAAGAACTACTTTGAGTCAAGAAAAAGAACTCAAGTAATGCGTAATATTTTTTTTTTATACATACAAACTGCTTTCATTGAGAATGAATAAAGAAAACAAAAGGAGCATACAAAAACAACAACCAATAATTGGATCCAAACAACACCTAAAAACCTAACAAATTAAAAAAATTAATAATAATAAATAAAGGGCTCCAATCCAAAATAATATGACCGAGAATAAGTAGATAAGCATTTTCAAATAGATGTCTGAAGAGAGGCATTAAACTTGACAAGAGACCACAATCCCTCTAAAAATTCTTTCATTTCTCTCTGGCCAAATGCTCCATAAACTTTTTTTAAAAAGAAAAAACTGTACAACCCTTATCTCGAAAGAGTGGATGGAGTAAGACCACCTCCATAATGAGACGACAATAAACATAACTAACCACATTCATACCAAACATCTCCAGAAAAGAATCCCAAATTGAGAGCGCAAACTTGCATCTCCAAAGAACATGACTCAAATTCTCAACGCCATCCCAACAAAGAATACACCACTACAGACCATGCCGAAGAAAAAAGAACGTCTCTGAATGCAATCCATAATGTTGACTCTCCCATGTAATACCTACTTGACAAATAACTTAACCTTCTTGGAAATTCTTACACAAGGATAATAAAGGGTTTTCAGTTGTACTGTGGGTGCCCAAAAAGAGGAGAAAAGAGCAACAAGAAAACCCATTAGAGGGATTGGGAGACCAACAACAAATATTTCCACTACCTAGTCAAAGATGGACCTCCCGCCACATCCAACGCTTTCCCTACGCAACAGAGAGTGCTGAAAGCCAAAGTTAAAGAAATACGAATTACTTGAAAAAAAGGCTACAGATGCACACCTATATCTGAAAACTAATCCGACTGAAAAAAGTCGACCAAACTGTCAACTGGCCAACTAGTCTTTGCAATCAGAAAAGCAAATTTGAGAAACCAACATTATTGATTAGATTTTTAAAATATATAATATTTAACTTGTTTCAGGTTCTCTCAGGCTTTCTGTTAGGAACCATGGTAGTATGAGCTACCTTTGTCCCACATCGGTCAGAACGGGATAACCAATGTGGTACCTAAATGGGTTGGCTCTCTCATCTCAATAGCTGATTTTTGGGGTGTGATTCTCCAAGGTACTTAAGTACCTAACAACGGTATCAGAGTCGGTTGTCGACGTTTCGGAGAGGAGCACCGGCAGAGGGTTGTGACCGGGTGTTTCCGAGTGAAGTATCGTCGGTCCAATATTGGGACATCGGCTTTCTGAGGATGGGATATTGTTACAAACCAAGGTAGTATGGGCTACCTTTGTCCCACATCAGTTAGAATGAGATGACTAATATGTTACTTAAGTGACTTGGCCCTCTCACCTCACTAGTTGGCTTTTGGGGTGTGGTTCTCCAAGGTGCTTAAATACCTAATATTTTCCTTTTTCTCTCTGTTAAAAGAGAAAAGAGAAAAAGAGGAGCCACAAGGTTTATGTGGATCCTAGAATGGGGAGAAAAAACCACGATAGAGAGTCTCCGTTTTATTAATTTTTACATGATGTGAGAAATACATGAGGATTCTTATTTATAGGCTCCAACAAGCCTAAATACAAAAACGAAAAATAGGGTGAAGTAAATAATTATAATACCCCATGACTATAAACAATTAACTAAGTCCCTTATTTCCAACAATCTCCCTCAATTTGGGGCATAGATATCAATCAAACCCAACTTGCTAACGCAAGAGTCAAAATTTTACCTGAGTAACCCTTTAGTGAGAACATCTAAAACTTGTTGATTTGATGGAATATATTGAATACAAATACTAGCATTGTCCATTTTCTCTTTTATAAAGTGTCGGTCGATCTCCACATCTTTCGTTCGATCATGTTGTACTAGATTATTGACGATGCTTATGGCAGCTTCATTATCACAATAGAGTTTCATAGGTAAGACACCATCATGATGAAGATCAGACAGTACTTTCTTCAACCAGATTTCTTTACAAATTCCCAAACTCATAAGCTCTGTATTGAGCCTCTACACTACTTCTAGCAACTACATTTTGCTTCTTACTTCTCCAAGTAACCAGGTTACCCCACATAAAGGTATAGTACCCTGAGGTAGTCTTTCTGTCAATCATTGATCCTGCACCGTCAAAGTCAGTATAGCCTCAATGCATTTCCTATCAGTTTTTTTAAACATTAGACCTTTACTAGGAGTGCTTTTCAAATATCTCAGAATTCGATTCACAACTTCCATATGTTCTTCATAAGATGCCTGCATAAACTGACTGACAAACTGGCAGCATAGGAAATGTCTGGTCTGGTATGTGATAAGTAAATTAACTTTTCCACTAGACGTTGATATCTCTTTTTATCAACTAGAACTTTGTTAACACCTTTTTTTTTTTTTTCAATGACTTCCTGAGTTTACATGCCTAATGATCAAACTGAACTTCAAAACCTTTGCTAACACCTTTGTTAACACCTTTTTTTTTTTTTCAATGACTTCCTGAGTTTACATGCCTAATGATCAAACTGAACTTCAAAACCTGAAGGAGGGCTCATATACACCTCTTCTTCTTTACACCATTTAGAAAGGCATTTTTCACATCAAGTTGGAGGAGAGGTCAATCTTTATTTACTACAATAGAGAGAAGAACCCGAATCATGTTTAACTTCGCTACAGGAGAGAAAGTTTCTGAATAATCTACCCCATAAGTCTGAGTAAACCCTTTTGTTACAAGTCTGGCCTTGTAACTGTCTAAAGTACCATCAGATTTATACTTCAGAGCGAACACCCACTTGCACTCAACTGTTTTATGTCCTTTTGGGGGAATAACAAGGTCCCACGTATTATTCTTTTCAAGAGCTCTCATTTCTTCCATAACGACAGTCTTCCACTCTAGAATCTCCATAACCACATGTATGTTTTTTGGTATTGTTGCTGTGTCAAGACTGGCAGTGAAAGCCCTGAACTTAGAAGCCAGATTACTGTAAGAAAGAAAGCTATACATAGGATACTTAGTGCAAGACCTGGTGCCCTTTCTCAAGGCAATTGGCATGTCAAGAGAAGCATCATAATCCCAGGTTTGTCTGACTTCTCATCTGCTTTCCCGCATGTAGTAGGATTTTGAACGCACGTTTCAGGTTGGATAGAATTTCACTCTCTTGTGTTTATGTTGTAGTCTCATCACCGTCTGCCACTCTATTATTTTCTGGAACTAACACATCGGTCTTGTCATTCTCAGTTACATTCACAATATCATCCTCAACACACAAATCGTTATTATCATGGACACACTCAGTAGTACCTTGAGCTTGTGTTGGTTCAAATTCATGGACCGAAGCTGGCGGAGCAATAGGGGACAATTTCTTTTCTGAGATTCTTCCTATATTATATTAGCCAAGGGACTGATTTAGTAGGTAGAACAGTGTCATGGGAACTCAAGATGGGCTCAGGAAAATCAATAGGGACAGGATGTTGATCAGTTAGCCTTTTCACTAATACTCTCCCCCTGAAGATGACTAACAGGGAAGAAGGGTTTATCCTCAAGGGATGTGACATCCATGGAAATAAAGTATTTCTAGGAAGAAGGATGGAAGCATTTATGACCTCGCCAATGAAGAGGATATCCAAGGAAGACACATTTCTGAGCACGAGGGGTAAACTTAGCTTGGTTAGAGCCATGACTATGGCAAAGACAGAACACCCAAAAACTCGGAGAGGAACATCAGGAATGAGTCGTGTGGTCGGGTACGACTCCTTGAGGCATTCCAGAGGGGTTTGGAGTTGGAGAACACGAAAAGGCATTCGGTTAATAAGATGAGTTGTAGTAAGAAATGCATCTCCCCACAAATAAGATGGAAGTGAGATAGATAGCATGAGAGACCGGGCAACCTCGAAGAGGTGATGATTTTTCTTTTCAGCCACTCCATTCTGTTGAGGTGACACAAACTTTGGCGAACAAATCCTTTGAAAAACAGAAATTCACAAAGAGTATTATCGAGAAATTCACGACTATTATCACTTCGAAGAATAGCAATTTTAGTATTGAACTGAGTCTCAATAGTGGTGTAAAATTGTTGAAATATCGATGAAACTTATAATTTGTCAGTAAGAAGAAAGACCCACGTAAGACGAGTATGGTCATCGATAAATGTCACAAACCAACATTTTCCTAAAGAGGCGGTAATACTAGACGGACCCCAAACTTCACTATGAATAAGATTAAAGGGCTGAGAAGATTTGTAAGGTTGAGAAGGAAAGGTGGTCCTATGTTGTTTTGCACGAATGCACACATCACAAGAAAGAGAAGAGACATCAACTTTATGGAATAAATGATGAAATAAAAATTTCATATAGTGAAATTTTGGATGACCAAAGCGAAAATGCTATAACATACAATCTTTTTCTAAAGTTGAAAAATATGAAAATTACAAACTAGTCCTATAGTTGTTCCTAGAAGAAGCATCGTCATCAAGGAAGTAGAGTCCCCTATTGTGCTGAGCAGTGCCAATCGTCTTCCCCGAGTTCAAGTCCTAAAAGAAAACATTATCCAATGAGAAGGCAACTTGACAATTTATCTCGGGTTGTGTTACTAATAGATAGCAAATTGTAAGATATTTTATGTACATGTAGCCCATTCTGTAAAGTTAAACCATGGAAGGGAGAAATATGACCCTTGCCCGCAATAGGAGCAAAAGACCCATTTGCAATCCTGGTCGTTTCATTATCAGCACACGGAAGATATGCTAGGAAGTTATCAGCTGACCCAATTAAATGATAGCCCTTGAATCAAGTATCCATGGTTTATTGTCATTTATACTTAGGAGACTTAAGGGTTGTGATGTACCTGATCGAGCAATTGCCTCAAGAGAAGGGACAGCAGAGTCACTTTGACAATTCACCTGAGGTTGTGACTAGGAAGCACTTGCAGATTCACTTACAAATGCACAGTCAGGGTTGGACTTGTCATTCAGAGGGCATCTTCTACCATTCGGTGGTCTACCATGTAATTTCAAACACTGTTCCTATGCATGTCAGGGTTTTTTGCAATGTTCACACACTGGAGTCTGTTTCCTATTGTGCTTGTCACCATCATTACCAGATAATTTCGTACTAAAAGCAGCAGAATTAGTAGGTGACACAGTAGTGATGTTCATAGCACTGGATTTCTCTTCCTCAAGGCGAACCTCATAGCACACTTCCATAAGAGAGGGTATAGGTCTCTGTCCCAATATAAGGCCTTTAACTGCATCGAATTTGGAGTTCAAACTAGCTAGGAAATCATATACCCTATCTACTTCCTCCATTATGGAATACTGGAACTAGATACCTCCACACGGACAATCCCAAATAATTTCCGACACAAGTCCAACTCCTGCCAGAATAGGGACAGTTTATTACAGTAAAAAGTGGCATCCATCATCCCTTGTTTGCACTCGTGAACTTGTTTGCGCAGAATGTAAAGACGAGATGCATTCTGCCTTTTTTAATATAATTTCTTAACAGCATCCTAGATATCTCGAGCGGTGGCAGCATACAATAATGGTTTCCCTATTTAAGGCTCCATACTATTAATCAGTAGTGATCGTAGCAAGGAATCCTCTTCTTTCCAAATGCGCTCTCGAAGATCCCCTGGTCTAGGTCTAGGTATCTCGCTAGTCAAATAACCGAACTTGTGACGCCCTTCAGGGGCCATTTTAATAGACTAAAACCAAGAGGAATAATTTTGGTCGTTTAACTTTTCTCCTGCAATTAAGCCTGTAGAATTTCCCATAGAACTAGATAAATATTTTGCAGCAGTTAAAGTAAGGAAAGAGGTTACCGGATTCTCTGGATACATTGGTAAACCGGAAGGAACGTCAATCCCAAAGTACCGGAGGAAATGAAGAAGGGAGCCAAGAAAATCCAACGTTTATTGGGAGAGATGACTCAAAACGTGGAGCAACTTTCTGAACATTTGCAAGAACTTAAAAAAGAATTAATGCAAGAAAATCAAGAATCCATCCGATGAAGCTGTAAAATCGGGCAAGAAACGAATGGAAAAGAAATCCATTGCAAAGATGAAGACCAACCGCACAAAAAAATTGAAGAAATTGTCAACAGTAAGGTTAAAAAAATCAATAAGATTAACTATGAGATTGCACAACATGAATCGGACGAGGAGGAACAATCGATTAATGAAAATGATGGTGGGGACGTTGAAAGCAAAGACACGACAGAAGCAAAAGAAAACAATATCCATGGGCATCCTACTTCGAAAAGGTTCAAAACCCTAATTGTAGTTGACCACGAATCAACGTGGAAGATGATATGTTCGAAATTGAAAAAAAATAGGTTTTCGAGTGAAATTAACGACAACATCCAAGATGTTGAATTGAAAGTTGACGAAGGTGACTCATATGAGGAAGAAGATGAGATTGACCTATCCGTTGCACAACATAATTCAAAAGATTTGACCAATTACCCAGTTTAACTGGCCTGCATGTGTCGCCAAAGCATATCAAAAAAATTACATGAAAAATTTGCATCTTCCATTTTCTACCCACGCCTAAAGATAAACAATTTTCAAATTTTCGATACGGGTTTCACATTGTCAAATGATTTATTTTCACCAACTGAGGATCATAGAATATTATTGTTGGAGATCTTACAAAGGATTTACAGGGAAAAGATAAATATACCATCTATTTATTGGATTTGTGGGGAAAAGATAAATATTCCACCTATTAATTGGGCTCAAGAAATTTGGATGTCATTGATCCCAATTGTTCAAAGGTGTTTCCTTTTGAATGGCTTACTTTTTTATTTTTATCTTCATTTCCGATTTAGAACTCGAGGACGAGTTTCTTTTGGAAGTGATAGAATATGATGGAATAGGATAGGGACATTTTGATAAAATCAAGTTAATCTTGGTTAATCCTTGATTAATTACATTTTAATTACCAATTCAGTTTTAATCTCTTTTAATTATCCTTTTAGGACTCTCGTAATTTTCTATAAATAGAGAAAGCCTCCTTGTATTAGGTCACATTCTCATTAATAAAAAGTCTCTTGATTTGGTTCTTGGAGATTTCTCTCCTTTTAGCATTCAAGCTACATCACAGTCAACCTTTGACTAATCAAAATTGATAGGTTGGTTTTCGGTGACAGTTCGTCCAATGGATCTTCACCCTTAGAGCTAAAGGATACAACTGTTTGAGCCATCCCTAACAAAGGGATTAACAAAATTAGTGGCAGAAAAATGACCACCTAAAAAGATGGCTTTTCAAGGGTTTCTGAATGTGCCTCTGGGAGACCCATTTAAAAAGGTGAGGCCCATAATTAATTGCTATAATCTTGTGCCATAGAATATTCAGCTCTAAAGGAAAACACCACAACCATATAGCCAAAACAGCCTCATTGAAAAGTCTAACATTGTCTATGCACAACTCACCACATTCAACTGGTCTCATCACCGGCTCCCACCTAACCAAATAGAAGCATCCAACCTCCTCGACACCCTTCCATGGGAAAAACGGGTACCCCATTGACTGAGCAAAGGTTTAGTCCTATTTACTTTTCTAGCCTTGACATCAATGATACTCTCTTCGCCAAGCTTAACTAATTATTTTCCTTCCTCAGTTATAAATTTAAAATTAAAAAATAATAATAAAATAAATAATAAATAAAGGGCCACATACAAACATCAACGATTTATATAGTATAACAACCAAGCAAAAACCAGTAGCCATGTTCCCAATGCAATCAATTACAAGCTATTTCGTTTACTTCCTTATCTCAGATTTCCACCCACAAATACATTATTCATAGTTTGAACAGCTTCCTACCACTTTTGAACGACCACGCCATTTAGCACAAGCAAACAAATAATGTTGAATCCAAAATAAGGATATCACCAATATATAATAGTTGAAATTCTAACAGCAGAACATACTTAAGAGTGGCTTCTGCACTCTCTATAGTAACCCTGTCATCGGTGGCATCTCGATTCAATATTCCCAAGTCATAATATTTTATATCCAAATCCAGGAACGGGAAGATAAGCTACAATGTTATGAAAACAAAATCAGCATCAGAGAAATTCACTAAGAGATTAAAATAGAAAAAACAAAATCATTTAGAAGTAATCATACTTTCTCTTTTATCATTGTCCATATGATCCTCGTCATTTCATCACCTAATTGTAAGAAGCAAAAAGAAGGGGGGAAAAGAAGAAAAGGAAAAAAAAGGGTCAAGCTGGAAGAAGCACCCAAATGGAAAAGACAAGTTTACAACGCATGAATCTTCATAATTCAATTATTATAACTAGAAAAGTCAGGCTCATGTAGAAATGTTTGAAGGGGAAGAAAACATAGTTCGCTTGAAGTTGGTGGTGTGAGTTATTATAGTCCATGTTTGGGACTCCAAATATAATAGTGATGTGATGTCTACAACTATTTATACCCTGCAATTAAGTATAGTAAATATTATTTCAAAACCTCTCCCTTCCTCGGGATTTTTGTGCATATGGCCTCTTTTGAGAGGCCCAACTAAAGTTTGACCCAACTTTTGAAAATGTAAGTCTTTTTTCAACTTCTGCTTATGTCATTGCTAGGTAAGATTATCGAAATGACCAACGAAAACACGCATGTAGGCCTCATTCCTCCTCACTTCTTGCTTCTAGCTTCTAGCTACTCCCTATTAGTTTCTAGTTTCTAGCTTCTCTTTCTCTCTCTCTCTCCTCACTTCTTGCTTCTAGCCTCTAACTTAACTTCTAGCTTCTAGCTTCTCTCTTCTTGTTTATCTCTCTCTCTTATCGATTACCCTTTTCTCTCCTCCCTTTTATGTGGAGATTAGTTGGAGAGCAACGCGAACAAAAAGATAAGAGGAGTCAAGAATGATGAAAAGCGAACGCAAGAAGAAGCTGTGCACTTGGAGTTAAAAGTGGTAATTTCACATAGGGGTAAATGTAAGGCCAAAACTCATTTGTTTTCAAACTTGGGGATTATTTTTCATTTAGTCCTATAAAAGGCCCTCTGTAATTTTTCCTCTTCCTCGTCATAGTATTTACTATTTTCCTACCTAAAATAGCACGGACTATTATAACTCATAGACTATAATAATCATCGATTATATAACCAACTCAGTATCCAAAACGCATCCTAAGTTTTAACTAGAATACAATACAGAGTTCAGTAAGTTTTCGAACAGATTTAGAGCCAAAAGGACTACAGTGAGAAACACAAATCCAAAATCAAACTCAATTCACCTTGATAAGAACGGATTGATAGGGCAGAAACATGATATCTTACCGTCCATTTCGACTACAGGATTCAAGACGCGAACTCGATCAAAAGAAGAAGAAGATGCGCAGCATCGAAGAGAAACGGCTGGGGAGCGAAGGGGACAAGGAAGGTGATTCCTGAGAAGGCGTCCATTGAACAGAGTAGAGGAGGAGGAGGCTAAATGCAAGGAAGGGTTTTTGAGAGAAACAGATGAAGAGAACAGAGTAGCACTTGGCATGGCGGTTCGTACGAGTCTTGGTATCATCTCATTCCACTAGCTTGGTAATGGGGAGATGAGAATTTATAGTGGGGGGTTACAAAAAGTTACAAGCTTTCACGAGGGGATTTATCGCCGTCTTGCCGCTTGTTCTTTTAATTGATCTGAGGGTTAGTGTTTGTAAAAACACATAGTCAACAACCTTTTGTTTTAACAACTACGTGTAGTAGAGGTTAATCTCATACTTGGAAGTTGGTAGCATGTTGATTCATATAATTTAGGTTAAGTTACAAATTTAAAAGTGGGATGATATTGGAAAATTTGTATGAATGACTCAAAAGTAGGACGCAGATGTCAAATGATCCAGTTTTTTTTTAAGAAAATAATGGATGACCCTTTGCTAACGTCAAATTTTGGTGAAATTATCAAAATATACTTGCACACACGTGGAAAAGCATTTCCTAGTGCTCACTCTCGCTCTCCCTCTCGTTGATGATCCATTTTGCGAACATCCATGGAACAATGCGTGTCTTTTTCCCCTCTTGTCTGTGTCACTCTCCCTAATCTCCCTCTCGTCGGTAACGCTCTTCCTTTCCTCACTCACAAAATCACCCTTCTCTCTCTTACTCTTGCTATTGTTCACCGAAGTTGGTCGTGTCGAATCTGCTCATGTGAACTCGTCGAATGATCGACTTACTGATTATGGTTAAATCAAGTGGATATAAATATATTTACAGTGAGGGGAGTGCAACAACTAGACTTTAGTGGAGTATCCCGGTAGTTAATGAATATTGACTAATTAGTTAAAAGAGTTTAGCCAATTAATCTCAGATCTTTGGAACTTGTGATCTGTAAGTCCATTAGATCCCTCTACTAGCTCGTATATGGATTGAACCTTATAATAATGTGGTGAGAGAATTTGAAACGTTCAAATTCAAATTAAGGGAATTATTAATTATATACGATATAATTAAACGTTTAATTATGTAATTAAACAGACTGAAGAATTGAAAATATTTAAATTTGATATACTTATTATACACATGAATAAGGGTTCATATTTTGGATTGATACTTTAATAATTTAATATTTGATATTAAATTATTTTAATTAATTATGTGAATTAATTTTATCAAAATTTGATTTTGAGAAATTGAAAATTAAAATTAATTTTCACTTAATTTGAAATTTTATTAAAATTTTAAATTAAATTAAGAAAATTAAGAAAATGAGGGAAAGTGGGATTATTCCACTTTTCCCACTCAATCCAAGCCTTTTATTGCATAATGTGATATCAAGCTTTGATGCAATCTAATTGCATGAAGGTCTTCTATAAAGATAGAGGTTGAATTAGCTGAATTTTTTTATGCACCTTGGCTGATTGAAGAAGATTTGGAAGAAATGAGTTTTCTGAAATTCTGTCACCAAAACTTACCAATCTAAAAAAAATACCTTGAATTTCTACCCATTTTGGACCCCACAATTCAATTTAAGACCAGAAGATAGTAGGGAAGACTCTTGTGGTTGTCTACAAGGTATTGGTGAGGTGAATTCAGCTAAAGATTTGAGCATTTTGAGGATTCTACAAAGGTTGTTACTATAAACCCTAATTTATGAATTTCTTGAATATGCATGCTTAATCACTAAAATTGATGTAATTAGAGCGCTTAAGATCCAAATTACTTCCGTATGTTGAATGTCAACTCTAAAAATTGGTATCAGAGCATGATTTAAGCACTCAATTTACGTTAATTTTAGCTTGATGGGTGTTTTTTTCATAGGTTATATGGAAAGGGTCCTTATATGGATATTTTCTAGTTATGGCATTAAATTTCTCTTCAATTTTGTTGAAAAAGTTGTAATGACTCTTTGTGTGATCAAGAGTCTGTAAATGTGTTAGAGTCAATAGAGTTGCAATTAAGTTGTAATTGAATAAAGAAGCAAGCAAGCATAGTAGAAAAGTAGCAGTTTTTGCTACTGTCTTCGCAATGTTGCAATGCAGCTCATCAGTAGCCCAGAAACGCGCGCACGAGGAGGAGATGGTTCAATTTTTTCATTTTTGGTCGATTCAATTGTTGGTGGTCCGATTCAGCCCATTCCTTTGCCTTGGAAGTCCTATTCGAGTGTTTTGGAGCCAGTTCGGACGGTCCAGAAGCAGTCCATACCTATTTTTAAATTATTATTATAATAATTTAGGGTTTTTCTTGCTTAAGATGTCAAAAATGGTCCATATTGGTGTATGATTAATTATTTATTCATTGTTGAATATATGTTAATCAAATTAAATCTTGTATGTGTATAATGTATGTCATGTAGATTTAAAATCCCACCATAAGAAAGCATGTGTCTTGCATTAAAAGTATGTTCTAATTAATTATAATATATAGTATGTATGAATTAGGGTTTCATGTGTTCAATATAAATAGTTATATTAAATTACGAAATGCTTGGTGATTGTTATGGATTGTTAGCATGTCTATAGTTTTATAAAGTGTTATAAAAGGGATTAGACATTTACAATCTATAACAAAGATAATATGCATGCTCACCTAGGGTTAATAAATAACAACTTGTTTTAATAGTTAATATAGGTCGTTATCTTGTAAAACTTTGGTTACAAACTCACCCGGGCTAAAATTCTGTCTAAGGCTGGAGGTACTTAAGTTGACAATTTACAGAACACATGGTAATTGGGGATTTTAGCCGGTTCTTAATTATTGTTAACCCGGTTTTATGAGCATGCATAAGTGATGTGAGGTAATAAATTGGTTTATCACTTAGACGTTGTAGGTTAAATCCAAATATAAACGTTATACTTGATGATTCTAGACTTAGGTCGTTTTTAGCCAGAATATACCTAATTGAATATTTGCCCAAAACAAATAGAACACTTTCATGTGAGATTAATAATATATAAGATATATTGTTTTTATCTATCATGTCCATAGAGTTCACACCGTGAGATTCATGCTTGGCTTCCAGTCGCCTTTGGAGCGACTTCCATTTGGAAAGTATTTGCATAGGTCAATAACAAGGTGAATATGGGAAGTTGTTCATAGTAAGTGGGAGAAGGAAGTGTGTCAAACACATCCTATGGTCTCCTCCATTAGGTTGGACTGTGAGATTTTATGTTGCGTCTGTTGTCATTTTTAGGCAGCGTTAGCTAGTCATCTCTTAAGTGACTAACCCCTTAGAAGGTTGTAACATGGGATTTGGAACAACTCAAACTCCAGAAATGGATAAGGTCTCCTAGGTCGATTCCAACTTTAACTCTCCAATTCGATAGCATTGTTGGGGCCGACCTATGAGGTCTGAAAATGGAGGGTTACACTTACAAGAGTTACTAAGTGTTAGTAAGTTCTTGACTGAAAATGGTAATAAATGATTATAAGAATAAAGAGTTATTCTAGAGTTAGTATTTAGTCAATAATGTCTTGCTTCAATGAAGGAGTATTTTAACTGCGCCTCAGTAGCATCTATTCTGACTCACTAAAATATCGTTGCAAATAAACAATGAAAATTGGGTACATTATTTTTTTATTATTTTTTTTTTTTTTGCTAAAACTTGATTAGGTTTAAATAGCATATTACTAATTATAATTTGTTTATATTTTTAGCATGTTAAAACCTTCTAAATAAACGCTCGCTTCCAATAAGTTTAACGGTTTTAAATATTCAATATGGAATACAAATATAAACTCAATACGGATAGATGATGATTTAAAATTCATTTTAACAGAGGAATGCCCAATAACTCCTAATTTATCTGCAAACCAAATACTTTAGAATGCTTATGACATATGGATTAGAGAAAATGATAAGGCTTGGATCTGTATATTAGCAAGCATACCCCATACACTAACTAAGAAATACGAGAGCATGGTTTACTCCAAAGAAATCATGGATTTGATGCAGACATTGTTCGGACAATTTGTCAAGCATAATACTCTCAATAATATTTATAACTTTGACATACAGGATAGAACCTCTGTTAAACGAACATGTTTTAGATATGTTAAAAGTAATAAATAGAAATGCCATAGATGAGAAAGCTAAGAAAGCAAAACAAAATAAATATGATTTACTGGCTGTTGAAACATGTTTAGTGAAAAATGATAAATTAACCTGGATATTGGATTCAAGTGTCGCTAATCATATTTACGCTTTTGCTCAAGAAACTAGTTCATGGAGGCAGCTTACAGAAGGCGAGAGAACCTATAAAGTAAAGACCGGATAGGTTGTCTCAGCGAAAGCAGTGGGAGATATGAAAATTTTTAATTGAAAATAGATTCATTTTATTTGAACATGTCAATTATGTTCCTGCTATGAGGAGGAATTTAATATCTATCTTATGTTTTCTAGAACAAAAATATTAAGTTTCTTTTGAAGTTAATGGAGTGATCATTATTTCAAAGGATATTAAAATATGTTATATAAAACTAGAAAATAACTTGTATATGTTAGAACCAACTGAGGCAAAAGTTGTTTTGAATATAGAGATGTTTAAAACAACTAAAACTCGAAGTAAGAGGTGAAAAAAATTCTCCTATTGCCTATATTTGGCACTTAAAACTTGGTCAAATTAATCTCAATAGGATTGGAAGATTGGTTAAAAGTGGACTCCTAAATCAGTTAGAAGACAACTCTATATCACTATGTGAGTCTTGTTTTGAGAGTAAGATAACCAAAAGATCTTTTACGGGAAAATGTCTTAGAGTCAAAGAACCCTTAGAGCTCATGCATTCAAACCTTTGTGGTTCAATGAATGTTAAAGTATGATGAGGGTATGAATATTTCATCAATTTTATTAATGATTATTCTAGATATGGCTATATTCACCAAATGCATCATAAGTCCGATACCCTTGAAAATTTCAAGGAGTATATGAAGGGATAGAATCCAGCAGCAGAAGCGTTGTGTGAAAACGCCTTGCATCTCGCAAATCAATTTTCACATAAATAAATTCATTATATTAAAACAAAATATAAACATGTAAATTAGCATGTTTTGGGAAAAGATTAGAAAAATTCTTACCTTTGTAGATTTCCAAGCTTCACGAACAATCTTCTCGAAGTTCCAACGAACGTCGCCTCCAACGATCTTGATCACGAACAATTTCTTGAACAATCTTGAACACTACCACGAGAGTAACCTCATTATTCTCTAGGATTCCAATAGAGGGATAAGTGGTATCCAACTATTGGGAGAGGGAGAAAAGAAAAGGGTTTTAGAGAGTAGACAAGATTATCTTTGTGGCTTAGGGAAAATTTTGCATAATAACATTTGTGTGTTATGTATTGTCAGTTTGTGTGTCTCCTAAATGCACCTTAGGGAGGTCTTTGTATAGAGAAGGGTAAAACCCTTTTCCTAATCATTTTTCTATTTCTCTTTTCCATAATTAATTAATTAAACAACACATATTTAATTAACTAACATAATTAAATAACACTTATTTACTTTAATTTATACATTAGTTAAATAATAAATCATACATTTAATCTAATTTAATGTATATATATTTAATTATCATAAACATCATATGTATATGTGCAATATCTCTCTATTAATTAATTCTTTATGAATTTAATTCATTTGAAATAATTAATTAAATCTTATTCAAATATTACTTCCTAATTTAATTTGAATTATAGATCAGATACATGATCAATTATATGTTAATCACATTAATATATGGTTTCCTCAAATCAATTTGAATAATTCAAATCTGTTGGGATTAATGCCCTAAATCTTGTAGAGTCCTGTAGTTTGTGATTGTATTGTACAAATATTTTTTTTATTTAATAAAATATGATATGTTTTATTTGATATTTAGTGGTATTAAACCCACAAACCAATAAACTAGCATCCAAGGTTATCTTATATTGCTTAAACATGTATGTGGAGTAGGTGGATCATGGTGGATCATGTTTAAGTGATAACCTAAGTGGTCTATAGTAGATGGATAAGGTTGGATACCTATCCTTGTGACACTACAAATATATCAAATACATTATGACAATTATATCACATATAATTGAAACAACTTAATTATATCATTATAATTAAATCTCTTTATTAATTTGAACAATTCAAATTAATCCAGAAAATGATTCTCAACTAAATCTTATTGAGCTACCGAAAGGACCTCATGGGCCTGTAGCTTAAAGCTCCAAGGGTACATGAATAATTAATTAAACTCCTTCGTTACATTATTCACCATCCGTTAACTATCAGGCACTCCACTAAAGATCGACAACTGCACTTTTCATACTACAAATATATTTCTGTGTCCATTGGATATAACCAATCAACAGTATGATGACCCTTCACAAATTGCTCGTAAGTATAGCTAGGCCAAATTACCATTTTGCCCCTGTAGTTACATCTAACTCCTTAAGTACCACTGATCCCTTTAAAATGAACAATAGATCATAGTTCTACTATGACTGAACCCCTCTCGGACCAGGAAAGGGTGTGCCGCCACATTATTCAAGACCCGGAATCGGCCCTTAATGGAGCAATTTATCTACTCACCCTTGCCTCAGGGAAGGAGTGAATTCCTTCTTGTGTAGTTGTGTTCCCAACTCCCCAATCAGATGAATCCCCAAAATGGTAGGCTTGTTGAGTCGGTGATTTGGCCACTCTCACCCATGCAAATAAAAGTACCACCTTTATAGGCAGAAGTTCACAACTCACTAAAGATTCAGGTCATGTTACCTATGGTCATCCTGTTGAAATGTAAGTCTCTATTATGAATGACGTTATATAATGAGACTAAATATTTCGTGATCCGGCCTTATATAAACTCTTTTCCTCGCTCACATATTTCCACATGAATGATTAGGATTTGATCATAGATAGCACTTTACAACAATTGTAACACTTACAAAGCGGGTCAAACTCGTAGTGTCACCAGAATAAGGTATCCAGCCTTATCCATCTACTATAGACCATTTAGGTTATCACTTAAACATGATCTACCCGTATATCTCTACATATATGTTTAAGCTACAAGATAACCCTGAATGTTAGTTTATTAGTTTATGGTTAATGCAACTAATTTTGAAACATATTTTATTACATAAATAAAATGTTTGTACATTACCATTACAAACTATAGAACCCTACGATATTTACAACATCAACCCCAACAATCTCTCACTTGTCCTAAAGCTAGTGAGGTATACAGTGTAAAAGTCAAACTATGAAACAAAGTACATAAAGCAATAAACTAGGGCATAAACCGCCCAGTACATAATCTCCCACTTGCCCTAGTCTAAATGTGGCTTGTCCCATAGACCCATACTCTACAGGTGACCCTCAAACACCTTGGTTGTGAGGGCCTTTGTAAACTGTTTAGCAACATTATGCTCCGATGCTATATGCGTGAAGATCACATCCCTTGATGCACAATCTCTCATATGAGATGATTCTTCCACTCGATGTGTTTGTCACACTTATGACTCCTAGGCGCTATGGAATTTGCCACAGCACCACTATTATCACAATAAAATGTGACGGGCTTTGACATGTCAGGAACAACTTCCAGACCTGTCAATAATTTCCTGAGCCAAATAGCTTCCTTAGCAGCTTTACAAGCCACTATATACTCGACCTCCATAGTGGAGTCAGCAATGCACCCTTGTTTGGTGTTCCTCCTGACTACTGCTCCTCCGTTAAGAGTGAATATTGATCCTGATGTGGATTTCCTAGAATCCTCATCAGTATGAAAACCAAAGTCTGTGTATCCAATAAGGATCAAATCCTTAGAACCATATACAACCATGTAGTCCCTCGTTCTCTATAGATACTTGAGGATATTTTTAACAACGGTTCAATGATCAAATCCTGTATTAGATTGATATCTACTGACTACCCCCACTGCATAGTAGATGTCAGGTCTCGTACAGAACATCGCATACATCAAGCTGCCAACAACCGATGCATAGGGGATCCGTTTCATTTCCTCAACTTCTTGAGGTGTCTTAGGATATTGTTCCTTTGACAAGATAACTCCATGACTGAAAGGTAGTAAGCCTCTCTTGAAGTTCTGCATCGAATCCTTGACAAGCAATTTGTCAATGTACGATGCTTGAGACAGAGCTAGCATTTTGTTCTTTTGATCTCTAAAGATTTGAGTTCCCAAAATAAACAGAGTCTCTCCCAAATCTTTCATTTGGAATTGGGTCGCTAGCCAGTTCTTAACTTCAGTCAGTAGACCTGCATCATTCCCAATGAATGGGATATCATTTACATATAATACTAAGAAAGCTACTGAACTATTGATAATCCTTTTGTATACACAAAGCTCATCAACATTTTGACCAAAGCCATAAGATTTGTAGTATCAACCTTATGTTCCAAGATCGAGAAGCTTGTTTCAGTCCATAAATGACTACTTAAGCCTGCAAACCTTTTACTCTTGACCTTCAGTTATGAATCCCTCGAGCTATCCATATAAATGGTCTCCTCAAGATTGCCATTTAGAAAAGTAGTTTTGACGTCCATTTGTCAAATCTCATAGTCATAATATGAGGCAATGGACATGAGGATTCTAATAGACTTTAGTTTGGCAATAGGTGAGAAAGTCTCCTCATAGTCAACTCTCTCAACCTAGGTATAACCCTTTGCCACCAGTCTCGCTTTGAAGGCTTGCACCTTCCCATCAACATCCCGTTTTCTCTTGTAGATCCATTTGTAACCTATAGGTTTTACCCCTATTAGGTTGATCTACAAGATCCCATACTGAATTTAAGTACATTGACTCCATTTCGAGATCCATAGCTTTAGTCCACTCATCTTTGTCAACATCCTCCATTTCTTTCTTGTAAGACAGTGGATCCTCAACATCTCTGTTAGCTACCATAGCAAGGATTTTAGTTAAACCCATGTAACAGACAAGTGGATCTGCAACCCTCCCACTGCGTCGAGGTTCCCTCAACATTTAAGGTGGATTTGACCTACTAGTTGATCTTGTTGGGACTGGTATCCTAATTCTCCCGGAGTCTCGTAGTTTATAATCTATACACATTGTATTATGAATAAAATAAGAGTTATTTTATCTGACATTTACTCATATCCAATAAACAAAGTTCCATGGTTATTATATGTAAACTTAAGCATGTATATGAGATATCAAGTGGATCACGCCTTAAGTGATAACCTAAATAGGTCTATAGTATAAGGATTAAGGAGGGATACCCGATCCTTGTGACACTACAGATACGACCCTCTTTGTAGAGGTTTGCAAGTGTTGTAAACTACTACAAATGGTAGATCCTGACCACTCATATGGAGACATGCGAGTGGGATGTCCTATACAAAGAGTTTGTATAAGACCAGACCATGAGATGACTAGTCTCTGTATATAACGTCGTTGATACTAGAGACTTCATCTCACCTAAACGACCATAGATGACATGACCTCAATCTTGAGTATTTTGGAAACTCCTACCTATGAGGGTGGTCCTTTGATTAGTATAGGTGAGAGTGGCCACATTGCCAACTTAACATGCCTACCTTTTTGGATACTTGCCTGATTTGGGAGTTGGAAACTCAGTTACACAAGATGGAATTCACTCATTTCCCAAAGCAAAGGTAAGTAGATAGATTGCTCCCTTAAGGGCTGATTCCGGGACTTAAACATAGGGGCCACGATTTCTCTTTGGAAGAGAGAACTCAGTCATAGTAGGACTATGACTTATGTTCATTAGAGGGATCAGTGGTACTTAAGAAGTTAGATATAACTACAGGGGCATAACGGTTATTGGCCTAACTGTACTTACAAGCGATTTGTGAAGGATTATTGCACTATTGATTGGTTGATATGAACACATAATATATCTGTAGTAAGGAGAGTTCAGCCGTCGGTCTTTAGTGAAGTGTCTGGTAGTTAACGGATGGTAGGTTCCGTGACTAAAGAGTTTAGTCAGTTATTCACATACCGTTGGAGCTTCGAGTTACAGGTCCATAAGGTCCCATTGGTAGCTCAATGGATTCAAGTTGAGAATCAGTTCTTGGTGTTGATTTGAAATGTTTAAATTGACGAGATAAAAAGGAAAAATGTTTCCTAAATTTAGAAGTGATTAATGATTGAGAGTTTCTATTCTCGGAAATTACTCACAGTGGCTATCAGGTGATTAGATTTACTAAACGACAACTGAAGAGAGACTAGACGATCGTGGAGTGACTCTGTACGATAGATCACTCAGCTGGCCGATAGCTAAACGATCGCAGAGCTTCTTCTAAACGATTAAGCATCGTCCATACGATAAACCTTGTCATATCCCACTTGCTCAATCGTTTACACGATTGTTCCTTCCGTCTCGTCCTCTAACGAAGTCCACACAGAACCACACTTCTGAATTCTCACATCGAGAATACCAAAGTAGCCATTATGATGGTGTCGTACTCAACTCGACATAGTCGAGGTTTTTGGAAGCCGTTCGATGTGTTCGTGTTCTTAATGTTCGTTGTGATCATGCTGTGGTGCAGTCGATTGTACGAGCGTTCGTAAGTTGTAGTCTTGGAGTCTGTTCGAGCGTTCATGATCAAAGGTGTTGAAGGTGAGTCTTAAAAAATATGTGTATTCTGTCCCTTGATCTTAGTAAAGCATGTTGTAATTTAGCCTGTATATTTTCGTTTCTTGATTGTAATTGCTAATGTTCATATACGATTGAAATGTGGAGCGATCATTCCGCTGCTCATGGAAATTCTCACGTCTGATTTCCTTCAGATCTAACTTCAACAACTCTTGTTGAGGTATTGGGTTCTTCAACAACTCTTGTTGAAGGTTCAGTAGTTTCTTTGGAAAGTTCATTAAACACAATTTTACTACAGAGCTTGTGCTCCCTTATGTAGTCTTCTTTAGGAAAAGTAGCGTTTGTCGATACAAACACTTTGTTTTCTTTTGGGTCAAAGAAATAACCACCTCTCATTCTTCTAGGATAGCCTACAAATAGACACAATTTTGAATGAGATTCTAGTTTCTTAGGATTAGCCTCAAGCACATATGCTAGCAATCCCATATTCTGAAATGACGTAAACTAGCTTTATGACCATTCCATAACTCTAAAAGTGTTCTGGTAACACAATTCGCAATATACGTTGCAGTCTCCACTACTTAACCCCAAAACGAGTCAGGTAAGGAAGCATAACTCATTATAGACCGAACCATGTCTAATAGAGTTCGATTTCTCCTCTCTAATACATCATTCAACTGAGGTGTATTGGGTGCGAGAGTTACAATATAATTCCATGTTCTATCAAATATGGAATGTCAGATCCATAAAGACTCCACTTTGATTAGATCGAAAAGTTTTTATTGTTTTACTTAATGCATTTTCAACTTCAGCCTTGAATTCTTGAACTTTTCAAAAGATTCAGACTTATGTTGCATTAAATAAAAGTACTCTTATCTTGAATAATCATCAATAAAAGTGATGAAATATTCATAACCTTCTCTAACTTTTACATTCATCGGACCACAGAGGTCTGAATCTACCAGCTCTAGAGGTTCTTTGGTCCTATGACCCTTTCTAGTAAAGGGTCTTTTAGTCATTTTGCCTTCAAGGCATGACTCACACACAAGTAAATATTTTTCTTATAACTCGCTTAGAAGTCCATTTTTCATCAATCTCTCAATCCTAATGTGTCTTAATCTCAGGTGCCAAAGTTAGACATTTTCTTTAGGAGAAATTTTAAGACTTTTATGTTAAGTTACCGTAGTTTTAAACATTTCAATGTTATGGAGTCCCTTAGTTGCCAACGGTCTTAGCACATACAAGTTGTTTTCCAGTTTTGTAGAACAGATATCAACGCCACTTTTAGAAATAAACACTTTATTTACAATAAAGTCGATACAGTACGATTGTTCAAGTAAACACTTTATAAAAATTTAGTTCCTTTTTAAACCAGGAACTAAATATACATTTTCTAATTAAATGAATTTATTCTGTAAAGTTAACTGGAGACCTCCCACTGCCACTGTCGAGATGACGTGCCCATTTCCAACCCGCATCGTCATCTCACCAACATCAATTTGCCGTCAGGAATTAATTCTCTGAAATGAAGAACAAACGTGATTAGTGGCGCCAGAATCTATAATCCAGGCAGAATGATCATTCTCCACTAAATATGTTTCTAGTACAAGCAAATCACATTTATCTTGCTTGGCCTTCTTCTTTTCTGCCAAGTACTTGGAGCAGTTCATCTTCCAATGCTCATATTGGTTGCAACGGAAATAGATTGCCTTTGCAGTCTTGCTTTGTCTTGAGTAGTGGTTGATGGGTTAGCTTTCCTCTTACCACCTTTCTTCTTCTTCTTCCACTTTTTAGTGTCGGAGGAAGAAGGTACCGACTTTGTCTTAGATGTTGAACTTCTGTGGAACTTCTTAGAGGATGAAACAACATTTGCTTCACCCTTCTGTCCCTTGCTTTTCATCAAGGACTAGAAGGTCTTAGCTCGTTGAGGAGAGTGGTTAGGTTGTAGTCAATCCTGTTCAAAAGAACATTGCTATGGAAGTGAATGAAACTTTCAAGTAAAGATTCCAAAATAGAGCCTAACCTGGTTGCCTTCATCGATGTCGGACCCATTTATCTCTGCCACGTTGAAGTGGACTATCATGTTGAGAACATGTTCTCGAATAAATGCCCTTCTTGCATACGAGCATTGAAGATGTGTTTGAGAGTGTCATGCCTGAGCTGTGCGGATAGTTGTCCGATCATTCCCTTTAGGGACTTCATGATCTCACGGGCTGTGAGCATGGGCTCATGCTTCTTGGCCAAGACTTCCGAAAAACTAGCCAAGATATACGCTCGAGCCTTTTCGTTTTCCCGTATCCAACGGTCGTATGCTTCTCGAACATTTCGAGTAGCATTTAAAGCTAGAATGGGATGGCAGTCCTCTATCAAGACGAAGCGAAGGTAATCAATTATTAGAATTATGTTGATCGTGTTTTTCCATGAAATGTAGTTTTCGCCCGTTACCTTTTCAGCGGCGAGTAGATTTAATGTCGCAGAAGTCATAGTGAAAAATGTTTGCTGAAACCATACAAATTATTTATTATTAGTTTCTTTGCATTAAATCACTAAGACGACCAATAAGTTTTAGCAAAATAGTCTAATGTACCCTAAGTGATATCTATTTTGCAATAACGTTTCAATGAGACAGAACAAAAGTCACCGTAGGGTGATCAAATGCCCGTTCAATGAAATGAGACATTCTCAACCATTAGATAGAAACAATACCTTGTCACTATAACTAACAATCACCATTAGCCAGTCTAGAATTTGTTAACTTGCTTAACAATTCTTGTAAGTATAACCCCTTGTTTTAGATTCTAGAGTTCCGCCCCAATGAGCCAACTGTAGGGAAAAATTGATTGGGACGTGAAACTACAACAACCTTATCCATTTCTAGAGATCGAATAAAGTGTCATGCAAAAGTGTCATCCTTTAGGGGGACACCCATGGTGCCACGAGACCATGCACGAAACTTTACATCAACCTAATGAGAGAGACCGAGGGATGTGTTGTCACACGTTCTGCTCTTACTTACTATAAACACTCTCTTCATTCACCTTGATATTGATTTATACAAATGCCACCTGTAGGGGGACATTCGTGGTGCCTTGAGGCTGAGTATAGACCCCACGGTGTGAATTTTAAGGAGAAACGTGAAGAGCATAAAATGAAGTATCATATATCCAATTTTCTTCCCACTGAGTATTTTAACTAGGGTTAGTTAACTTGGGAAAATCCGGCTAAGTGAATGTTTAATTTGTCAAAAAAAAAAAAAAAAGAACATTTATCTTTGGATAGTTAAACAATTTTGATCAAGGTCTATTAAACTCTTTAATAAACTTTAATCAAAATTGTATGCATGTAACAAATCTATTTAATTCACCTTTCCAGGTAAGTTACCATGTAGGGATATTAGTTTCCGTCAACTTAAATACCCCAGCCTAGACAGAACTCGCCTTAGACAAAAGGTCCCTTATAGATATATTTGTTACATTGTTAATCTTTTATTAAGATCAATTTAATCCTAACCAACCGACTAAAAGATTAAACTAAAATTTCTAATCTCATTAGAAACATGATCTTAAGTCTATCTCAAACATATTTTAAAACAATATTAAAAGATGAATACAACCTAAGGTTTGCATGCATCTCTGAATTATTGATTTTAATTCTAATTTCATTGTTTGTAACAATTATAAAGAAAAATTGAAACCATACATTGCATGCATTGACTTACTTTAGTAAAATATAACATTTATAAATTAACCTAAAGTAGTGTCATGCTTTATGCAATTTCATTTCATTACTAACATATATAACAATTATATGATATGATAAAGTAATGAAACATAATATAGCATACAACTAAACTGAAGGAAATCAAACATGAGGATTTCCATGAGTAGCGGAAAAGTAGGGGTGTTCAAAAAATCCGGTAACCCGACCAATCCGGACTACCCTGCGGTTTGGGTTGGGTTGGGTTAAAAATTAAAAAAATATATATTAAATTTGGGTTGGGTCTGGGGTTCCCATTTAGGGTCGGGTCAACCCGACTCGACCCGAATATATATATATAATATATATATATATATATATATATATATATATATATATAAACAGTCAAATTAAAAAAAAAAAAAAACAGAACCGGTGACCTAACCCGGCCTAACCCGGAAATTCTGGGTTGGGTTGGGTTGGGTTGACCCTCCAAAAAAGAACTAATAGGGTTCATTATTAGCCAACCCGAATTTTTTGGTTAGTCTACAAAAATCTTCCAACCCGGACTATGTACACCCCTACGGAAAAGATCGTTCCAAATTCCATTCGAATTGAACATTAACAATTTTAGTCTCAAAAATGGAAACTAACAAGTCATGCACATCACAAAATTACAGCATGTTAACAAGAATATCAAGGGATAGAGTATGCATACCTTTGAAGCAACATTCTTCAAGAATCCCTCGATTAGTCTCCACGCGTCCAAGAACAGCACTCGAACGCAATGATCGATACAGCCAACGAACACGAACCCACCGAACGACCAACAGCACAAACAATAAACACGAACTGAGTAAGGATACCACCACAATGGTTACCTTGGTATTCTCGATGTGAAAATCCAGGAGTTGTGGGCTCTGTATGATCTTAGCATGGAGAAGAGACTGAAGGACTACGATAAAGTAGACGGTCGAGCAAGTGAGAGAAAAGATGTTGTCCATCGTATAGACAATGTGCTCGATCGTGTAGTAAACGGCAGTCTATCGTATAAACCTAGCCACACTATCGTTTAGCTACGATCAGCTGAATGACTATCGTATAATTAAAGCTCCATGATCATTTAGTCTCTGCATAAACTATCGTTTAGTGAAACAATTTCACTTAATAACTTATCCGTGAGTTCTTTCCGAATCAATTAACTTCTAATTTTAGGAAAACAAATTTTCTTTTATCTCATAGTTACCATAAAACCACCAATAACCTCCCACTCATTGGTTATTAGAGAAAAAGAGATAATTATCAAATAATTAATATTATTATAAATAAATATGATAACCAACTTACCATATTATATTTATAACCTATAGTTTTAATATTTCATCTCATGAAACATATAGACCATAGTTCTTTTTCTATTTTATGGTACTTAATATAAATCATATTTACACTAATTCCTCCACTTGATGTATCTCATACATCACACCGATTATATCATATATAATCAAATTTCCTCTTATTAATTTGAACACTTCAAACTAACCCCAAGAACTAATTCTCAAATTGAATCCATTGAGCTACCAAGGGGACTTATGGATCTGTAGCTTGAAGCTCCAACAGTACGTGAATAACTAACTAAACTAGTCACGGGATCCACCATTCGTTAACTTTCGGGCACTCCACTAAAGACCACAATTGCACTCTTCTCCCTACAAATATATTTGTGTCCATATCAACCAATCAACAGTGCAATAACCCTTCACAGATCGCTCGTAAGTACAACTGGGCTAATTTACCCTTTTGCCCATGTAGTTACATCTAACTCCTTAAGTACCATTGATTTCTCTAATGAAAAATAAGTCATAATCCTACTATGACTGAGTCCTCTCTTCCAAAGAGAAGATGTGGTCACTATGTTCAAGATTCGGAATCAGCCCTTAAGGGAGCAATCTATTTACTTACCATTGCTTCGGGGAATGAGTGAATTTCGTCTTGTGTAACTAAGTTCCTAGCTCTCCAATCAGACAAATCCCCACAAAAGTAGGGTTGTTGAGTTGACAATATGGCTACTCTCATTCATACTAATCAAAGGACTGCCCTTAAGGCAGGGGTTCCCAAAACACTCAGAATTAAAGTCATGTCACCTATAGTCATTTTAGTGAGATGTAAGTCTCAATTATCAACAGCGTTATATAAATAGACAAATCATCTCATGGTCCGGTCTTATACAAACTCCTTGTATAGGACACCCCCGCTCACATGTCTCCACATGAATGGTCGGGGTCAGACTATCTATAGTAGTTCACAATACTTGTAAACCTCTATAAAGCAGGTCGTATCCGTAGTGTCACCAGGATAACGTATCCCTCATTTATCCTTATACTATAGACCTTTTAGATTATTACTTAAGGCATGATCCACTTGTATATCTCATATGCATGCTTAAGTTTACATACAATAACCATGGATCTTTATTTATTGGATATGAGAAAATGAAAATAAAATAAATCTTATTTTATTAATAACAATGCGTACAAAGTTTACAAATTACGAGACTCCGGGAGAATTAAGACACCAATCTCAACAATCTCTTATTTGTCCTAATGCATCGGGAGACTAATGTACAATACAATATAAAACATGTACAATATACAATAAACTAGGGCATACCTAGTATCTGTCTCTTATACACATCTAGATGTGTATAAGAGACAGATCTATAATACATGAAAAAACAAGTACAATATACAATAAACTAGGGTATACTCTATACCCCAGTATCATCTCCCACTTGCCCTAGACAAGTTGCCGCATGCCCGTAGATCCAGACTCTCCAGATGACCCTCGAACACTTTAGCCGTGAGGGCCTTTGTAAACAGATTAGCAACGTTGTGCTTCGTCGCGATCTTTGTGACTATCACATCACCACGATGCACAATCTCCCTGATCAAATGATATTTCTGTTCGATATGTTTTCCTCTATGATGACTCTGAGGTTCCTTTGAATTTGCCACATCCCCGCTGTTATCACAATAGAGAGTTATCGACAAAGACATATTTAGAACAACTTCCAAATCTGTAAGGAACTTCCTAAGCCAAACAACCTCTTTAGCAACTTCATAAGCGACTAGTATTCAACTTCCATAGTGGAATCCGCGATGCACCCTTGCTTGATGCTTCGCCAAACTACAGTCCCTCCATTTAGAGTGAACACTAACCCTGATGTTGATTTCTGAGAATCTCTATCAGTCTAAAATTAGAGTATGTGTATCCTGTAAGGATCAAATCCTTATCTCCATACATGAGCATGTAGTCTCTCGTTCTCCGAAAATACTTGAGAATCGTTCTGACCGCTGTCTAGTGATCTAATCCTGGATTGGACTGATAACGACTGACAATCCCTACTACATAGCAAATGTCAAGTCTGGTATATAACATTGCATACATTAAGCTTCCAACAACTGAAGCATAGGGAATCCGTCTCATCTTCTCAACCTTTTGACAAAACAATTTCGTGCCTAAAGGGTAATAAACCCCTCTTGGAATCCTGCATCTTGTACTTGATCAACATCTGATCAATGTATGATGCCTGAGACAAGGCCAACTTTTATTCTTACGATCCCGAATGATTTGGATCCTTAGAACATACTATGCCTCTCCCAAATCTTTCATTTGGAATTGAACGGCTAGCCACTTCTTAATGTTAGTCAGAAAACCTACATCATTCCCAATGAATAGGATATCATCCACATACAGTACCAGGAAAGCCACTGAGCTGTTGATGATCCTCTTGTACACACAAGACTTATCAACATTTTGATCAAGCCAAACGATTTGATCGCACAGTCAAATCTAATGTTCCACGATCTAGATGTTTGTTTCAGCCCATAAATGGACCTATTAAGCTTGCAAACTCTTTGCTCTTGATCTGGAACAATGAACCTCTTTGGTTGAGCCATGTAGATGGTCTCCTCAAGATTACCATTAAGAAAAGCAATCTTAACATCCATTTTTCATATCTCATAATCATAAAATGTGGCTATGGACAGGGGTATCATGATAGACTTCAACATGAAAACAGGTGAGAAAGTTTTCTCATAGTCCACTCCCTCGATCTAGGTATAACCCTTTGCCACGAGTCTAACCTTAAAGATTTGCACCTTTCCATCTATACCTCGTTTTCTCCTGTAGATCCACTTACACCCTATAGGTTTTACCCCATCAGGCTGATCCATAAGTTCCTAGACATTATTGAAGTACATAGACTCCATTTCCTAGTTCATGGCTTTAATCCACTCATCTTTGTCAACATCCTCCATTGCTTGCTTATAAGACAATGGTTCCTTGACTCCATCATCAGACATGATGTTTTGGGCTTCAGTCAAACCCATGTAGCACTCTGGTAGGTTCATAACCCTCCCACTACATCGAGGCAGTCTTAACTCTTGAGATGGTTGAATAGATGAACTGACATCAACTCTTGTTGATTTATCAGTCTGTTCAACAACTCTTATTGAACCCTCAGTAATCTCACTAGACATCTCATGTAAAACAAGCTTGCTTCGTGGTTGATGATCCTGATGTGGTCTTCTTCCAAGAAGATAGCATGTTGACACAAACACTTTGTTCTCACTCGGACCATAGAAGTATCCACCCCTTGTTTCCCTGGGGTAGCTTACAAAGAGGAAAACTTTCGAACGTGATTTTAACTTCTTTGGGTTAGACACAAGCACGTGGGTCAGACATTCCCAAATCTTGAAGTAGCGTAAACTACCTTTACAATCTCTCCATAGTTCAAAAGGTGTTTCGGAAACACTTTTCGAGGGAACGTTGTTCAAAATGTAACATGCAATCTCCACTAAAAATCCCCAAAATGAGTATGGAAGATGAGCATACCTCATCATAGACCGAGCCATGTCCAACAAGGTTCTATTTCTCCTTTCTGATACACCATTCTATTGAGGTGTACCTGAGGCCGAGAGTTGGGACGTAATTCCATGTTCTATCATATAGTTCTGGAATTCGAGGTCCTATACTCTCCACCACGATCTTCTTATAAGATGAAAAATTCCAAAAGATGTTTGTTACCTTTTAAACATGTAATTCATCTGTCTAAGGAACAATGTCCTAAGACACTTAAAAAAGTTGAGACCTTGATCAACAGTTGGCAGTTTGATGTATGTCATATTGTGTATACGGCGAGAGATATGCTATGCGGTTGGGATAATCAGCAGATTTTAGTCTAATCTTGGATATAATCATTGGACTGTCATTAAGAACATCCTCAAGTATCTTTGGAAAACGAGGGACTACAAGCTTATGTATGGTACTAAGGATCTGATCCTTATAAGATACACTGATTATAATTTTCAAACTGATGTGGTTTTTAGAAAATCTACTTCAAGACCAGTATTCAATCTTAATGGATACACTATAATATGGAGGAGTATAAAGCAAAGTAGTATTGCTGACTCCACCATGGAAGTGAAGTATGTAGCTACAAGTGAAGCAACAAAAGAAGTGATATGGCTAAAAAAGTTCTTGACTGATTTGGAAGTAGTTCCAAAGATGCATCTGCATATCAAACTTTATTGTGATAACAGTGGAGCAGTTGCAAATTCCAAAGAACCAATGAACCATAAATGTGGGAAGCACATCGAGCACAAGTACAATCTTATCAGGGAGATAGTACACCAAGGAGACGTGATCCACACAGATAGCCTCAGAAGAAAATTTAGTCGATTTGTTTACTGAGGCCCTCACGGCTAAGGTGTTCGAGGGTCATCTAATGGGACTAGGACTACAAATTATGTAAATCTAGGGCAAGTGGGAGAATTCATGGGTATTTGATGCCCTAATTTATTATATTTTATTCTCTCTTACTCAACATTGTACATACGTAAGCCCACTAAAGTTTTAGTCCAAGTGGGAGTTTGTTGGGTTGTATGTCCTAAAACTCGTAGTTTGTAATTATTAAACTTATTCTATTTTACAATAAAATTGTCATTGAGATTTTTCAATAAAGTTGTTATTGAACATGTAAATTTTACTTGTAGAGACATAAAAGATGGATCAAATTTGAGTATGTAACCAAAATAATCTATAAGTATAAGGATAAGATTGAGTACCTTATTCTGGGAACATTATGGATGCGGTCTGCTTTGTATTTAATGTAAGTGATACGATCCCAAAATCGTTTATATAGAGCATACGAGTGTGGGCATCCTATGCAAAAGATGTTTGAATAAGACTAGACCATGAAATAATCACTTTTCTTTATAACACCATTTAATGTTAAAATAAACTATTTCAATTCGATGATCTAAGGTAACTCAATCTCAATCCTGAGCTAACTATGAACTCCTGTTTATTTGGGATTAGCATTTAATTTGCATAGTGGTGAGTGGCTCATCATCGCCACTTGATAAGCCTCCCATTTTATGGGTAAGACCGGATAGATAGCTGGGGACATAGTCATGCAAGATGGAATCTGCTCTTACTCGCTTTTAGGGATAGTAAATAGCTTATTCCCTTAAGTACTGACTCCTAGTCTTGAATAAGGGGCACCGTTCTTTCCATGACTAAGATGGACTCAATTTATTGGTAGGACCACAAACCAATTGTTCATTAGTAGATCAGTTGAGACTTAAGGAATAAGATGTATTACAGGGGTAAAATGGCAATTTTAACCTGATTGCAAATACGTGCAACTTGTGAAAGATCAACATGTGAAAGTAATTTGGATCTTAAGCACTCTAACTCTCGTCTTGCTGGAGAAGAAGAAAATGTGCAGAGGAAATAGATCGAAGAAGGGACGACGTGTAAAAAGGGAGAAAGGAAGAGGAAAAAGAAAAAACAGAAAACATAAATGAGTTGGGAGAAGAAAGAAAAAAAGAAAAAAAAAATCATGAAAGCAATGATAATATTGTAAATTCACAAGATCATGACATTAGCAAAGGGTCATTTGATATGTCTAAGTTATAAAACTAGTGTTCCAATAATATATTTTTTTTTAAGTTACAAACTATCATATTATTTCAATTGCCAAAATGAACATAGCTTAATAGTAATTGACATAGTCTTTCTTCCTAAAAGTCAAGGTTCGGTCCCACATACTGCAGTTGTTATACTAAAAAAAGTGCTCCATTATGATTGTCGTTTTCGACAATATGCACATAAAGGAACCAAACCTCAATTCTCAGAATCAATAAAACAATATGTCAATTAAACTATTTTCATTTGCAATTATCAATTCTTTGGTTAGAATATATAATTTAAAGGAACTATATTTTAAACTAAAAATAAACAATAAAACATAACAAAATTTAAATTTTCAAAGATTTTAACAATTTGTCAATTTTTTTTAAAAAAAGAAAAGTTGTAAAAACAGTCGTCAGAAAATACATGGAAAACACACCCAAATATGACACGTGCCTCTCTTTAAACAAAAGGATGGCATATTAAGATGAGAAAGAAGTCAAAGGAATGAAAAGACACTCTTAAATCCAACAAAAGGATCAACTTCCCTGCTTTCCGTGGCAGTTTCTAAGGAGCACAAATTCTGTCTGCTTTCTACAGATGGGCTCTGCTGCTTCTTCCAGTTGGTACTGATATTAGGGCTCTCTGGGCGTGGCCGCTTGTTTTCCTTCAACATGGAGATATCAAAACACACCATTGGCATGGATTCCATTGGACCACTTGAATCTCTTGAAGAAGCCTGATTCAATTTGCTGTATCTATCTCCTCCTCCTGCCTTTGTATTTTCAGAATTTTGGTGTACTACTGGAAAACTGTTGGCTTTTCGTTTAATATGATCGAATATGGTTTCCTCGGTTACAATTATTTTGCTTCCTTCTGTCTGAAGACCGAAGTCCCCTGTTGTTGTTATTATTAGCAATCATTAGAATTTGTTTATAACGAAGGAAATACTAAATGTTAAATTTGAGATTGATTGAAAAGGCATTCATGATCCAATATGCAATGTCGAAGCTATCATTAAAATGTTATATGTCATATCATATCACTATGGTCACTTTCACAATGAAGATCAGAGATAAAATCTAGTTGTAGATTGAAGCTACATCAACCTTATTTCTATCTATCCACGAGTTTATCTACTTTGTTGTGTTGTCCCTATTGTATTCGATAAATGTTTCTTCCAATTTGAAAGATTTAGGGAGAAGTTGGGTTGCTAATTTTTTCAGCTTGGTAGGTAATGTTATTAATGGTGGCCTTTTGTTTCTGCTCCTTGAGTTTGGGTGTTTTATGAAGTTTTTTTCAAAAAGAAAAAAAAAAAAAAAAAAGTTTTAGAAAACAAGTTTGTGTCGTCACCTTCCATCAATGTTTTATCAACAAGCTGTGTTGTCCACCTTCCAAAAACAAGTTTTGAAAACTAAAAAACTGGTTTATAAAAACTTGTTATTTAGAAAAAAAAAAAAAACATTTGAACTTGAAAACCACAGTAAAGATTGGAGGGCATGACTTTGATAAGAGCTAAGAGGTCAGGAGTTTAATCTATGGTGGTCACCTATTTAGGATTTAATATCCTACGAGTTTCATTGACACTCAAATGTTGTAAGGTTGGATGGGTTGTCCCGTGAGATTAATCAAGGTGTGCGTAAATTGACCTAGACACTCATGGATATATTTTATAAAAAAAACATAATAAAGATTTGAAGGGAAACACAATATAAATTTAAAATATGTAAAAACTAATCTAGAAAGTTAAAAGAAAAATGATTCTAAATATCAACCTTCCATTCTAAGACTATATTTAAAGCGAATAGATACATACCTTTATCAACATCCATGAAATGTCGTTTAGAAGTGATGTGGCTTTGTAGGGTCAGATATTCATTATTTCGTAGTTCCTTTCTGAATGCTGAAAACGAATCCACATTGGCATGAGGAGAAAGTTCATTTCTCTGTGTCACTTCCAATGCTTCAACCTGGAGTTCTAGCGGCTGCTTATTGTTAGTTAGACTATATGTCACTGGTGCAGGTGAATGAGCGCTACTTTTTGATGCAGCCAACACAGGAAAGCTTTTAGCTTTCTCACGTATGTGGTCAAATACAGTTCTTTCAGTGATGATTTTGCATTCATCTTCGTCGTTGCCAGTTGCAGGCTTGGCTGCCACAATTTCAAGTTACATTTTTCTTTGTTAAGGAAATCAAGAGAGAAATATAATACAAGGCACGAGTTTCGCTCTTGACTCTCAAAATTTTACGTACCTTCCTCCAAGTCTTCGTCTAAGAGGTTGAAACTCGGCCTGGAAATTTTTTAAGTGAAAGGCGAGAATATTTCTCAGCCTCAAATGTCATAATAAAGGTTTTGTCACGGCAAAGGGCATTATTTTCTACTTCGAATGAAAAGTTTCGAGATCTAGAAGTTCACTCACATGGAATCAAGTAATGCGTTTGAGTTGCCAGATATGGGCAGCTCTTCCGTTGCAGCTTGTGGTAGAGGTTCACTGTCGTCGTCAATGACATATACTTCCTCAGGTGGATGAGAGGATAATGGCATTCTTCCCCATTTGTTTTTCGCGTTTAAATTTCGTTCCATTAGTTGAACTTTTCGGTGGAGATCAATGCCAACTGTATGAAGAAACATTTAAAATCGTATCGAAGTGCGCTAGGGAATTTGTTAATCCAAGTGGGTTTGCAGAACTTCCGAAACAGTATTGATTCTTACTGTATTCATCAAAAATAAGATCGGCTTTGATCGTCAACTTTCCTTGTTGTGGATATGAGACAAGAACAACTGCACTGTAGGGGCTGCAGAAAGAGCAACGTAGTAGCATGAAAATGTTATATCGATGCTATAATTACTATTTTTTAATCAAATTATCATTAGACAACATAAGTTCACTTTTTCCACGTAAGAAAAAGTCAATATGGGATAAAGAAATTTTTACTCCCTCAAAAACGTCATGGAATTGGAAAGAAATAACCACCTTTTGAAATAAGACCATAATGTTTACTTACCCATAATCGTAATGATAACTAATATGGCATTTAAGAAAAATTTTGTTGGTTAATGAGCTATAGAAGGTTAAGAGGCTCGAGTACCTGGAGAATTCATCGACCCTGCAGCACCAAACAAATGGAGTTAAACTAAGTAGGCTACACTTGGAACAAGCGAAATTCACACGAGAAGTTTAAAGCACTCTCACCCAAAAAAGCATTTAGATTTATAAATATTAGAGGTGTTTAAAAAGCCCGATACTCGAAAAAATCGATCAATCCAACCGAATCCGTGCAGTTTGAGTTGGATTATCAATTTATTTGGATTGAGTTGTTCAAACAAATGAAAATTTTATGGGTTAGGTAGGATTCAAATAAATGAAAATTTTATGGGTTGGGTTGGTTCATGGGTTTACCTAATATAACCCAAACCAACCCGAATTATTATTAACTTTAAAATATATTTTTTATTATTTATAACACAATTGTTTATACATACACTGATTTTAATTTTATTTAATTCCAATATTTTTTGAATAATTTATTTTTTAACTCTTAAAAATAGTTTCTTTGCACTCTAAAATAAAAATTTTCACTATATAAATTGAAATTGAGTTGTTAATCTTAATTCAATATATGAAAATAATTAAATTAGATTTTTACATATTTACGTTTTGTTTCTTTTTAGAACAAAATTTTAAAATAAATGATCCGATTAGCCCGAACCAACCCAATCCAAATATTTCATGGTTGGGTTGGGTTTATTTTTTAATAAATGTCTAAAAAGTCTTTCAACCTAATCCAATCCAACCCAACCCATTAACACTCCTAATAAATATCTAAAACCTGAACCTTTGCCCTTTTCTTATAAAATACAGGCTAAGTCTTCTGCTTAAATTTATACATCAAAGTTTCAAAGTAATCACCTTATTTTCTCATGAAAGAGGATCTGGTTATCTTCTTCTGAGCCAACAATCTACGAGACAGAGTTCTCTGTTGCAACATTCAATTCTGGGTGAAAAAATAGAAATGATTATTTGAAGTCAACATACCATTTCAGCGTAATGTCGTTTATTTGGTCGGTAAGACTGGGGCAATCTAGTTAATGTTACTATGAGCTTGGCCTTCGCTTGCCTAGGGCATTCAGCTTCCTCGAGCTTCAGATCCACTTCCGGTGGTAAAGATGATAATGACTCCTTGATATGATTCCCAAATGGGTATTTTCTGCCAGTGACTATCTCTATTTTCCTTGGATCAGCTTCAGCAAGTTCCTCAAATGATTTTATTCCCATAGAATGCAACGCCTTCAATAAATTATATGAAAGGATTCATGGAAAACACAAAGGAGTTTCATCAAGAACCTAATAGACAATGTTTAGGAAGCAATAAGAGGTTAAATAGAAACCTTCGCAGTCACCATTCCGATGCCAGGTAATTGTTTGAGTAAATAGGGACTGTCATCCCAGAGTTTCTGATATAAAGATTTTGCAAGAAGCATTGAGTTGAATGTTCCTTCGTAGTTCTTTCTGTATACAAAATATTCTTTCATGCATTTGGCAATTCTGCATCCATTTGAGCAAATAGAATTCATGTCCTGTGCAAGAATACCAGTTGTAACAACTTCTTTCGAGCACAATATTATTTAAAAGCCACTTGCTTTATGAGAAAATGAACCTGACTGAGGGATAAATCGTGAATTAAAGGGTCACCGGTCAAGCAATCATTTGCTAAAATAAATATTTTCTCTTCTCTCGTCTGTATACGCTTTTTCTTCTTCCCATTTTCACCAAGAATGTGAAAACGCAGCCTCCCATCTTTATCATTGTTTACATCATTTAGAAGCTTCTTCTCATTGCGCCTAAGCTGGATCCCTTTATTTCCCCAAATTATTCATATCCTCCTTCAATTGAATTCTGAAAAACCAGCAATATTCACAAGGGAAAAGATCAGAGACGCATACAAGCAATTTCCTCGGCATGGCAGATGATATGTAGCGCCTCCTCTAGACTACAAATTTCAGGGGCATGCATAATGTGTTTCATGGTATCAAACTTCAAATAGTATTTAGTCATCAACCTCCCGGGATCTGCTGACAAAAAGGGAAAGGAAATCAGGAAGTTCTATTTCATTCAATAGTAGAAATAGTTGATGCCGTTCTCTAAAGTTTACCTAGTGGCTTCAAGAGGAAGCCATCTTCATCCATCCAAATCATTTGATGTCGAGATAATTCATTTACTTTCTCAATGCAAATGTCTGATTGTAAATTACCATAGATTATAGTTTCCAACCAGAGCATATGGAGGGTTGAGTACACAGAAATATTACCAAAACAATTCAATTAAATTATACGATAGAGTAAGTTATAGTACCTTCCATGTGCTTCTCCGTATTATGATTAGGAATTCCATTTCTTATAGCATATTTCTGCGGATTCTAGCTTGCAAATAAATTTGTACGATTTTTTTTAAATGGTTAAGATAAAAACAAAAATATCTGGAATATATAATCAAAAGGATGGCATGGGAAAATGTACACACCTTTTTCATTCTTACATACAAATACGAACACTTCATCCATTCAATTGCTTTTATTATATCTGGGATGGTCATTTGAACTATCTCCGCATTTAAATGCTCCGTCACACATGACAGCAATCTAAATTCGAGAGAGCATATGTAAAACAAAACATTTGAAGTGTTCCATATAACATGCTCAGTTAAATACATACTGCGATTCCACAATTTCACATCCATTCAGGAGATTCTCATACAAATGGACCTAGAATAGCAATAAGAAAAATCAACTCCAAAACAAATTAACTTTGTCAACTTCCAAGTGAAGAAAGAAAATGAGAGAAATGAAGCTAGATATCATGTCATTACAGTGTCTCTTCTTGTCATGATTATGACAATTCCTGTGTCATCAAATGGAGGCCGACCTGCCCTCCCACACATCTGCGTATAACAAAGCGGACCAGATTTTTAAGACCACAAGACAATTTCCTGAAAGAAATAGAAATAGCCAATCTTATCTTGAAATAGCCAATCTTATCTTTCTGTGAAATGTGATTGTGAGTCTTTTCCACCGATTCCACCGCATTTCACCACATTTCAGAAAGACACATGTTGGATCACCAAAGAAAAGAGGTGAAAACAGGAACCAGGAAAAAAGCATATCGTGACAATGAAGAACCTGTAGTATGGTGGACCGATCATATTCCATGTAAAGGCCCTTCTCCTTGTTACTACATGAATAAGGTAGAAATTAGATGTGTGGGATATAAGTTTCAGTTAACTTTCTAGCATTTTTCTTTTAGAATCCCCAAACAAGTTGAATAGAAAGAGGTGCTGAACATACAAGTGCTGTGTTGATTTTATTATGACTGTATGTGCCGGCAAGTTAATTCCATGAGCAAGAGTATTTGTAGTGCAAATAACTTGAATATCACCCTTGAGAAAAAGACTTTCAATGAGATTGCGATCCTTCAAGCAAAGTCCACCATTGTGATAGCCAACTGTAAATGTGAGATGTTTATTTCCACACCATCAAGTAGCCAGATAATAACTCAACAACACGAGTTTTGAAATAAATTCAGGAAGACATGAGTGCATTAAGAAAAGGAGAAGAAGTGAGCCCTCTACCACCATAAAGAATATTAGATTGCATTTGCTTATCACTGCATGATAGTGAAGCTTCTCGTAATCTTTCCAGCTGTTCCTTGCTTTTGATAAATGGATTTGAATAACCGAAGGTCATTGCTGTTTGTGAGAGCCGTTGAGCTGCTTCTTGCGCTCCTTTTCTAGTTGAACAAAACACTAATGCAGATTTTCCTCTTGAATATTGCATGAGAACATCTGTGAACTCATTTGGAAATCTACATTTCTTAGTATAACAATATTAGATGTGCGAAAACAGAAGCAAATAAAATAATATTGGTTAAGAGAAAATTTCTTGGTCCCACTTACCAAAAATGTAGTTCTGAAGGCGCTGTAATACACAATGAAACGAAGTTGGAACTGTTAGATAATTCCAAGCATACTTTATGCTCATTGTGACTTCTTGAAAGTAATCTATTCTATTCTATGCAGAAGTTCGATCAAGTACCTTCTCAAACATGAAATCATTTTTAGCAGGGGCATAGCCTGCAGAAAATTTACATAATTAAGTATACAACAGGAAAACAAAAAACAAATACAAAACAAAACACATCATGTGCTGCATACTTATTGGTATTTCCATTTATTCTAAGCACTGAACCATCTCGTACTTGCACTCTACATTTATAAAATAGTAGACTGCACGTGACAAGAAGAAAACCAGAAACTGGTAATTTCAGAAATCAATTACCGAAAACTTTGCTGGTTAACTTTATAGGCCTCATTTCCTCTCCAAACCTGATGGAACATTGAAAACCAAATGAAATATGCTTGATCCAGCAATGAAGACACTACATATGGCTGCTATTTAATACCAAAAGCGTACCTTTTAACTCCTTGAACAGGGACGCTAAGCCATTCCGCTGCAACGGTATAAATCAAATCTTAAGATGCAACAAAAATTTAAAGTATTTCCATAAACTTGGAGGTGCAACTTAAACTAATAATAAAAACCTAACGTAAACTTACCAAGATCCCCAATATTTGGGATTGTGGCAGATACAGCTAAGAAGCGAACACGTGAGAGAGGACTGGATTTCATTTCGGGGTTGCGAGCAATCATTTTAATTCTACTAACTATAGCTTCCAACACCGCTCCACGTGGGTCATTCAAAAAATGAACTTCATCAATAAGTACAAGAGCTATGTCACTGAAGAAGCCCAAACCACCATCCTTTATGCGATAGTGAGTCACTGCATCAAATTTCTTTAATGTAAAAAAAAAAAAAAAAAGGTATTTAGCCATCCTGAAAATACAGCTAAAAATGAAACCAATGAAAGTCACCACTTACATTTACAGTATGGGATCACTGCATCAAATATATGCAAGTGACATTCAAGTAACAAGAAGTGCCTATAACTATTGAAATTTAAGACTATGCAGCTTGGGGCAACCATGTTAAGCAAGAAGAATGGCTCTCTGGAAAAGAATGTGAAAATAAACTTAAAAGAGTTCTGTGGCTAATAGTGTTATTAGCATTCAATTGCACGTGGCCTTAATTTCGTCTAAGCATTAATACATGAAATAAAGGTTCTATATCCTCACGAGAATCCTGTGTTCAAAGTGATGACCTCAGGCGTTGTTACAATAATGTCAGCTTCTTGTATATTCTTCACGTTGTAAGTTTCATTATCTCCTGTTAGCTCCAAACAGCTGACCCCCCAAGACCCGAATTTCTGATTCCAATCACGGACCTTCTCCTGTACTAAGGCCTTAGATGGGGCAATATATATCTGCATAAATATAAAAGAAAGATGGAAAGCATAGTCATCTAATACTGAATGCAAATAAAAATTCAACTTGAAGGTAATTTGTCCGATGCAAGAATAATATCCCTTCAAAATTGTAATTTTCCCTGTAAATCATGTTTTTTAAAAAAACGATGCGATAAATAGTAGCATCTTTGTGTACATGGACAAACATACCCACAGTAAAAGAGAGCTAAGAAGCAATGAAACGTGGAAATTTGTTGAGGAGAAACAATTCATGCTCATGAATTGAATAAAAAATACTGCAATGATTGTCCTATATTATGACAAGAATAAATTTAGCATTCTCTTTACACTTGTCCGATGGCATAATTGCATGTGGCACCTACGCTTTTTAGAGTTCCCTTTACATGGACGAACTTCCCTTCGGCAATAAAATTTGAAAGAAGCCTCAAAATGCAAAGCTCAAACAGTACAGTTTTACCACTCCCAGTAGGTGCTGAAATGACCATGTTTGTATCGGAGTTGAAACAAACAGGGAAACATTCACTCTGCAATGAATTGAAGTACCTGTTTGTAGTGAGAATAATAAGAATGGATTAGCTTAGTTCACAACTTGAGTCGGAGAGAACACAACATATATAAGAGGAAACAGTCATGTGAGAATGTGTACTTCAATTTTAATTTCCAATATTATCTCACATCTTTAGGAATTAGAAAGCGACAATAAGTTCGTCAGTTAAAAGGTTAAGATGGTCGATTTCTACTCCAACTTTGAACTTCCTTGAAACTAGTTTGAAACAAACTCTGTGATATCCTAATTGAGAAATAATGAGAAAGTAAATACAAACTCAATGGCAGAACTGATGCTTCTAAACAGACTGATAGAAAGCGATGATCAGTTCGTTCTATTGCAAGAAGCAGACGGCTGAAGAAGATATGCAATGGGCAACATAATAATATGCCTAACAACTAGAAGATTTACAGAGTTAAATGTGAAATATATAATATGTATCGTTCAATTTTGGGAACTTGTTGAGTTTGAAATCAATCAAAGAAAAATCATATATACTAACTTAATAATCGATCTACTGTAGTTTCTGAGTATATCAGAGCTCAAGTTTCAACAAAATTGGCATGTTACCTGAAACTAAAAGTCGACCGAAGTGGTGCGGGTAAATCTGACACGGATTTCAGTGAATATGAGTCCATGATCGCGTTAGAATAATTGAGTTTATTGATACTGAAACGAGGAAAACACTACTGTCAATAGTAAGATCTTCTATACACTTAATAAACAGATAATAAAATAAACACAGCATGTTTAAACATTACGAAGAAGAAACGAAGATTTGCACATTCGTTAGTCAATCCTGACCATAAACATCCAGAGATTCGGACGGAAACGTCTATAAAACAAATACAATGTAAACGAACCAGAAATACGAAGAAGCACCGAGAATTCAAAGGCTCAATCAAGAATGGACGTCCAAATTCTTTAAGTGAAAAAAAAAAAAAAAAAAATCAATCCAAGCAATGAAATCATGCAGCGGCAAACTCAAATTCAGAACCGTCATGAACGGAATCCGTCGAGAATCTCGCAAACATTTAATACACATTTATGTAATATAGCCAAAACTAAAATCGAAGAACGGTGTAATACCGAAGTCGTTCTGAACTCTTACCTTAACAGAAATGTTTCATAACAGTTTGTTCAGGCATGATCAATGATGAAACTAGTATTCCATTGTCTGTGCACTACTTCCTCTCGGCGGTTAAAATGAACAGATTCGGGAATTTCAGTCTCGATGTTCGTTTCGAGAGCGCTGTGAAGCCTTTGAAATGCGACGGCAAGAAGAATGAAAATGAAAACTTAATTCCTCTGAAAAGGTAAGGAAATAAGTTCAAAATGAAAATGGCATGGAAGACGAAATTGAAATGTCCACTGTATCACCCGAGTTGAAATGGCGGGAATCTGTATGCGTAGGCTGCGGCGATTTGGGAACCTTTTAATTTTTTTTATTGTTAAAGTATAATTTTGATTCTCAAGTTTCGTTAAATTTTAATCGTTATAGTTTCAATAAATCACAACTTCAGTTTTACCGAAATTGATTGGAAGGAAGTAAAATATATGAATATATATTTACAATATTTATAGTAAAAATATTATAGATAAAATTTTTTTAAAAAATCAATAATAAATTAACATTGACAGTCAAATTTAAGATTTATTGAAAAGATATGTACTGAAATTGAACCATTAAAAATATATAAATTAAAATTGAATAAATTTAAAAATATAGGAACTAAAAGCAGTATTTAATCTTTTTATATATATAACGTTGAGACTTGTTTTACCTTTTATCCCTAATTTTGTGAGAGTGGAATTTGATGCGTTTTTTCCTTCTGTTTTTTTTTTTGTTAAGCTATGAAAAATACACTATACATGAAAATTGAGACATGAATTGTTATAGCAATGGTCTAGAATGAAATATATAGATAACTACATCGTTTCTAGTCTTGATATCATTTTAAAATTTTAAAGGATTTCTATTCTAATGATAGTTTTGAAAGTTTATAAAATATGAGAGAATTTTTTTACTTATGTAAGAATACTTTTTTAGATAAAAGAGAAAATTCAAAAGTATTTTTCTTATAAGGATAATTATTAAAATATAAAACTGAACCGATTTTGTAACGACCCAACTCCCTAGGACTCGAACTAGACCGTTACTATACACATGAATGCATAGAATTTAAAATGACACATTTTCATAGCGAAATGAATGTTAGATAAATAAAGTCAAATAAAAGATTTTCATTAAAACTAAATAAAAGTCAAATAACAAAGTATCCATAAATCATAATTAGAAATTTAATGAGTCTCGAAAAGTATAAAACATGAAGGTTGAAAAATATGAAGGAATTTAAACATAAGCGGAAACATAAAATTGGTTCAAATGGTTAAAGGATTTCTTTTGTCATTTGTCAATGTGCCCTCAAATTTTACGAAATTATAGAATTTGAATTGGGTAAAACTCGGGGAGTTAAAAATTTATTTTCAAAAAACTTTCTAGAGTTTAGATGCTAAAACTTGTAATTAAATTTTTTGGCATAAAAAAAGAATTTACAGGGGAGAGAATGAAACAAAAATTGAGATACTTCTAAGTTCTAAAGTGAGAATATACAACAAAAGTCAGTGGAAACAAATTTCCAAAATAAAAGGACTCATGGGGGTCCCTTCAGAAATATCACGATTTCCAAAAAAATATCTAATCCATTTCAGACTCTTCCTTCCTCCAGTGAACTGCCGATTGGCAGCGGCAACTTTCTCCTCTCTAAAACCTCCATAGAGAATTTGCAGTTTCACTATTCCTCATGGCCATCTTTATCTCTCCATCGATCCACCACTTAATGCCGCCGATGGCTTCTTCTCCATCTCTTGCGCATCCTAATGATCATAGCAACCACATCTTAAGGTAATTTCATTAACAGAGATCAATCGCTAAGAGTTCTACCTTTTTCCTCTTCTTCATTGATTTACTTAGAATGGAAGAGATTTTTAATTTTACAAGCTTATATATAAGTTTGAATCTTAATTCCTCCAATTTTACTGCTGAATAATACTTCTGATGGAAGAATTTTGGTCGGAAGGAGGCAGAGATGGACCGCGATTAGATGCATCGCAAAAGAAAGAGCGAACAAAACAAACTATTACGAGCTTCTTTTTAATTTGACGAGCTTATATATAATTTTGAGTCTTAATTCCTCCAATTTTACTGCTAAGTTATACTTCTGATGGAAGAATTTTGATCGGAAGGAGGCAGAGGTGGACGGCGATTAGATGCAGCGGAAGAGAAAGAGCGAACGAGACGGACTATTACGAGCTGCTTGGAGTTTCTGCAGATTCAAATGTTCAAGAAATCAAAGAAGCCTACAGGAAGTTGCAGAAGAAATTTCATCCAGATATTGCAGGCCAAGAGGTTAATTAATTTCTTGTGGAATTGATCGCAAAACACTTTGATTAATTACTGTCCGATGATTTTTGAACTTTGTTAGGGCCACGAGTATACGCTGAGGTTGAACGAGGCGTATCGGGTTCTGATGAGAGACGATAAAAGGAAGGAATATGACACTTCAATGGGTGCAATGAGGGTGAGATTTGGGAGTTATGGCTCTGGATTAGGTTACAGTTCGTGGAACGGACCTCTGAGACCTCAGGCTTTGTTTGTTGACGGGAATGCATGCATAGGTATGTATGGCTGTGTTCCTCTTTCAATATTCATTATGTATATGAACTCTTTAAAAAAAAACCATGTTTGTTAGAGAATTTGAAAACAGAAAATTAAAAATAAATAACTCGGTGAAAACATAAATATTTCATATATGTATCTTGTTTAAAAAGTGTTTGATGCTATATATTTATATCTTATATAATTATTATTAATTTATTTATGAATATGATTTATATTTAATTTTTTTAAAAGAATGAATAGAATTTATAACATGATATATTCTATTTCTAAATATTCTTATTTTTATTTAAAATAATTATGTATTTTAAAATTTAAAATTCAAAATCCGCATATAATGAAAACATAAGAATATTGTTTTTAGAATTTACACTGTTTGGATCATAGAACTCATTAAATTTGAAAACATAAAATGTGATCCATATTCTCTACTAAACCGGTCCTTACATATTTTTTGGTTTACATCTTATTTTGGTCCACTTTTAAATTTGTTCCCTTTTTTGTCTCTATTATATGATATTATATTAAATTTACCTATGCCCGTGGATTTAAGCTTTTAGATCAATCGATAATTTGAGATGGTATCAAAATTTAGAGTAGATGGTCTAAAGAGGTTATGTGTTCAAATCTTAGAATGTTATTTCCTCCCCAATTAATATTAACTTCCACTTGTTGGATCTTCTACATATTTTAAATCCACAAGTGAGGAGTGTTAAATGATATAATATTAAATTTACTTTATCTTTCGAACTTTCAAAAGAATAAATATTTTGATTCTTACTTTTATTTCTTTTTTAACAAATTAATGGCATAATTTTGAATATGTGTACTAACACGTTAAAAAGGACCATAATTTCAAAACCACAAAATCACATACATCGAATATTAGACGAATAAAAATTAGATGGAAAAACAATATAATAAAGACTAAAATGATTGTTTTTAAAAGTTGAGATACTATAATAAATATTACGAATATTTTTAGACAAAAAATAAATAAGCATAAAAGTTTACGAAAAATAAATATTTTAAAAATTTAAAAACTAAAGTGAAACAAATGTGAAAGTTTATGGACCAACATAAAATTTATACCTACAATTTTATTAGTTGAGTAAGTAATTGTTTGAGATTCATAACTAGTGTGAGGAGATCTTGTAGCAAGGAAAGAATAGTTTAAATCTTGTTGTTTTCTTAAACAAAATTTAAATTCAGCTGTAAGAAAGTTATTAATTTCATCTGGTTAGATTTAGCTCACTTTGTCACATAGATAAAAAAAAATAGTAAAGAAGATTCAAATTGGCTATTCTTAATTAATATTACAAACTATTATCAAAATGGGCACAACTCAACTCAACTACCATAATGTTTATATTATCAACCTTAAAGTCAGAGGTTTAATTTTCCACTTCATGTAGTTAAAAAAAATTTAAAAAATAATTACAAACTACTTCCTAATATGAACATGAGAGACCTGCATAATTTTTCACAGGATGCAGGGAATGCGTACACAATGCAAGTAATACATTCACCATGGATGAGACTCTTGGCCGTGCACGAGTAAAGGTTCAGTATGGAGACAATGATCAGAAAATTCAGGTATAGGAGAAAAAAAAATGAGAGAGTAAATTACGAGAAAAATAGAACTTAAAAGAACACTAAACAGCGTCTTTTTGTTTCATTGTTACAGGTTTCAGTGGAATCGTGTCCTGTGAATTGCATATATTGGGTAGAAAAGGAGGAACTGGAAGTGTTGGAGTATTTGATGCAGCCACTGCCTAAGGAAGGATATGGAGTGTTCGGAGGCGGCTGGGAAATTCCAGCCAATGTCTTTATGGCGGCCAAGGCCTTCACCATGCAGCTGAAACGCCAGAAGCAGGACACAAGTTATGGTGAGTAATCGAAGCTATCATCATCAATTGGATTTTTGTTCAATTCCAATACTTGAGTGAACAACATTGTGTTTTATTGAAGGTTTGATTTAATTAAAGGTTAAATTATAAATTTGATCTTGATAGAGTTTGATAAAATTCTCCTAAATAGTTTCTAATTCTAAATCATATGGATTATATTTTAATTTTTTTCCAAACCATGGGTCAAATTTATAATTTAACCTATAATTAAGTTTTTCATAAGTCATAATCCATCAACTTAAGCTTTTGAATTCATTGGTATAATTTAACTGATATCAATGCAAGAGATTTGACCATTTGTAATGTCATTTCTTCTCAAATTATTATTGATTTATACTTTTTTAAAACAAATTGATTTCTACTTGTGTTTGCTACAACTTTTCAAGCTATAAATGAGGGAGAATATTAAATTATCGATATAATTAAGTTACTATAATCCATCAACTTAAACTCTTAAACTTTTGAGTTGATTGATGATTTTAATATCTTTCGTCATATGTACTAACAGGAGCAGAAACTGTGGAAGAAACTCCAGCTCAAGCTGAGGCTCGAGCGAATGCCACCATGAAAATACAGAGGGAGAAGTTCTATGGAGTTTGGAATTGGGTAAAACGAGTTTTTGGTGATAGATAAATCTCAAAGCGTGGAAAAATGTTCTCAAACCCATTTTTGAGAACCATCTTATTGTGCATATTATAGTCATTATGTGAAAATACAATAGAGAAACAACCAAAAAGGTCAAGTTTTACAAAGCATTGATACCGAACAAAATAGGTAGATTGTCGAGCCTTCAGTAGTCAAGTCATAAATATGTCGAAATCATTTTTATCCCTTCTGTAGCTTCTCCACATTGTTATAGGCCCTTCGAACGGAAGTCGACGAAAAACCCGAGCAGTTTCATCCCAAGCCCTTACTATTATACACTAATTAAATCTGCATTTGCCTGTTCCTGCACAAACTTCACATTCTTCTGCAACGCCAGCAGCATGGCTTAAGCAGTGACTTATTCTATCATTCACAACATCCTGACAACAGAACCATAACAAATATAGTCTCTCTTTTATCATTTTATGACACTGCTTTCTTCTATCCTATACTGGAAAAAGAATGTACTTCAGAAATACTTACCACAAGTTTTTCGTGAAGACCGAGAGGCGCGGTTATTATATACGATATTCCTGGGTGATCCTTTGCTGCTTCGGCTGTTAAGGAAGGAATATCCTGCAAAATTTCACCCATTGCTATCATCAATCCTCTTACCAAACCAATGATAGAAGATGCAAAGGCCACCAGTTCATTTCCATCGAATTAAGTGTCCTACAGTGAGTTACCTGTTGCCAATGTCGACCAGGAAAGAGAAAGAATGGGCTTACGATGATACGTTTGGCCCCTTGTTCAACGCACAATGCAAACGAGTCTCTTATTGACGGTTCAGCCAGCTCCTGTGTTGTTTTAGAACAAAGTAATGAAAATTCATTAGAGCTCACCCATCCATCCCTGCTACCAAAAATATCTTAAAGAATAAACTGGAAGCCAAGAAACCGTAAGTACATTAGACATGATTGTGACAGTTACTCTTATCATGTGTTGAAACATATGTGCAGAGCCGGAAAGGTAAGAAAAAGACAAAGAAACTACAGACAGTACGATGGCATAGAATATTTCTGCACCAGTATTCACATTGAATGGTAATTTATGTTGTTTTTGTATTCATTGGGTCCTATGTTCATTTGAAGGCTACAGATGTTGTACTTCAAAGTGTAGAAAAGTTATAGCCACAAACCTATGCATATTTTCATAAATCAAAAGGACCTTGATGTTGAATAATTGAATTATGGTTTACTTTTAATCCTAACTAATCGATCAAAAGTTAATAACGTAAGCATAGCTCAATTAATTCGACGAAAAACCTACGGTTAGGACCACCATTGTTAAACTAAACAAAAGGTTTAAATACTACTTTGGTCCTTGTTAGTTCATTTTAGTATTTATACTTTCAAGATGTTTATTTTAGTCCTTATACCTTCAAATTTGGTCTCTATATTTTTAAAATATTCATTTAATTCTTGTCTTTTCAACTTTAGTTCATTTTGCTACTTGAAATTCAAATGAAATAAAAATAAAAACGAAGAGACCAAAATGATAAAAAAAAATCAAAATGAACTCGAGTTAGAAGTAGGGACGAAAATGAATGTATTGAAAGTATAGAAATTAAAATGAACCAAAGTAAAAGGATGGGGAAACACTATTTAAACTTACATAAAATGCAGCATTAATTTTCAAAAACCAACCACCAAAATGAATAATGATACTTTAAGGATGAAATGAGTAGTTTACTACCTAAGTATAAGAAACAGTTGAAAAGAACATACCATGTGAGCAGGCTCTACAATAGGGTAACCAGTTTTATCCCTAAACATAGCAACGAACTCATCTGAAATTTTCAAACAAATTCAGAACCGCAAGAGGATTAGATTAGCCTGCATAGAACTTCAAAATTTCAGCCAAATTCCAAAATCCAAAACCCTAGCTTACTCAGCATGAGGTTAGATTCCCGGCGGCGCGAACCGTGGTCGACGATGATCACGGCATCTCCGGCACCAATCCGATCTCCGCTCCGATTAGAGCTTCCATTATCAACACTCATACGGAACCGCGAGGTGAAATTCCTGAATCTAGAGAGCCGTCGGATCAGAATTGGAGATTTCTGAGATGCGCAGATTGTGTATTTTCTTCTAGTTTCCACTGCTGAAGAACTTCAATGGCGAAACGGACGACCATTAGAGGCAATTTAAGAAAATTGAAAAGAAAATTAGGTCGAAGATTTTCAGACCTCTTCAGTGAAATTTGCGGAGTGACGATGGATAACGATGTCATGGGTTCTGATCCTTTGCAGAGAGAAAGGCTAGCTAGTCTTCTGGACTTGATTGGAATGATTGACCTAGTAAACGACGTCGTTTGCAAAAATAAATTGCATTGGGCCATTGGCCTAGGAGGAAGAAAATGTTGATTTTTACAAAAGTAATCCATTTTTATTGAAAATTGCAAATTTGATCTCGATTTTATAGATCAGATCAACCCAATGACCCGTTGATCAAACATGAGAGGAAGACATGGATTTTTTTTAAGTATGACAAAAGAGTATGGAAATTTGAACTCCATATGTGTGATGAATGGGAAATTTTGTACTAATAAGAATATTATCACGTCCATTTTTTAAAAGTCGATATGTATCACAAGTTGAAACTGAAGATAAAAGTCAATAAATCCTGATGATAATATGTGTTTTTATCATAACCATTGAATCGAATAAATTAATTTATTCTAATATTTCGATCCATGTTCAGTTAAGTCGAAGTAGGCTTAATTTAGTCTAAAGACCAATCCAACCTGAGATCCAATTAGTTGGGCTCAAGAATTAAAGTGCATAGACAAATCAATCCCAACCCTACAAGAGAACTGTATAAATAGAAGAGTTCTCATTGATTTGAGGTGTTAGAATTTGAAGGCTTTAGAAACTCGTGAAACTGAATACTTATTGAAGATACATGTTATTTGAAGATACAAACGTTCTTCTAAGACTTCAATTTTAAGAAGATTCACGCGCTTTGTTTCTTCAAATCAAGTGTACACATTCAAGAGATAATTAAACGATCAAGTGCTAGAGATCAAACTATATCTGTATAAATCTACATAAAGCAAGTTTAATGCTACGAAATACGTTTCTCTAAAACCTACATGTGAATGACGTCAATTAACTTTTTTTTGTTTTTTTCTTTTCACGATATGTGGGATAGGGAAATCAAATCTTAATCTAACAAATTTTATGGGTGTTGAGCTATACTCATTTTGACGTATATGTCGATTACTATTAAATTATGCTTAGTTTGACGATATGAACGTCTTCGTTGTATGATCAAAATCATTTTTTTTATTTTAATTGAAGAAAACAATTATTTCTATCTTTTAAATTTTTTTATCCATTGAATTTGAAGCTTGAATAAGTAATGAGACTAATATATTTTTAAAATTCAAATAGAAAATTATCTATGAGTTCACTGAGTTATAAAAATCGAACCAATAGAACACTCAAAATCAAGTCATTAAAAAAAATCACAAAATCAACCAAAAAAAGGAAAAAGTGGTAAAAAGAAAATGCCATAAATTCAAGAAAAAAAAAATTGTCTATGCCCAAAATGTCCTAATGTAGCTAAAATAATCTATACATATAGATGGTCCCTATTTGATCACGATACTAATAAATAGCCATAATTTTTTTAAGGGCATGTTTGGATTGACTTGAGAAAAAAAAAGTCTTTTAGAAAACTTATTTTTATTTAATCACTTTTGATAAAAATAAAAAAAAAAAAAGATTAAAATACAATTAAAAAGCTATTTTGAGTGGTTATCAAATAATTCAATTTTTTTCAAACTGACTTATTTTTAAATTAAACACTTGAAAATATATTCCAAACATACTCTAAAATAAAAATCAAGACTTAATTAATTGAATGCGTAAGAGCCTGTTGGGTAGATAATTCAGATTCTGTTTTATGTTTTTTTAAAGGTGAGTTTAGTAAATATGTTTTTGGTCGACAACTCAGATTCTATTTCAGAAAACTATTTTCGAGTTCTATTATCCAAACCGTACAAAAACATTTTTATATTTTAATTGTATCTAGATTTTGAATTTTAAATATTAAAATACATAATTATATTAAATAAAGATAAAAGTATTCAGAAATACAATACGTGAGGTTATAAACTCTATTCATTTTTTTAAAAATATAATGTATATTATTTACTGTATTATAAATTATATAATATTAAAAAATAATAATTATATAATTTTTTTAACATAAATCATATTCATAAATAATAGTCTATTTTCAATTAAATATCAATAGGTAACTACAACTAGTTTTATGATTCATAAATATGTAGTATCAAACATATTTTAAACCATTATTTAAATTAGAATTTGATTTCTGAATCCGTTATCAAACACGTATTTGAAACATGAAATACAACTCTCTTTTCATTGAACCCTTATTTTCAAATTTTCATTTTCAAATTCTCTATCAAATATGCCTTTATTTGTCCAATAATTCAAGCTAAAATATCAATTCAATGACAGAGAAAATTTTAAGTTAGAAATTGATAGACAATTCATGAATATATACAAGTGGATGAGACAAAAACATATGAAATACTTGGCCTATTAAAATATTCATCTCTCATGAAAAATATAAATTATTTTAAATTTTATAAATTAAGTGTGATATAGATATACATGCTTAGTGTCTAAAGACTAAGTGCCATCCTCCCATTAATCCATGTGTTGACCATGTATCATATAATTACTTATGTCTAGTGTCTAAATGTGTCACATCCTAGTTGTCAAAACTCCTATAAATAGTGGTCGTTCGTGGATTTTGTAGAAATGTGAAAATTGATGAGAATTAAAGAGAAATTCTAGAGAGTTTTCTAATTTCATATATTTCATTTTGTTATTTTCTAAATTAAGTTTGTTTTATTTATTTTAATATTATATTTCTTCGACATTCACGTTCTCGTCGTGTCTTGTTTTGCTCTTCAATATTACTAACACATTATCAACATGAGCTTTTATTGTTTCCCTCGCTGAAGGTAAGTTCTAAAGTGTTATCATGACAAATCTTATAAAACTAGAATTAATAGCCCTTGACATTAATGGTATTGTTTATAATTTGGGCTTGATACCAAAATACACCTGGATGTCATGAACATTGGATAAACAATTAAAGAATGGAATATGACATCCAATTAGAAAAAGGCAAAAACCATGATTTTCTTTCGACATCATCTTCACGAGGGATTAAAGATAGAATATCTGAAGGAATCATTGAAGGTCCTTGAGCGGAAACAGGATCGGACTCAAATCCTAAATTTTACAGAATGTTCAATTTTATGGAGAACATACAAAATGATTATACATTTAAATTAAAAAAACAACATGTTGGAAAAAAAAAAGAGAAAAAGAAAATAATAAGGGAAGAGTACTAACCCTTGAGGAACGATCTTCTTTGTGTATCCTCTTCTCCAAAATCACAAATTTGAAACCTCACAATAGACACCACCATTTGATTTCCTCTATATTCTCTGAGATGAGAATTCAGAAGTGTGTGGACTCTGACTTTTTGGTGAGGAAAAGAATTAAACGAGATTTTTTTTAGAGATAGGGAGAGATCAAAGTCTTATAGAACTAGGGTTGGTAACAGGGCGGGGCGAGGTTGGGGATACACTCCCGTCCCCGTCCTCATGGGGATTTATAATCCTCGTCCTCGCCCCATTCCCCATTTTGGAGAGTTGGAGTTGGGGTCGGAGAATTCACGTTCAGGGATCGGGTCCCCCCGGGAAAAAATTTCTCGTTTATATTTTTATTTTTAATTAATTATTTATTTAAAAATAAATTAAAATTTGATATTTATATTCAAATTTTAAATTTTAATAATAATAAATATATATTTATTATTTTATTATTTAATATTAATAATTAAAAACATTTTTAGATTTAATACAAAGTTTAAAGATAAATTTTATATAGAAATAAATTTAAAAAGTAAAGAAACAAAAAGGTTAAAAGAAAAAACAGTAGGAAAGTTTATTTATTATTTATTATTATTATGAATTACTAAAAAAATATTTGGGGCGGGGTCGGGTTTGGGGAGCGGGGAGCGGAGTGAGGCGGGAGCCCCATCCTCGCCCCCTCCTCGGTCGGGGACCCATTTTTTTATCCCCAGTTTGATCCCCTATCCTTGGTCAAACAGAGGATTCCCCGCCTCGATCGGGGCGAGGATCCGACCCCCGGGGGAATTTTTACCAACCCTCTACATAACTATTCTATAAAACCTAAAAAAGGAAGAAGATGAAGAATCTCTCACAACCCCTCTATTCCCACTAACGTAGTAGAGAGAAAAAGGGGAGGGTGTTACAACTCCCTCCTAAAAATATTTTTCAATAAATAAAATTAATTTTAATAAAAACTTTAATATATATTTATATGATTACCACTTTATCATATAATATATATTAAACTATATGTTATATCAAATATAATATATAATCTATAGTTTAATATTGTAGCCAATACAATATAACTTATAATTTATTCTCTCAACAACGATATTTAATATAAATCATATTTATATTAAATTTAATTATATGAATCCTATTCAAATAATTAATATTTGAATCATATTCAAATATTTATTTCCTCTCAAATAAACTTTATGTTATAATGTATCAAATATATTATAGTAATTATATCATATATAATTGAATTAAAATAATTATATCACATATATTTAATTCCCTCAATTAATCTAAACAATTCAAATTAATCCAAAATTAATTCTCATAAATACCCCGTTGAGCTACAAAGGGAACTTCATGGACCTGTAGCTTGAAGCTCCAACGATACTTGAATAAATAATTAAACTCTTTAATTAATTTACTCAACATCCACTAACTGTCGGGTACTCCACTCAAGACTGACAGATGCATGCTTCGCACTACAGTTATACTTATGTGTCCATTGGATATAACCAATTGATGACCCTTCATAAATTACTCGTGAATATAACTAGGTCAAAATTACCGTTTTGTCCCTATAGTTACATCTAACTTCTTAAGTACCATTGACCCCTCTAATGAACAATAAATCATAGTCCAACTATGACTTGACTCCTCTCAGGCCAGGATAGGGTATGACGCCACATTGTTCAAGCCCCAGAATCAATCCTCAAGGGAAAAATTTATCTATTTTCCCTACCTCGGGGAAGGAGTGAATTTCGTCTTGTGTAGCTATGTTCCCAGCTCCTTAATCAGACGAATCCCCAAAATGGTAGGCTTGTTGAGTCGTTGATGTGACCACTCTAATCCATACAAATCGAAGGACCGCCTTTATAGGCAGGAGTTCGTAACTCATTCAGGATTTAGGTCATGTCACTTATGGTTATCTTAGTGAAATGTAAGTCTCTATTATGAACAATCTTATATAATGAGACTAGTCATTTCGTGGTTCAGTCTTATACAAACTTCTTTGTATAGAATATCCCCGCTCACATATCTCCACATGAATGATCAGGATCAGATCATTTGTAGAACTTTACAATAATTGTAATATCTACAAAGCGGGCCATACTCGTAGTGTCACCAAAATAAGGTATTTAGCCTTATCCATCTACTACAGACCATTTAGGTTATCCTTTAAGCATGATTCACCTGTATGTCTCTACATACATGTTTAAGCTACAGAAGATAATCTTGGATTTTAGTTTATTGGTTTGTGGGTTTAATGTTACTAAATGTCAAATAAAACATCTCATATTTTATTAAATAAATAAAATATTTGTACAATACAATTACAAAATATAGAACTCTACAAGATGTAGAGTACCAACCCTAACAATCTTCCACTTGTCTTAAAGCTAGTGGGGTGTATAATATACAAGTACACTAAACAATAAACTAGGGCATAATACATGCCCAGTACAAAATCTCTCACTTTTCCTAGAATAAATGTGGCCTGTCCTGTAAACCCATACTCTACAGGTGACCCTCAAACACCTTAGCTGTGAGGGCTTTTGTGAATGGATCAACAATGTTGTGCTTTGAAGTTATCTACGTGATGATCACGTCTCCTCGATACACAATTTCTCAGATGAGATGATACTTCAGCTCTATATTCTTCTTGCGTTTGTGATTTCGAGGCTCCTGGGAATTAGCCACAATACCACTATTATCACAATAAAGGTTGATGAGCTTTGACATGACTGGAACCATTTCCAGACCAGTTAGAAACTTCCTGAGCCATATAGCTTCCTTAACAGCTTCACAAGCCACTACGTACTTAGCCTCCATGGTGTAGTCAGCAATGCACCCCTGCTTAATACTCCTTCAGACTACTGCCCCTGTTAAGAGTGAACACTGATCCTGATATGGATTTCCTAAAATCCTTATCTGTTTGGAAATCAGAGTGTGTATCCTGTAATGATCAAATCCTTAGAACCATACATGAGCATGTAGTCCCTCGTGTTCCGTAGATACTTGAGGATGTTTTTAACGACGGTCCAATAATTAAATCTTGGATTAGACTAATATCTACTGATTATCTCCACTACATAGCAGATGTCAGGTTTAGTACATAACATCGTATACATTAGGCTGCCAACATGTTGAGGTTGATGCCCTAAAGTCTCGTGTTCTGTAGTTTGTAAACAGTTTGTACGAACGCTTGTGATGTATAATATATGATATTTTACTTCACTTCTTGTTCTTGTTTTTGCTAAGTTAAATGTTTTATTTGCTTTACCAAAAACCAATAAACCTAAAATCTCTGGTTATTTTTATGTAACTTAAGCATGTATATCGTGATATACAAGTAGATCATGTCTTAAGTGATAACCAAAATGGTCTGTAGTATATGGATATAGGAGGGAAACCTTATCCTGGTAATGCTACAGATGCGGCCCGCTTTGTGGAATGGTCACAAGTGTTGTGACTTGTCACAGATAGTCTGATCTTGATCATTCGTGTAGGGGACATGCGAGCGGAGCATCCTATACAAAGATTTTGTATAAGACCTGACCACGGAGTGTTAACGTCTCGTTATATAACACCGTTCATGATAGAGACTTCACTTTATTAGGATAACCATAGGTAACATGACCTCAATCCTGAGTGAGTTGAGAACTCCTGCCATTTAGGGCGGTCCTTTGATTTGCATGGGTGCGAGTGGCCAGTTCGTCGACTCAAACCTATCACTTTGGGGACTCGTCTGATTTGGGAGTTGGGAACTCAGCTACACAAGATGTAATTCACTCCTTCCACGAAGTAGGGACAAGTAGATAGATAGCTACCTTAAGGGCTGATTCCAAAGCTTGAACGATGTGGCGCCACACACCTTCTCTTGGCCCGAGAGGTGTTAACACATAGTTGGACTATGTTGTATTGTTCATTAGAAGGATTAGTGGTACTTAAGGAGTGAGATGTAACTACAGGGGCAAAACGATAAATTGGCCCAGGTGTACTTACGAGCATCTGTGAAGAGTCATCGTACTCATGATTGGTTATATCCGATGGACATAGAAATATATCTGTGGTAAGAGGAGTTCAACTATTGGTCTTTAGTGGAATGTCTGGCAGTTAACGGATGGTGGATCTCATGGCTAAAGAGTTTAGTTAGTGTTCGAATGAATTTTGAAATGAAACTGCGGCAAACGGAACGTGATGCGATGCAATGTAATGTCGCTGTAAAGATTGGAAATGGATTGATGATGATGACGTGTGGATGATGTGTATGCAATGATGAATCACGCTTCTCGATAATAAATGCGATACTACGTTCTAAAATAATGTATGCGATGCTGCTGATATGCGTTCGTAGTATGCGTTCATGTAGTACACACATGTCACAAGTTTTCTTGCGCTGGAACCAAGTATAATTCCAACGCAAGTTTCTCAGAGTGATCTGAGGTCGAACACGGAGATTGCGATGATCAATACGATACTAATGTTATATATGCGACTGAAAACAAAATAATAATGAATCGTATTGGAAAAGTAAAATACGGTGACAAGTAAGTAAATAAACAAAGAAATAAACTACTAAACAACTGTGAAGATGTGCACGTATATGATGGAATGCGATGGCAAGTCTTGTGAAATGTAGCAGAAAGAGAATGGGTTGGGGGAAAGAACATCGCAAGTTCGTCAATCCTGTTGAGGACGCAACTAAGGTTCTGTTTTTCCTTGGCGTACACCTCTCAGTGATCGGCCGCGTTCCCATATCTTTAGGGTGAATCAAGGATGAACGTTTGCGAACGCAAGGTTATTTCTATCTCTGGAAATACTTCTTGCTTTAGTTACCACATTCTTCCAACCTTCTTTCGAGAGGTGGATTAACATCTTCACTTCTGCTCTCACAGGTGAAGATGCCGTTGAGCATGCGTTAGCTAAACTTAGCTGATTTCTTCAACAAGGATTAACTTACTCGCTTAATCCTTCCCCCTTACCCTGGGGGATTAGTTACACATAGTGAAAGAAATGGAAGATGGATGTATAGTGAAAAATAGAGAGATGACGATGAATATGATAATGATATTAAGAGATAAAGATAAGCGTTTGTTCAAGATAAATGTATGATGGATTAGAAATGAACACAGTTGATGAATAGAAATTGAGAACAAATAAGGAAAGCGTGTGAATGTCTTGACACGGATCCCGATCAGATACGATTTTCTTGCCGACATGGAAGAGGTGTGTGGTGGAAGATTTCCTTCTCAGGCTAGTTTCCCAAGTAGAGTTGATCTTTGCATAGAGCTTCTCTTGGGGATTGTGAATGAATTTCTAGCTTCCGAGACTTCTCTTTCGGACTTATCTCGTCTTTCTCCCAGATTTTCTCTAAATGTCTCTTCAGACCAGCTTACCGTGAATTCTCTCTCAGTGTCTTTTCAGACCAGCCTCATTTCTTTGGAATTAATGTAGCTATTTATAGACCTTGGCACCTCCTTCTTCAGTGGTCCTGCTTTGAAAAGTCTGCCACGGCTTGGTGGAAACATCCGCTCTGCTCCACATTCAATTTGTCAGATCGTACAACAAAAAAGCTGTACAATTTCAGAAGTCCTCATTGATGCATCGCTCTTTTTCATCTATGATCGATCGCCGCATGCGATGCAAATGCGTTGATCTTTTTGTCCACGATCGGTCGTCGCATGCGGTGAAAATGCATTGCTCTTTTTGTTCACGACCGACCGTCACATTCAGTGCGAATGCATTGCTCTTTTTGTTCACGATCGACCGTCGCATTCGGTGTGAATTCGTTGCTCTTTTTGTCCTCGAGTGATCGTCGCATGTGGTGACCTGTTTCCTGCAAAACAAAGACTTGGACATCCCTTTTTGCCATCGCAATAGGGTTAACGGGTGTGCTTCCGACACTTTACAACTTTTTCGTTTCTAAGCCAATTTCTATATGTTCGACGCAACTTTTTCCTTCTTTTTGCCGCATATTCTAAATAAGATGGTATAAATAACTTGTATTTCTACAAGTTATCAGTCAGGTATTCACGTACCATTGGAACTTCGAGCCCTAGATCCATAAGGTCCCCTTGGTAGCTTGGATAAAGTTGAAAATAAGTTTTTGGGTCAGTTTGAAATGTTCAAATTGACAAGAGAGAGTTCGATTGTATATGATATAATTGACTAAATGTATGAGATATATTATTTTGGAGGAAATTGGATATAAATATGATTTATATCAAGTAGAAGAGAAAACACTATAGTAGATATATGATATCAAACTATAGGTTAAGAATATAATATGATTATATTCATTATTTAATTAATTAGGCGGTTATGAGATAATTGGCCAAGTAATTCTCCGGAATTGTGCGAAAGTGGGAAGTTCGAATTCAGTTCTTGTAACTGAAGAATAAAATGAAAATTGTTTTCATTTTGTAAGACACGTAGAAAAATCGCTCACGATGTGAAAGTATACGATCGCATAGCGTTGAAAGCCTATACGATAGTGCCCATCTTCCTAAACGATCGCACACCCGCGCACTAAACGATCACCCGCGATTTCTAAATGATCGCCTACCATGCCGAGTAGACCTAAATGATTGCTTAACATTTGATAGACGATCGCTTAGCTAAACCTACACGATCGTGTACCTATTTCTAAATAACAAGCACCCGACTATACGATAGTCTTCTACTATCTCCCACTTGCTTGTTTGTACTACACGTTCGTCTTTTCCTCCTTCCCTCTACCAATTCCATCAAAGTCCATCCTTTGGATTCTCACTCCAAAAATACCGAGGGCTTTGAGTGGTGGTTACGTCCCTGGTTGTTGTTGATTCATGCGTTGTCGATTGTGTAGACGATCGTGATGCTGTTAGGCGACTGTTTGCTGGGCGATAAGGAGCGTAGAGGAGTTTGTTTTCGCTGGACTGAGTTTGAGTGAAGATTGTCTTCAACTGGTACGTTTACTCGGTCTTTTGTTTTTTAATTTTTAAAGCATACCAGTAATTAGTGTTACAATATATATCTGTTTGTTAGAATGTATGTGTGGTAATTCTGTCATAATGAAATCGGAAAGATCTGCTTTCGTTCATGGATTGTCTTGTTTAAGAGTTCCTTTAATTGGTATCAGAGACATGTTAGAGGATCTGTCTCATTTCCTCAACCTATTGAGGTGTCTTAGGACACTATTCCTTACACAATATAACTCCATATCTAAAAGGGAGTAAACCTCTCTTGGAGTTATGCGTAAAAAATTTGACAAGCATCTTGTCAATATATGATGCCTAAGACAGAGCTAGTGATTTGTTCTTTTGATTGCTAAAGATTTGAATTCCCAGAACAGATTGAGCCTCTCCCAAATCTTTCATTGGAATTGGGTTGCTAGCTAGTTCTTAACTCCAGTCAGTAGACCTACATCATTCCCAACGAATAGAATAACGTCTACATACAACACTAGAAAACTAAACTATTGATGATTCTCTTCTATAAATAAGGCTCATTAACATTCTGATCAAAGCCATAAGATTTGATCAAAGTATCAAATCTTATATTCCAAGATCGAGAAGTTTGTTTCAATCCATAGATGGACTGGTTAAGCCTGCAAACCTTTTGCTTTTGACCTTGGATTATGAATCCCTCAAGTTGTTGCATGTAAATGGTCTCCTCAAGATTGCCATTTAGAAAGGCAGTCTTGACGTCCATTTTCCAGATCTCATAGTTATAATATGAGGCAATGAACAGGAGAATTCAGATAGACTTTAACATGACAACATGTGAGAAAGTCTTCTCATAGTCAATTCCCTCAACCTGAGTGTAACCTTTTGCCACAAGTCTAGCCTTGAAGGTTTGCACTTTCCCATTAGCACCCATTTCTTTTTGTAAATCCATTTGCAACCTATAACTTTTACCACATTAAGTTGATCAATAAGATCCCAAACTGAATTGAAGTACATAGACTCCATTCAAAATCTACAACTTTGATCCATTCATCTTTGTCAACATCCTCCATTGCCTTCTTGTAAAACAATGGATCCTCAACATCTCCGTTAGCTACCATAGCTAGGATTTTTGTTAAACCCATATAACAGACAGACGGGTTTGCAACCCTTCCACTACGTGGAGGTTCCCTCAACACTTAAGGTGGATTTGACCTACTAGATGATCCAACTTCAACAACTCTTGTTGAGGTGTTGGGTTCTTCAACAACCCTTATTGAAATTTCAGTAGTTTCTTTGGAAATTTCATTCAACAAAAATTTATGCGGGGCTTGTGCTCTCTTGTGTGGTATTCTTCTAGAAAAGTAGCATTTGTTGACACAAACACTTTATTTTCCTTAGGGTCAAAGAAGTAACCATCTCTCGTTCCTTTGGGATAGCCTATAAATAGGCACAACTTTGAACAAGGTTCCAGTTTCTTAGGATTTACCTTAAGCATATGTGTCAGGCAACCTCAAATTTTGAAATGACGTAAACTAGCTTTATGACCATTCCATAACACCAAAGATGTTCTCGTAACACTATTAGATGGAACACATTTCAAAATATACGTTGTAGTCTGTACTGCAAAATCCCAAAACGAATCAGGTAAGGAAGCGTAACTCATCATAGATTGAACCATGTCTAACATGTTAGGAATGTCCGAAAACTCACAGTTTGTATTGTTTAAACATATTCTATTTTATGCAATAAAAGTATATTGAAACTCTATTCAATAAAAGTGTTATTGAAATTGCATTCTGTTATAAAATCCAATAAACAAACCCATGACTATTGTATGAATGCTTTAACTTTATGTAGAGACATAAAAGAGGATCAAGTTTTAATATATAACCAAAAAAGTCTATAATTATGCAACTCACTTTGTATATTGATACAAACAATGTGATTTCAAAATCGTTGATGTGAAGACATGCGAGTGGAGGAATCCTATGCAAAAGATGTTTGCATTAGACCGGACCGCGAAATAGTCACTTTTCTTTATAACAACCATTTACTGTTAAAACTGACTATTTCAAATTGATGACCTAAGGTAACTCAATCTTAATCTTGAGTTAACTATGAACTCCTGTTTATTTGGGATTATCCTTTGATCTGCATATGTGAGAGTGGTTCAATATCACCGCTCAATAAACCTCTGATTTTGGGGATAAAACCGAATAAATAGCTGAGGACATAGTCCTGAAAGAAGAAATTCACTCTTACCCTCTTAGGATTAGCAGATAGGTTGTTCCCTTAAGTACTGATTCCTGGACTTGAACAAAGGGGCCCCGCTCTCTCATGACAGAGAGAAATATGGTTTATTAGTTGGACTATAAACCAATTATTCAATATAGGATCAGTGGAGACTTAAGGAGCAAGATGTATTTACAGGGGGTAAAACGGTAATTTTGACCTAGCTTAAATACGAACGACCTGTGAAGGAACGACTTACTGATAATGGTTAAAATCAAGTGGACAGATCTACAATGAGAAGAGTGCAATTACTGCGCTATAGTGGTATGTCTCGGTAGTTAACGAATATTGATTAATTTGGTTTAAAGAGTTTAGCCAATTACTCTCAAATCAATGGAGCTCATGATCTGTAGGACCATAAGGTCCTTCTAATAGCTTGTAAAAGATTAAACCTTGGATTAGAATATTTAGTGAATTTGAAGTGTTCAAATTCAAATTAGGGTTTAGATAGTTATATTCGATATAATTAACGTTTAAATTTATTGAAATTAAAACTATTTTGAGAGTTCATTATATTTAAATAATGATTTATTGATTACATGAATAGGATTCATGTTTGAATTAGGTGTTTTATTAATTTAATATTTGATATTAAATTATTATTTAATTAATTAGTTAAATTTAATTTAATTTTAAAAAAGAAATTCAATGTTCTGAAATTGAATTTAATTAAAATTGGAAATTAATTGTGTTAGTGGATTTGTCCAAAATTCACTTTTATAGTGCATTTTCCCCTAAATGAACACCTAGCCCACTCGTATAATGCTATTTGAAACGTCAAATAGCTGATTAAATGAGTGCTTGCATGTTTAAGTTGATTAAATACTTCTAATTTGATCAGATTGAGGGGAATGCAACTGCATATTTTTAGAGAAAATTATGCTGTTTTTTTTTTGTTCTTTCAAACCCTCAAAATTACTTCCAATTCCTTCTCAATTTCGAGTTTCACCACTCAATCCAAGGCTGAGAATAATAGAGAGGATACTCTTGATGGTCTACTGAAGAAATTTAAGGTCAATTTCGTAGATATAGTAAGGAGCAAGTGGAAATCATCAAAGGTATTCAAGCTGAAACCCTATTCTTTGAAAAACTGTGTTCTTAGCTTGCTTGTTACTCAAATTAATGTAATTAGAGTGCTTAATGATTGTGTTAGCTTCCATATTTTACATGTTTACTCTATCACAATAGGGTTCGATTTCTCCTTTCTGATACACCATTTTGCTAAGGTGTACTAGGTGCTGAGAGTTGGGATATAATCCCATGTTCTATCAAATAGTTCTGGAATGTAAGATCCAAAAGCTCTCCACCTCAATCTGATCGAAATGTCTTAATTTTTATATTCAATGCATTTTCAACTTCGGTCTTAAATTCTTTTAACTTTTCAAAGGATTCAAACTTATGTTGCATTAAATAAACATACCCATACCTTGAATAATCATCAATAAAGGTGATTAAATATTCAATCCCTCCTCTTGATTTTACATTCATCGAACCATAGAGGTCTGAATGTACAAGCTGTAAAGGTTCTTTGGCCCTATGACATTTTCCAGTAAAAGATCTTTTAGTCATTTTTCCTTCAAGGCATGACTCACACACATGTAAAGTGTTTTCTTCTAACTCCCTTAGAAGTCCATTCTTTACCAATTTCTCAATCCTATTGAAATTGATGTACCCTAATCTTAGGTGCCAAAGCTGGGCATTTTCTTTAGGAGAAATTTTAAGCTTTTTATTTTGAGTTACTACAGTTTTAAATATTTCAATGTAAAGGAGGGTTTTAGTTGCTAACGGTCTTAGCACATAAAGATTGTTTTCTAGCTTAGCAGAACAAATATTAATACCATTCTTATAAATAAACACTTTATTTACAGAGAATTGAATACTATTTTTTTTTTCTAAAAAACACTTTACAGAAATTAAGTTCCTTTTTAGACCAGGAAATACATGTACATTTTCAATATCAAGTTAGGTGGAGTCCTTCCACTGCCATAGCTGAGACGACATGCGTAGTTCCAACACGCATCGTCATCTCTCTAATTTCCAGTTGTCCCAAGGAACTAATTCCCTGAAATGAAAAACAAACATGGTTAGTGGTGTTTGAATCAAGGCAGAATCATTAAAAATGAAAAACAAACATGGTTAGTGGTGCCTGAATCAATTATCCAGGCAGAATCATCATTTTCCACTAAAAAGGTCTCCATACAAGTAAATCATATTTACCTTGCTTGGCCTTCTTCTTTTCTGTCAATTATTTAGGAAAGTTTCTCTTCCAATGTCCCTCATGGTTGCAATGGAAACAAATTCCCCTTTGCAGCCTTGGCCTTCTTGCCCTTCTAGTCAGCAACTAATGGGTTAGCTTTCCCCTCTCCACCTTTCTTTTTCTTCCACTTTTTGGTGCCTGAAGAAGAAAACACACACTTAGTTCCAGAGAAGGATCCTCTATAGAACTTGTTTAAGGATGAGGCAACATGTGCCTCTCTTTTTTGTTCCTTGTTTTTCATCAAGGACTGAAAAGTCTGAAGCTCATTGAGCAAGGTGGTCAGGTTGTAGTCGATCTTGTTCATAACAACCTTGCTACAGAACTGAAGGAAACTTTCAAGTAAAGATTCCAAAATGAAGCTAATCTGACTGACGTCATCAATGACAAACCCATTCATCTTCCCATGTTGAAGTTGAAGGATCTCATATCGATGAGTTCCATGAGCGCGTTTGGATCGCTCCGATCTCACCGTGACCGAAATACATACAATATACATTCAACATACAGTTATGCAAACAAAACTTAATTATTGGCATGCTACGAACAAAGATAATAACAAGGGAAAGAGTTCCATACCAATTAAAGACAATCTTCAATCTTTAGAACTCCAACGCAGTGGAAACTCTAAGCAATCTACCACCACCCAGCAACAACATCAACAAAAGTAGCACGAACAACTGCACAGGAATGCCATGGGGACGACACCACCACTAATGAGCCCCGGGTATTCTCGGATTGAAAACCCAAAGGTGGGATTTAGTGAATTTGGTAGAGGACGAAGGAAACACGAATCGTGTAGTCGATAAGTAAGTGGGAGGGTGAAGGCCGCTATCACATAACAAAAATGCTTATCGTCTAGAGGAGCTACACGATCGTGTAGAATTTGCTGAATGACTGTTTAAGAAAAGGTATACGATCGTTTAGTTAAATCAGCACACTATACCATCGTTTAAAGAAGCTATCAGATCGTGCAAGCGATAGTGTGCGATCGTTTAGCGCGAGGTAGACGATCGTTTAGGCGGAGAAGCAACTATCATATAGGTTCTTGAGCGATCATTTTTTTCACCAACGCGCGCTTCACGAAATTATTTTGGGCGAATGATGGACGATCGATTGAACGATTCAAAAAATGAAAACATTTTTCATTTTAACCCGTTGGTTACCATAACCGACGTTGCCTACTTACCCACGTCCGAATGTGAAACTTGGCATAATTATCTTATAATTAACCAATTAATTAATTAATAAATATAATCATATTATATTTTTATCCTATAGTTTGATATAACATATCTACTATAGTATTTTCTCCTCTACTTGATATAAATCATATTTATATATAATTTTCTCCAAAATAATGTATCTCATACATTTGTCAATTATATCATATATAATTAACCAGTCCAATTATATCATATATAATCGAACTTCCTCTTGTCAATTTGATCATTTTAAATTAACTCAAATACTGGTTCTCGACTTTATCCAAGCTACCCAGGGAACCTAATGGACCTGTGGCTCGAAGCTCCAACGGTACGTGAATAGCTGACTAAACTCTTTAGCCACGAGATCCACCATCTGTTAACTGTCAGGCATTCCACTAAAGACCAACAGCTGAACTCTTCTTAGCACAGATATATTTCTGTGTCCATCGGATATAATCAATCATGAATACGATGACCCTTCACAGATGCTCGTAAGTACAGATTGGCCAAATTACCATTATGCCCTTGTAGTTACATCTCACTCCTTAAGTACCACTGATTTGAACAATAATACATAGTCCAACTATGTGTGAACACATCTCGGGGCAAGAGAAGGTGTGTGACACCACATCGTTCAAGCCCTGGAATCAGCCCTTAAAGAAGCCATCTATCTACTTACCCCTGCCTCGAGGAAGAAGTGAATTCCATCTTGTGTAGCTGTTGGCAAAAAAAATGGGGGGTTATGTACGCAATCATGTGTGGTACATGCTTGAGCTATGCGTTTATGCTCATGCATTGGAGGTCATGCGTTGGAATGAAAAGTATGCGTTAATCTAGTATGCAATGACCATGCGTTCCTATCATAAGTTTTCTTGCCTTCTCGCCAAGTATAACGAAAACGCAAGTTTCTCGGGTAATCCGAGGTCGAACATAGAGACTTGTTACTTAATAATGCTTGTGAAGCAATGCGTTAGAGGTGAAGAATAAAAGTAAAAAGAAGAAGTTTAATGGATTTACACACTACTCCTACTTCTAACTAAATGGATTGAGCAATGGAAGACTTGCGATGAGAATTAGTAGATACACAACAACCGTTAACGCATAGTAACGTTTATCATCTTAAATCGCTCGAGTAATCCCAGCTCGTCACACTAACGCATCGCACACCTCTTGGTGGTCAGCCGCATGACTATATCTCTATAATGCATGGTTGCATCGAGCATAAGATCGTGTCTATCTCTAGAAACAATGCATACTTTGCTTTAGTGCGTTCCATCTTTTACCTTCTCAGGCAGTTAGATGCAGCTAATTAACTTATAGACAAGCATTGCAACAACTAATCGACAAGCGTTGCTACAACCTTTCACCAAGCAAAGAGGATTAACTCACTATACTCGCACAACGCACACCTATCAGTGGGTTGCTACATGCATCCTATCTCTAGACTACACGATTAAGTATGTGATCGCCTTTAATAAATAAACGATGAAGGTAAACGAGATAAAGATAAAGATGATGAAGAAGATGGCATTGAAGGAATTGAGATATGCATTGATTACAAAATGTCTTAATATCTTAAGCTAAAATGTAGTACAATACAGAGATCAGAGGAGAAATGAAAGACTCCGAGTCAAGGCTGTTGGTGGTGCCATGGGGGGATGGTGGAGACGTCTCTCTCGAGCTCTATCTCCGGCGAAAGCTTCGATCGTCACTCGGGCTGTTTGTGGAGATGAAGAATTCTCACTGAAAATCTCGCTCATGCTCTCATCTGTGATCGAAAACCTCTGCCTTAAGGCAGCAGTTCGGATGTCTTGAAATGAAGGTCCAATGGGATATTTATAAAGTTTAAACGCCGACAGCTATCACGATTGCGTTATGTCTCACTGCTGCCTTTGTCGTAATATGGGCAATGTAACATCATCTTATCTTGTTGATACTCCCAAAGTATATATATTGCGATCACCTTTCTATTATGGTTATCACTCCATGGCCGCAATCTCCATGTGATTACCGCATTCGCTTGATCACCGCAACTTTTATGCGGTGGATGCATGCGATCACCGCATGCATTCGTTTATGCGATAGCTCGGCCTTCAATGCACGTGTTTGTCTTTGCGGTCGCCTAGCTTCAACGCATTCGTTTGTCTTTGCGATCGCTGGCTTCAGCGCATGCGTTTGATTGCGATTGCTTATTTCCAACTCATGCGTTTGATTCCTGTGATAACTACAAAAATAGACACCTTGGCACGAAGTAACGCATAATATTGGGGTCAATGAGGATTTAGGTGCTAATCGACGCAAAACTTAATTTTTCACAAATTTTAAGTATTATCATCGCATTTTCTACTTGTTAGCCCTCATAATTCTAAATAAAGAGGCTTATAATAACTGATATTTCTGTCAATTATCAGTAGCTGAGTTCCCAGCTCCCAAATCGGATGAATCCCAAAATGGTAGGTTTGAATCGGCGACCTGGCCACTCGCACCCATATAAATCAAAGGACTGCCCTCAATGGCAGGAGTTCCCAACTAACTCAGGATTGAGGTCATGTTACCTATGGTCATCCTGGTGAAATGAAGTCTCTGTCATGAACGGTGTTATATAAGCGAGACGTTAGCAACTTCGTTGTCAGGTCTTATACAAACTCTTTGTATAGGATGCCCTGATCGCATGTCTCCAACATGAATGATTAGGATCAGACCATCTGTGATAAGTTACAACACTTGTGACCATTCCACAAAGTGGGCCACATCCGTAGCATTACCAGGATAAGGTTTCCCTCCTATATCCATATACTACAGACCATTTTGGTTATCACTTAAGACATAATGTACTTGTATGCAACCACATACATGCTTGAGTCACATACAGATAACCAGAGATTTTATGTTATTGGTTTGTGGTAAAGCAAATAAAATAAGTAACTGAGCAAAATTACAAGATGTGAAGTAAATATCATATATTAACAACACAAGCATTCGTACAAACTGTTTACAAAGTACAAGACACGTGACTTTAGGGCATCAACCCTAATAGAAGTGGACTATCATATTGAGAACATGTTCTCTAATAGATGCCCTTTCTTGTATACTGGCATTGAATATGTGTTTAAGAGCGTCGTGCCTGAGTTGTGCGGACGATTGTCTAGACATTCCCTATAGGGACTCCATGATCTCATGGGCTGATAACTTGTAGAAATACAAGTTATTGTCTCTCAAAAGTTGGAATAATTAGAATTCTTAATGATAAAAACACATTTTTCTTAAAGGAAAACGCATGAAATTATTCAAACACCAGCCTTAACAAAAGCATACTTTTCGTTAAACCTGCTTCACTAATGCATCTTAACACATGATTTCAAGAAAATTTGCTAAGTGTTGTAGGCTAAGCTAATGCAAAGGCATGCGTCCGAAGTTGCCCAACGCAGAAAAGATATATTGGTTCGTGCTGTTCCTGTCAAATCACCACTTGCAAGTATGGGTAACTGACTGTCGACGTCTGAAAAGTAGTTGAACTGGAAGGAAATTGACCAGGGCATGGAAATTAATGTTGTCCTATCACAAGTTGCTGAGAGAAACGCCTATAAATAAGAAGACTTGCAACCAAAGAAAGGATCATTCTGAGAGAGACCATAGAACTTAGATCATAGTTAATTTGCTGCTGTAAGAAGAACATAGGAGGGAAAGAACCATTGTCATCGTTGATCAAAGAGAATTGTTGAAGACCAAGCTCGAAAGAGAATTCTTCTTCATTTCTTCACCAAGTTGATTGTACATGCATTTGAATCAAGACAAAGAGGACAAGAGATTGAACTCTGCGACTTGACTTTTTCCTTTTTTCCCTTCATTTCCATTTATCCATTTCATGCGATTAAGTGTTATTATTGTAAATACAGTTTCGTTACTTATTCAATCCTACATTTGATCCATCACTTTTGTCTCTGCTTACATTCTATTGTGCGATCGATGCATTTATAATTTGTTGCATACTTAATTTCCAAGCTTTAATCATTTTGATCATCTGGTTGAAGTTGTAACTCAGTTAAAACTATTTGAGAGAATATGATAGCTAGAAACGCATTGAGTCAGAACGTATAGTAGATTTAGAGATAAAAATAATTGTGCTTCACTGCTTTCTGTAACCAATGCTTGCACCCTAGAAATAGAAGCATATGTAGCATTCACATTGAGAAATGTTGAATAATAAGATTAGAGAAACAGAAACCTAATGCATCTACATACATTTTGTTTGTAGACAAGCATCCTTGTCATCTCCATTTTTACCCATACTCTTACACGTGTAAATTTTACTTGGAATCTATGCATACCCCTAGCAATTAGCACCACTCATTCATAAATCCCTTTGTTTCACTTGAACTCTTGTGTCTTCATACATGCATGTAGTGAGATTAGTGTAGATAAACTTCTCCCATCTTTATCTAGAATCTTTCTACAACTTCCGCAATGCAAGGCCTGCATTAGTTTATTGTAAGTCCCTGTGTTCGACCCTAAACTTACCAGGAACCTGAATTAGATTTATACTTGGATCTGATTCAGGAAAAGCTTGTACGCATTATAGAAAGTGTAATACAACATATCAACAAATCATCCAATCTTTTCACATAGAGAAATGATTCATCATTCATCTTCATTCACCCTAATCTTGCTTTACATCTTTATTTATAATACACTTCTAAACACATATCACGAAGAACGAACAATTTTTTGGCGTCGTTGTCGGGAATTTCAGCAACAAGGCTAACCAGAATTTTGCTTTTGTGTCTCTTATAGAAAAACTTGCAGTTAAGGGAGTATTACAAGTTAAGCCTAAGCTTGTAAGTGTTTTATGAGCAGGGAAAACACTCTTGAGCTCCTATACGTCTCCAAAGTTGAAAGGACTTTTAGATGAAGGAACCGATCGAATCGTCATTGAAAGTTAAGGCAACAACTAAGACAGCAACAACAAAAACAACAACAAAAAATGGCGGAAGATCAAATAAACATAACTTAGCTCAGCAATTAGACAATGCTGCCCAAAACCCGATCCTAATGGTGAATAATGGTACGCATCTAATGCGAGAGTATGCGTCACCTGTGCTGTATGAATTTTCGCCAGGGATCATATATTCAATGCCTGACGGGATGAGATTTGAAATGAAGTCCGTAATATTCCAGATGCTTCAAAATGAAGGTCAATTTGGAGGCGCCCACGACGAAGATCCACATGCCCATATGAAATGCTTCCTAGAAACATGCAACTCATTTGTGATTCCTGGAATCACACTGGAAGCCATCAGACTCTCTTTATTTCTCTACTCTCTCTATGATGATGCCAAGCAATGGGCAAGTTCCTTGGAACAAGGTGAGATAACGTGGAAAATGTTAGTGGACAAGTTCATGCAAAAGTACTTCCCTCACACTACTAACGCAAAGAGGTGTAGGAAGATTATGAACTTTGAACAAGGAGAATTTGAGACCTTGAATGCTGCATGCGAACGACTCAAAGGATTGGTCAAGAATTTTCCTAACCATGGACTACCTTTGACTGTTCAAATGAAAACTTTTTATGGGGGGCTGAATAGAGCTTCTCAGATGGCAGCTGACGCAGCCATAGTTGGCAGCATAATGGATAAGTCATATAATGAAGCTAAAGAGATCTTAGATCGCATCGCCAAACATAATATGGAATGGGTGGATGATACTTATGATGCCAGAGCAGATAATATGAGGCATTCTCAAAATGTGAATAATATTGATTCAAATGCAATAGCCACACTTTCTGCACAAGTGGTTGTAATGACAAACCTATTGCAAACTCTATCACTAGAAAATGCAACTTGCACCCAAAAGGTGCACTAGGTGGACGCATTCATGATGCCCATGGCTAGTTGTGTGGGTTGTGGAGAACCTCACTCCTATAATGACTACCTGCAAAACCCAATCAATCAGTTTTATAAAAAACAACCCATTCTCAAATATATACAACCCTGGATGGAAAAACCATCCGAATTTTTCTTGAGGAGGTCACCAACAAGAACAATAACACCTGAGGATGAACCAACAGCATAAACAGGGACTGCCACCTGGATTTCAGTTGCCACAGCAACCTCAACATCAATCCTTCAATAAAGGTGGTCAGGCGTTGAGTTCAACATCTCCCCTTGAAAATTTCTTGAAGAAGTACATAGCTCAGAATGATGTGTTGCTAAAGATTCAAGCATCGTCAATCAGGAATTTGGAGATGCAAGTAGGACAAATTGCTAGCGAAGTGAAAAATCGGTCATAAGAAGTACTGCCTAGCAACACGGAGACCTCAGAAAGTAATAATGTTAAGGAGCAATGCCACGCGAAGCAGTATTCCTCTAGTTGGGAAAAAGATGAAACCAAGAAATGACAACAATCCTTCAACAACCACAAATAAAGGCATTTGAAGAACAAGAAGAAAGAACACCTGGTTCTGTAAGTATTCCCACTCAAGCACATCTAACAATTGGGCACCTGCGTTGCAACTAAGTGCACCATTCCCCAGACGCCTTCAAAAGAAAAATGACGAGTAACAATTCAAGCATTAATTTGAAGTCCTCAGACAATTGCACCTTAACATTCCTCTTATAGAAGCCTTGCAACAAATGCCAAAGTATGTAAAATTCTTGAAGGATGCTCTAACAAAGAAAAGAAAGGTTGGTGAGTTGGAAGTGGTAGCACTGACGCTGGAATGCAATGCGTTGATCAACAATAATATTCTTGAGAAGCAGAAGAATCCGGGCAGCTTTATTTTCCCTTGTTCAATTGGAAGGATGGACGTTGGGTATGCATTGTGCGACCTTGGAGTAAGCATTAACCTCATGCCCCTTACAATCTTTAAGAAACTAGGAATTGGTGAAGCTAAATCCACTTCTGTAACGCTTCAGCTCGTTGAAAGAATGATCACGTATCCTGAAGAAGAGATTAAAGATGTCTTGGTGAAGGTTGACAAGTTTTATATTCCCAGCAGATTTCATTATCCAAGATTATGAAGCTGGTCGGGATGTTCCAATCATCTTTGTGCTGAGGATGATGCCCTAAACTCTCGCTGGGTCCTGTAGTTTGTAAACACAGTTTTGAACAAATGCTTGTGATGTAATAATATATGATATTTTCTTCATTTTTGTCTATGGAACATTAGATGTTTTAATTGCTTTACCACAAACCAATAAACTAAGATCCCTGGTTGTCGTTTGTAACTTAAGCATGTATGTAGAGACATATAGGTGGACCATCTCTTAAGTGATAACTAAAATGGTCTGTAGTATATGGATATAGGAGGGAAATCTTATCCTGGTAATGCTACAGATGTAGCCTGCTTTGTAGAATAGTTACAAGTGTTGTGACGTGCTACAGATGGTCTGATCCTGATCATTCATGTGAAGACATGCGAGCGGGGGCATTCTATACAAAGGATTTTGTATAAGACCAACCTAGAAGTATTATAGTCTTATTATATAATGTCGTTCATGACAGAGACTTCACTTCACTATGATGACCATAGGTAACATGACCTCAATCCAGAGTGAGTTGGGAACTCTTGCCTTTGAGAGTGGTCCTTTGATTTGCATGGGTGCGAGTGGCCAGATCGCCGATTCAAACCTACTACTTTGAGGATTTGTCTGATTTGGGAGCTAGAAACTCAGCTACACAAGATGGAATTTATTCTTCCTCTAAAGCAGGGGTAAGTAGATAGATTGCTCCCTTAAAGGCTGATTCCGAGGCTTGAACGATGTGGCGCCATACACCTTCTCATGGCCTGAGAGGTGTCCACACATAGTGAGACTATGTTGTATTGTTCATTAGAGGGATCAGTCGTACTTAAGAAGTTAGATGTAACTACAGGGACAAAATGGTAAATTGGCCCTACTGTACTTACGAGCATCTATGAAGGATTATCGTACTGTTGATTGGTTATATCCGATGGACACAGAAATATACCTATGGCGAGAAGAGTGCAGCTGTCGGTCTTTAGTGGAATGCCTGGCAGTTAATGGATGGTGGATCTCGTGGCTAAAGAGTTTAGTCAGCTATTCATATACCGTTGGAGCTTCGAGCTATAGGTTCATAAGGTCCCTTGGTAGCTCAATAGATTCAAGTTGAGAATAAGTTTTTGGATCAGTTTGAAGTGTTCAAATTGACAAGAGGGAGTTTAATTATATATGATATGATTGAACGAGTCAATTATATATGATATAGTTGACATGATGTATGAGATACATTAATTGGAGGAAAATGATATGAATATGATTATCTAGTGGAGGAGAAAAAAAATATGGTTATATGTTGCATATGATATAATATTAAACCATAGGTTATAAATATAATAAGATTATATTTATTTTTTAATTGAACAATTATGGGATAATTGTGCCTTTTTTCTCCGTAACCGAATGAGTTAGTGGAAGGTTGCATTCAGTTTTCATAACTGAAGGATAAAATGAAAATTGTTTTCATTTTACAAAGGATCAGACATTCGCCCAACGAATTGTGTATATTGCCTATCACATAGCAAACTAAGAGCGTACACGATAGCTCAAAGTTTTTAAACGATCATATACACACGTGTTTTACTAAAGGATCACATAGGTTTTACTAAACGATCGTCTAGCTTTTTCTAAACGATCGCGCACCTGAGCGTTTTACTAAACGATCGTATATACAATCGCGCCTCTTTTACTACACGATCGTGTACCTTTACCTAAACGATTAAGCATCATCTATACAATAGACACCCGATATCTCCCACTTGCTTGGTCGTGGTTAATGATCGTCTCTTCCTCCTTCCCTCTACAAAATCCAACAGAGCTCACACCTCCTTGATTCTCACTCCGAGAATACCGAGGGTTCTGAGTGGTAGTGTCTTTCCTGTTGCCATGTTCGTGAGGAGGACGTTCGTGGGTAGACGACAACGATTTGATGGACGATTGCTTGGACGATCTCAGCGAGAGTGAGAGGTGCAGTTCGTTTGGTGAGAGCGAGATTTATGTGAAGAAGAGTTCTTCAACTTCTATGTATTTTATTCTCTTTGTTGTTTAAAGTTTCAAAGCATGCCTGTAATTTTTTGGTAAATGCATATCTAGTCTATTTGATTGTGAATGCGTTAATTCTGTCACAATAAGTTTGGAACAATCTTCCTTCCGCTTAGAGGTACTCTTTGATAAGAGTTCCTTCAATTGGTATTAGAGCCGGGTTTTGATATTCTAAATTCATTGATGCAAGGAACAACATTTACTTTCTCGGTGGGTAAAACATGTCTACATTCTTTTTAAGCATTAAACGTATGTTTGTGGATGTGAATTAATGGAGTTTATGGGATGAAGCCTATGGTTATTTAAATTCTTTTACGTTTCAAAGTTAATTGTAAGGGCCCCTATGTTTTTGGGCATATTAACTTGCTATCGAATCTATAAATTCAAAGTGTTTGAGTCTCTGTGAGTCGTCCGTGATGAAGCTTCAAGGCAAGGAGTTGTTGTTCTTCGAGGATGAAGACGACCAAGCGTTGGTTGGGTCGTGTTAACGATGGGGTAAACGATCGTAGAGTATCGGATACTCAGGAGAAGGTTGGCGCGCGTGCACTAGACGATCGTGTAGCTCAACAAGCTTTATCGCTTAGTCCTTGACTACATGATCGCGAAGTAAAAAGTTTACTAAGCGCTTGTTATGTGATCGTCTAAACGATCGTGCTTCACAGCAATGTCATCGTCTAAACGATCATTTAGACTCACGTATTTTGTCTTGTGCACTAAACGATTGGATACCTCATGCTTCATCATATAGTCATCGGTACTCGATCATAGCTAAATGATCGTGTATACCCGACCACATTTTCTAAACAATGGGAGCTTCGCCCGGGCGGTTCAAGACCCGGTTCGCCTGTGAACCAGTTTGCTCGATGGAATTTGTAATAGATAGAATTTTTTATTTTCGGTTTTAAGGCGGTTCATCTCGGTTCATTAATCTTTGTGAATGTACATAAGATGTATGTTTATTTATATGTCATATGGTATGCCATATAAAAGCCCACCTTAGGTTATGCATTGGTCATGCATCATCTCTTTATTATAAGTGTTATGATTAGAGATGCATGATTTAAATTAAATAAGAGCATGCTCATGCATCATATAATATAAGAAATATTTATGCATGCATAAAGCACAGACATGCATCATCTTTATATTATAAGTGTTATAGTATAAGGGTGTATGGAAGCATGTTTGTTTGGTTCGTTACATGTATATAAAAGTTATGTATAGTAATGAACGGATATTCATGAAGCATGACACATAGGTTAAATTTATAAGTATTATAAATACCTAGTTGTGTGGCAATGTGTATGGTTTTAGTTGTTTCTTTTATAAAGATTATAAGGAAATTAGAACTAAAATCTATAAGAAAGACATGCATGCGAATTTAGGTTTGAATCATGGTTTTAAAAGTGTTTTAAAAATTGGTGGAGATAGACCTAAGATCACGGTTCTAATAAGATTAGCAACCTAAGCTTTAATTTTTTAATCAGTTTAATAGGATTAAATTGACTAATAAAACATTAAATATGTAACAAATCTATCTATAAGGGATCTTTTGTCTAAGATGGGCTCTATCTAGGCTCTGTCTCTTATACACATCTAGATGTGTATAAGAGACAGAGGCTGGGGTATTTAAGGTGACGAAAATGGAACACCCCTACCTAGGAACCTACCTAGAAAGATGAATTAGATAGATTGATGCATGCATGCAAATTTGAGGACAGTCAATTAAAGAGTTTAATGTGCTTACTTAACTTGTTTAAGTTCAAAGACGAGTTTTTTTTTAGCAGACTAAACTGACTTAGATTAAAATCAATAGTTGGATGTTCTAAGTTAATGAACCCCTAGGTAGAACATTCAGTTGGAGGTACTTGGGGTATCTGATACTTCATTTAAACCTCTCGTATTTCTCCTTTAGTCCACACTGTGAGATCTATCCTCGACCTCATGGCACCCTGGGAGTGTCCCCCTAAAGGATGATATTTGGGTAGGTCAATATCAAGGTGGATGGAGAGAATGTTCATAGTAAGTGGGAGTTGGACGTGCAACAACATATCCACGGTCTCTCTCGTTAGGTTGGATAAAGTTTCTATGCGTTGCCTCAAGGCACCCTGGGAGTGTCCCCTTATAAGATGACAATTTTGCATGTTTCTTTATTTGATCTCCTATATAGGATAAGGTCGTTTAGTCTCTTGTCCTGATATGCTTTTTCCCTACGGTGGGCGCATTAGGGTGGGACTTTAGAGCCGAAAACGAGGGGCTAGACTTATGCAAAATTGTTAAGGGTTAATAGTTCTGGACCAAAAATGGTGATTGTTAGGTGCAGTTCCAAGAGTTGGTTCTGCCAAATGGTTGAGAGGGTCTCATTCCAGTGAAGGTGCATCTGATCACCCCACCGGTGATGTTTGTCCTTCCTTGCTGGGGCATCATTGCGAAATAGAAGTCTTTTTAACTTATGGTACTTGGAAAATATTTTGCTAAAACTAAAATTGGTGTTGAAATGTGGTTAAAGCATAGACTTATTAAGTTTGTTCGTGAGGAGGCCGTTCGTGGGTAGACGACAACGATTTGGTGGACGATTGCTTGGGTGGTCTCAATGAGAGCGAGGGGTTCAATCCGTCTAGTGAGAGCGAGATTTCTGTGAAGAAAAGTTCTTCAACTGCTATGTATTTTATTCTCTTTGTTGTTTAAAGTTTCGAAGCATGCCTGTAATTTGTTGGTAAATGCATATCTAGTCTGTTTGATTGTGAATGCATTAATTCTATCACAATGAGTTTGGAACGATCTTGCTTCTGCTCAGAGGTACTCTTTGATAAGAGTTTTTTTCACCTTGGACACCCATTCCTTACTACTGAAAAGGTATTGATATACGTGCACAAAGGGAAGCTTACTATGCGCGTGGACAATCAGGAAGTTAAATTTAATGTGCTGAATGCATTAGAGTTCCCAGATAATGAAGAACAATGTCAATCTAACAGTCCGATTGAGTTTCCTGAAGAAGAAGAAATGGACCAAATCTGCAAGGTCCATGCGTTGGGCAAAACCATGAGAAGGTTTGAACCGCTAAGTTTGGATGAGCAGCAAACTAAACCAACGCATCCATCCTTGGAAGAACCACCAGCACTTGAATTAAAACCTCTACCTGATCATTTAAAATACACTTTTCTTGGATCTAAGAATACTTTGTCTGTTATTATTTCAACTAATCTTTCTTAGCCTAACGAGTGCTCTCTTTTGCAGATGTTGTAGAAGCATACGCGTGCAATTGGCTGGACACTGGCTGACATTCATGGAATCAGCCCATTCTATTGTATGCACAAGATTCGACTGGTAGAAGGGAAAACTAGATCAATCGAGCCTCAACACAGGCTAAATCTTGTTATGAAAGAAGTGGTGAAGAAAGAAATTATAAAGTGGCTCGATGGAGGAGTAATTTACCCCATCTCTGATAGCAGTTGGGTGAGCCCAGTGCAATGTGTCCCCAAGAAAGGAGGCACTACTGTGATATTCGATAGCAACAATGACCTCATCCCATCCAGAACTGTCACAAGGTGGTGCATATGCATGAACTATAGGAAACTCAATGCGTCAACCAAGAAATATCACTTTCTAATTCTCTTTATTGATCAGATACTTAATCATCTAGCTGGCAAAGAACTTTACTGTTTCTTAGACAGATATTCAAGTTATGACCAAATCCTCATTGCCCCTGAAGACCAAGAGAAAACAATGTTCACTTGCCCCTTTGGAATATTCGCATTCAGACGCACGCCCTTTGGGCTATGCAACGCACCAGGAACTTTCCAGAGATGCATGATGACGATTTTCTCTGGCTTTCTAGAAAAAACCATTGAAGTTTTTATGGACAATTTTTCAGTTTTTGGGGACTCTTTTTTATCCTGCTTAAACAACTTAGATGCTCTTCTCGCACAATGCGAGGAAACGAATCTAGTACCGAATTGGGAGAAATGTCACTTTATGGTAACTGAAGGCATTGTTTTGAGACACAAGGTGTCCAAAGCCGAACTGAAAGTAGATGAAGCAAAACTTGACGTTATAGTTAAACTACCTTCACCTATGAATGTCAAAGCTTTGCGAAGTTTCTTAGGCCACGCAGGTTTTTATAGAAGGTTTGTGAAAGGATTTTCTCAAATTGTGCGACCTCTAAGCACATTGTTGGAATTAAAGAGGCCGTATATATTCAATGAAGACTGTCTCAACGCATTTGAGACATTGAAGTATGCGTTAGCAATAGCTTCGATACTAATAGCCCCAGACTGGATGCAACCCTTTATTTTAATGTGCGATGCAAGTGATGTGGCTGTCGGAGCCTTGTTGGGTAAAAAAAAAAAAAAGGAAATTTGATACATCACATTTCTTACGCATCAGAGACATTGAATGAGTCACAGGAACACTATACCACTACTGAAAAGGAAATGTTGGCGGTACTATTTGGTGTTGAAAAGTTCAGAGCTTATCTTATTGGTGTGGCAACAACAATCTATACAGACCACTCCGCTATTAAGTTTTTTATGGACAAAAAAGACGCGAAACCCAGGCTGATTTGCTGGGTACTGCTACTAGAAGAGTTTGATGTGGAAATCAAAGATAGAAAGGGTACCGAGAATCAGATGGCTGACCACTTGTCAAGACTGGAAAACAGAGAGATACAGCTGAGATAAGTTGAAATCAGAGATGCGTTCCTTGATGAATTCCTACTTAAAGTTGACGACAAGAAACTCTGGTATACAGACTTGGTTAATTACTTAACCAAAATAGTTTCCTGAGCACTTCAATTCATGACAGAAGAAACAACTTATACATGATAGTAAATTCTATTTTTGGGATGAACCGTTTTTTTTATAAGCAAGGTCCTAACTCCATTATGTGTCGATGCGTTCCTGAAGTTGAAACGCAACGCATCCTAGCTAAATGTCATGATTCTTCTTACAGGGGTCATTTCGGAGGACAAAGAACTATTGCCAAAGTTCTTCAGTGTGGGTATTTCTGGCCTACCCTCTTTAAAGATGCAAGGGAGTATGTTCTTAAATGCATTCCCTGCCAACGCACTGGAAATACCTCTTTGAGGGATGCAATGCCACTAAAAAATATATTAAAAGTTGAGTTGTTTGTGAAGGAACTCTTATCAAAGAGAACAAATGAGCGGAAGCAAGACTGATCCAAATTCATTATGACAGAATTATAAGCATTCACAAACATACAAATAAGTTATGCATTTCACAACAAATTACAACATGCTTACATAAATAAATACAAAGGGAACGAGAACCATACCTTTGAAGAACTCTTCCTCTATTGACCTATCGCTCTCGTGCAAACTTGGATCAGCAACCTCTCGCTGTCGCTTAGAACGCCAACCCAATCGTCTAGTGGATCGTCTGGTCAACCACAAACAAATATCTCCACCACTTAGTAACCTTAGTATTCTCGGAGTGAGAATCCAGGAGGTGTGGACTCTGTTGGATTTGGTAGAGGATTGGAGGAAACAATGATTGAACTCAACAATCAAGCAAGTGGGAGAGTATAGTGAATATCAAATAGACTTTGTGCTTGATCGTTTAGTAAAAGTCAGCAGGTACATGATTGTTTAGGAAAAAACAGCTTGATCGTTTAGAAAATCTCGTTAAGGCGCGCGATCATTTAGTCAACAGCGCGTGTACACGATCGTGTAGACAAACACTTGAAGGCTGTCATGTAGTCTCTTATGAGCTAAACGATTGGCTGTGTACTTAATGAAGTGGTTTTTTTTATTCTTTTCCAAAATGAAAACATTTTTCATTTTATCCTTCAGTTATGAAAACTGAATAAAAGCTCCCACTTCACGCACGGTTAAAGGAGAAACCGCCCACAATTATCTCATAATTGTTTTATTTATAAATATATATATAATAACTAACTTATCATATTATATTTATAACTTATAGTTTTAATATCACATTATATGTAACATTTAAACCATAGTCCTTTTCTCCTTTACTTGATATAAATCATATTTATATCATTTTCCTCCAATTAATGTATCTTATACATCATGTCAACTATATCATATATAATTGAACTAGTTTAATCATATTATATATAATCAAACTCCCTCTTGTCAATTTGAACACTTCAAACTGACCCAAAAATTGATTCTCAACTTGAATCCAACGATGCATGAATAGCTGATTAAACTCTTTAGTCATGAGATCCACCATCCGTTAACTGTTGGGTACTCCACTAAAGACCGACAGCTGCACTCTTCTCACCACAGATATATTTCTGTGTCCATCAGATATAACCAATCAATGGTACGATAACCCTTCATAAATTCTCGTAGAAATACAAGTTATTATCTCTCAAAGGTTGGAACAACAGGATTCTTTATGATAAAAACACATTTGTCTTAAAGGAAAACACATGAAATTCTTCAAACACCATTAGCCTTTACAAAAGTATACTTTTTGGTACAACTATTTACCAACGCATCTTATCGCAGGGTTTCAAGAAAATTTGTTAAGTATTGCAAGCTAAGTTAATGCAAAGGCGTGCATCCGAAGTTGCCCAATGTAGAGAAGATACATTGGTTCGTGTTGTTCCTATCAAATCACCACTTGCAAGTATGGGTATTTGACTGTCGGCATCTGAAAAGTAGTTGAACTGACAGGCGGCTGACCAGACCATGAAAATTAATGTTGTCTTATCACAGGTTGCTGAGAAAAAAGGCTATAAATAAGAAGACTTGCAACCAAAGAAAGGATCATTCTGAGAGAGACCATAAAACTTAGATCATAGTTACTTTATTGCTGCAAGAAGTGTTGGGATTGGTGTTCTAATTCTCCCGGAGTCTCGTTGTTTGTAATGATACACATTGTTTTATGAATAAAATAACTATTATTTCATTCTGCCATTTACTCATATCCAATAAACAAAGCTCCATGGTTATCTTATGTAAACATAAGCATGTATATGTGATAAACAAGTAGATCATGCCTTAAGTGATAACCTAAATAGGTCTGTAGTATAAGAATTAAGGTGGGATACCTGATCTTGGTGACACTATGGATACGACCCGCTTTGTAGAGGTTTGCAAGTATTGTAGACTACTACAGATGGTAGATCCTGACTGTTCATGTGGAGACATATGAGCGAGGGTGTCATATATAAAGAGTTTGTATAAGACCGGACCATAAAATAACTAGACTCTATATATAACGCCATTGATACTAGAGACTTACATCTCACCTAAACGACCATAGGTGACACGACTTCAATTCTGAGTGTTTTGAAAACTTCTGCCTTTAAGGGCAGTTCTTTGATTAGTATGGGTAAGAGTGGCCAGATTGCCAACTCAACATGCCTACCTTTTTGAGGACTTGTCTGATTTGGGAGCTAGAAACTCAATACACAAGATTAAATTCACTCATTTCCTGAAGCATGCGTAGGTAGAGAGATTGCTCCCTTTAGAGCTGATTCCGGGGCTTGAGCATGGTGGCCACAACTTCTGTTTGGAAGAGAGGACTCAGTCATAGTAGGACTATGACTTATGTTCATTAGAGGGATCAGTTAACGGATGGTGGATCCCGTGACTAAAGAGTTTAGTTAGTTATTCTTGTACCGTTGAAGCTTCGAGCTATAAGTCCATAAGGTCCTTTTGGTAGCTCAATGGATTCAAGTTGAGGATCAGTTCTTGGTGTTGATTTGAAATGTTCAAATTGACAAGAGGTAATTTGATTATATATGATATAATCGGTATGGTGTATGAGATACATAAAGTAGAGAATTAATGTAAATGAGATTTACATTAAGTGCCATGGAATAGAAAAAGAGCTTTGGTTTGTATGTTTTATGAGATGAAATATTAAAACTATAGGTTATAAATATAGTATGATAAGTTAATTATCATTTATATTTATAATAATATTAATTATTAGATAATTATCTATTTTTCTCTAATAACCAATTGAGTGGAGGTTATTGGTGGTTTCACGGTAACCGTGAGATAAAAGGAAAAATGTTTTCCTAATTTTAGTAAGGTTGGTAAAGTTGTTGATTTGAGATTTCCTCTCTTGAAAATATTCTCACGGGAAGTTGTTAAGTAAATTGGATTTACTAAGCGACAGCTTGGATGAGCTAAATGATCGTGGAGTGTTAGTAGGTGACAGACACTCAGCTAAGTGATGAGCTAAACGATCACATAGCTTTTGCTAGACAATCGTATAACTTTTGCTAGATGATCAGTTAGTTTTTCCGAAACGATTGGGCATCAACCTATACGATATGTTCTTCCATCTCTCACTTGCTTAATCATTTACACGATTGTGGTTTCCTCCATTTGTCTGCCTTAAACCAAGTCCACAGAGCCCACCTTCTAGATTCTCACACCGAAAATACCAAGGTAGCCTTCTTGGTGGTGTCATACTCAACTCGATACTGTCGAGGTTCTGTGGAGGCCATTCGTGTTGTTCGAGGTGTTCGTGATCGAGGCGATTGCTTAGTTCTTGTGCGCAGTGTTCGTGTAGTGTAGCGGCCGTATTGGACAAGCGTTCGTGTTTAGCTGTGTTACTGTGATCGAGGGTTTGTGATCAATGAGCTTTGTGATGAGTCGACTAAAATGTGTTGCTCTTGTCCTTGATCTGTTGTATATCATGCTATATTTCTGTATTTAATGCATAACCATATGTTTCTGTTTTTTATTGTAATTGTAAAGTTCATATACGATTGTAATTTGGAATGATCTTTCCGCTGCTCATGGAAATCCTCGTGTTTGATTTCCTTCATGAAGAACATAGGAGGGAAAGAACCATTGTCATTGTTGTTCAAAGAGAATTGTTGAAGACTAAGCTCGAAAGTGAATTCTTCTTCATTTCTTCACCAAGTTGGTTGTATACGCATTTGAATCAAGCCAAAAAGGACAAGAGATTGAACTCTGCGGCTTGACTCTTTCCTTTTCTCACTTCATTTCCATTTTTCTATTTCATGCGATTAAGTGTTATTTTTGTAAAGACAGTTTCGTCACTTATTCAATCCTACATTTGATCCATCATTTTTGCCTCTGCTTACATTCTATCGTGTGATCGACGCGTTTATAACTTGTTGCATGCTTAATTTCCAAGCTTTAGTCATTTTGATCATCTGGTTGAAGTTATAATTCAGTTAAAACTATTCGAGAGAATAGGATAGTTAGAAACTCATTGAGTCAGAATTAGTAGATTTAGAGATAAAAATACTTGTGCTTCACTGTTTTATGTAACCAACGCATGCACCCTAGAAATAGGAGCATATGTAGCATTCACATTAAGAAATGTTGAATAATAAGATTAGAGAAATGGAAACCTAATGCATTTACATACATTTGGTTTATAAACAAGCATCTCTGTCGTCTTCATTTTTAACAATACTCTTGTACATGTGCTCATCTTACTTGGAATCAACGCATTCCCCTAGCACTTAGTACCACTCATTCATAAATTCCTTTGTTTCACTTGAACTCTTGTGTCCTCTTGCATGCATGTAGTGAGATTAGTGTAGATAAACTTATCTCGTATTTATCTAAAATCTTTTTGTAACTACCGCAACGCAAGGCCTGCATTAGTCTAACATAAATCCCTGTGTTCTACCTTAGACTTACGAGGAACGTAGATTTATACTTGGATCTGATTCAAGAAAAGCTTGTACGCATTATAGAAAGTGTAACGCAACATATCAACGCATCATCCAATCTTCTCACCTAGAGAAGTGATTCAGCCTGGCTTTCTTTTCTTCCAAGAGATTCGATTTTCATATTCGGCTAATAGGTTATGGCACTCATCCCCCAAAAGAGAAGAGCGACACAGACCCCTCTTCCTGCTGTAAGGGCGTTGCACGAAACCAAAATGTACCGGATTTGGCTTCTGCGATCATTGCTGTAGAAAGAATGGTAGATATTGATTTTGATGAATAGACAGAAGGAGGATATATAGATTTGTGTGACCGAACTCCCTACTCTTTTAGGTTGTATCTTGGAAGCGAAGATAGACTAGCACCTTCTCGGCTGATTCTGTGCCTGCGTCTGTTTTTCCCTTCGAGATCTTCTCTTAGCAAAGTAGGTACCGAGGATGCTAGGGAACCGGTCAAAAAGTGCTTTCTGGTTGTTCCAGACCCCAAGTAGAGACCAAGTAATCAGTACCATCACTACCTCAGTGAGACAAAGGAAGCCAATTTTCTTACTCGGCGGGAAGATGTTTCATCAAAAAAGGCAGCGTCGGGCAAGTCAAGTTAGTTTCTTTGTAAATGTGTAGAGCCAAGTGTAGTGTGGTGTAGTAGTAGGCAGCTTTCGATTGACGGCCGTCCGTCCGGCTCCATCCGGGTTCTCCTTCCTTCTGTTCTCTGCTTTCTTCTTTCGCCCAGATTCCCCATGGGTGAACCTTTTTTTTTTGGTTTGTTTCGAAGCCGTTTTGGCAGGGCCCCAAGCCAGTGTCCATCTTCATGAAATGACAAGTAAGAAAAAGACCGGTTAGGATCACATTAGTCCTGGCTTTTTCGTACACGTTCACTTGCATCACATACACAAGTGCTCTCTGAACCGTGTAATAAGGGCTATTACTCGAATCCCGGGCTCAAAGGGCATTCGATGGTTATCGGCTAATCTATAGGAAGGTGTGTCCTAGTATTTACGCAATGGGAGATCAAAAGTAGAATTCGGCTGTACTGATTATATGCCGGATAGGCACTCACTGTCCTCCCTCGCATGGCTTTGATTCGCTTTTTAGAGTAAAAAAAAAACGATTACTAGGAGAGCTAAGAGGACACCGAGAGTTAACAGCAAAAAAACGAAAAATGGGGAAACAGAAAGAAGCACGACCGTCTTAGGCAATGAGAAGGATGCAATTGATGAGTGATGAGGGGTTGAGCTGTCCACGACACGAATCCCTCTTTCCTGTAAATATCTGGACAGGCGGGCGGAATGGATGAGCGAAAGGTGCCATGTCCTCCCACGCTTTTTTTATTTTCAATATAGGACAAACTTCCCATAAAAGGATCATTGCCAACATACAAGCCCATATTCTTCCCTTTGGGGAAAGATTCGAGTTCTTCTTATTTCACAGTTCGACTTTTTTCGCTGCTTTCGACCAAGGGGCATAGCAGCTATTTCACCAGGAGTGAATCTAGCTAGGGCTATTTTCCAAAGAATATGAAGCGCTGGAAGAACACTTCAGGCAGGTCATCGATAGTTGACTTTTTCGTTATTTTGTAATCCCCAGGGTATGATAAAATAAGATCTCAGATTGACATCTTGATACAGTGATTTACCATAATAATAAATAGAGTCAATGGCGACTCACTCTCGTTTTGGTTTTTTTATCTTCTTTGTCTAAAAATGGGTTTGTAGTAGCAGTCATTTCTTGAAATATAAGGGCCTAAAGCGAAAGAAAGGGCCCCTCTCTGATAAC
>NC_052354.1:12240314-12364744 GCF_009727055.1 Benincasa hispida
CTTTCATTTGCTTCTCTTCGATGGAAGTTTGATTTTCCCAGAATGTATCCCAATTTTTGCCAAATTCTTCTTCTGATGATCGATTCAACCTCTGATCAAAAAGATATACCTTTGTTATATTTCATCTCTTCAACAAGTTTAGTAATGAGCATAACGGCCTGTTCCGATGGAGAGAAGAACTCATCTTTTCGACTGGGAAATTTCCAAATTTCTGAAACTGCAACGAAATCTTTCAATTTCTTATTTGACTATGTTCAACTCCTGTCTCTTATACACATCTAGATGTGTATAAGAGACAGGTATTCATGTGGTTGCCGAATGAGTTGTGGTATTGTACCACTATTCTGCCCATGGTAACCAACGCGTACCCATTCCCTTGGTCTATCGCTTGTAAAGCATCCCAGGTAGTTCTCTAAGCACCGGTTAACCTCCTCGGTCTGGGAGTGCTGTACTCATGTGCTTGAAGGAAAAGCTTGAAGTACAGCCCGGAGCGGCGATAAAGTGCAACCTTTCTAAATTCCTTTCCTAAAGCTTTTGAAGAAAAAGCGAATCAGGGCCATGCCTACAAAACTTTAACAGGATAAGAAAGAGCTCAATGATATCTGACGATCAAGAAAATTCTCGCGAAACTATGGCTCGAATATTTAGTATTCTCTTATTTATTACCTGTGTCTACTATTGTCCCACATTCGGTCCATAAATGGGAATTTTTTACCAGGCCAGATCATGATTGAAATATCATGATCGGGTCGACCAGGCCAGATCATGAGTGAATAGAAAATCGAGCCGAGAACTTCTTACCTTACAAGAAGTGCAAGGAAGGGAATGCGCCTATATAAAGTGTTGTGAAGACTGGATACCAACCCGTGTAAAATATATAGCGGATTTGGGCGCTCTAGCCAAAACGAATCCTATTTCGAGTTCAAATCTCTGGATACCCAAAAGACGCTATTTTAGCAAGAAGTCCGTCCCACGAAGCGGAGAAGTCAAGTCGCCTCTAAAGCCCCTTCTTTTGGAACGACAAATGAACCTTTTTAAGGCTCGGGCCGAAGATGAAAATGAAAATGGCTCTTTTACTGAGAAATGAAATGTTCCTGGAACTGATCTTCTTTCTATCCTCGTGTGTGATCGGATATTGAAGTCGTTCATCTTCTAGACTCAAGCCTGGGAAGATTGGAGGAGAATTCCATTTTGGAGTATACTTTGTTTGGGTTAGGCGNAGGCGCACTGGAATGGATGGTACAAAGTCCTCCAGCTTTTCATACTTTTGGTGTTTTTTCCCCACCCCTCCCGCTCATCTCCTTCGTAAACTCGGTCGAGCGTCTTCGATTCTTCCTCTTTATGTTAGGCGGGCCTATAGCCCTTTTAAGGTCTTTTGCACATGAGTACAGCACCCCCAGACCGAGGTGGTTAACTGGTGCTTAGAGAACTACCTGGCTTGAGAAAAACAGAAGACCCGATACGATATAGGGGCATCGCTATCAGATAGGAAGGGCTGTTGCACAAAATGTACTTCTAAGTAATTGCTCCGCGTTAGCATTTTCCCAGTGTGCGAAGCCCCAACGAGGAAGATGTTAATGGTTTCTCATTGGGTCAATAATCCAAATCCCTCTTTTAAAAGGGATTGTAGTAATTCTGGTTTTATGCGACTTAGAATGGCTCTTTTTCAGCTCAGGGAAGAAGACCTAGCCCAACTTCTTTCATTTGCTTCTCTTCGATGGAAGTTTGATTTTCCCAGAATGTATCCCAATTTTTGCCAAATTCTTCTTCTGATGATCGATTCAACCTCTGATAAAAAAGATGGCCAGCGGGGGATTCGGTATAGCAGCTTACGTTCGGTTGCTCCTCGGAACCCAAACCCTTCTTCAAGTTGGGGAAGTATTGGTTAAGTCGAACTCGAAATTTCATAGAATAAGATTCTTCATTTGATTCTAGAGTAGTCTTCACAGGAAGCTTTTGGACCTAGCGAAAAGGACTTTCAGCCTTTGCGCAAGCAAGCAAAGTCGAAGCTTTGCTAGAAGCAAGACGAGGAAGCGGAGCTGTTTTGTAGTTCAAGAGGAGGACGAGACAGGAAAGCGCCTTCTTTTTGTCATCCGTAACGCTTTGAAGTTTTAGGTGAATCACTAAATTCTTTTCGTACCGCCCTCTCTCGAAGCAGTATTTCCCTCAGCTGCCCATTGTCCAAGATTCCCCACTGCTGCCCCTTGTGGGAGTCCGGTACTAAAGAGAAGATAATAGGATTTTGCCTCAATAGGTCAGAGCGGTCTGTTCCGATGGAGAGAAGGACTCATCTTTTCGACTGGGAAATGCCAACCAGCCTCCACTCTTTGTCGATGCTCATTTTATAGTTATTTAGTTAAACCAATGATTCGTTATTGTAATAGATAGTAACAACCATTTCATCTGCTCTTGCATTCCATAATGGGAAGAACCTCTTCGTCTATTCTCTTCGAGGGATAGTAGATTCATCTTCATTCAGCCTAATCTTGCTTTACATCTTTATTTATAATACACTTCTAAACGCACATCGCGAAGAACGAACATGGACAGTGATCATGGGCTCATGCTTCTTGCCCAATACTTCTAAGACTTGTCAAGATATACGCTTGGGCCTTCTCGTTTGCTCGTGTCCAGCGCTCGTATGCCTCCCAAATATTTTGGGTGACATTTGGAGTAGGAATAGAGGACAATCTCAATTAGGACAAAACGGAGGTCATCGATGATCAGTATAGTGTTGATTGTGTTTTTCCATGTTGTATAATTTTCACCCATTAATTTGTTGACGACGAGCAGATTTAAAGTCGCGGAAGTCATAATAAATTGCTGAAACCATACAAATTATTTATATTAGTACATGCATTAACCCATTTCGAAAAACCAATCAATTTTAGCAAAATAATCTAATGCACCCTAAGTGACATCTATTTTGCAATGATGCTTCAATGAGACAGGACAAAAGCCACCGTAAGGTGATCAGGTGCCCCTTCACTGAAATGAGACTATCTCAACCAATAGACAGAACAACTCCTTGTTACTGTAACTATTAGTCACCGTTGTTCGGTTGATAAATTGTTAAACTTGCTTAACATTTCTTGTAAATGTAACCCCTCATTTTGGATTCTAGAGTTCCACCTCAATGAAAAAACCATAGGAAAAAATCGATTGGGAAAAAAACTAAAGTAACCCTTATCCATTTATGGAGTTTGAATAAAGCGTCATCCAAAATGCCATATGTAGAGGGACACTCAAGGTGACTCGAGGCCGAGCATGAAACTTTACTTCAACTAATGAGAGAGACCGAGGGATTAGTTGACACTATAAACTCTTTTTCCATTCACCTTGGTATTGATCTATACGATGTAGGGAGACACTCAAGTTGCCTCGAGGTCGAGTATAGATCTCACAATGTGAACACTTAGGGATAAATGTGAAGAGGAAAGATGAAGTATCAAATACCTCATTTTCCTCCCACTGAGCGTTTTACCTATGGTTAATTACCTTAGGAAAATTCGACTACTGATTTTAACTAAGTGTTTGTTTAATCTGCCCAAAAGTAACATTTACTTTGGATAGTTAAATAACTTTGATTAATATTTATTAAACATTTTAATAAACTTTAATCAAACATTGCATGCTTGTAACAGATCTATCTAGTTCACCTTTCTAGGTAAGTTCCCAGATAGGGGTGTTACGTTTCCGTTAACTTAAATACTCTAGCCTAGATAGAACAAACCTTAGACAAAAGGTCCCTTATAGATACATTTGTTACAAATTTAATCTTTTAATTAAGAATCAATTTAATCCTATTAAGCCAATTAAAAAAAAAACTTAAAATTCTAATCTCACTACAAAAGTGATCTTAGGTCTATATGAATCATATTTTTAAACTATTTAAAAAAATGAATTTAACCTAAAGTTTACATGCAAATCTGAATTATTGATTTTAATTTCTAATTTCATTTAATTATAACTTTTATAAAATAAATGAAATTAATTAAAATCATACATTGCATGTGAAAACATATTTAGGTAATATTATAACAATTATAAATCACCCTAAAGCGGTGACATGCTTCATGAAATTCTATTTCATTACTAACTCTTATAATATAATTGATACATATATATGTTATTAACGCATGCATGCATATATTATAACATTTATACTATATGATGCATGAACATACTATATTAATCAAATCATGCAATTATATATATTATAACACTTATAATATAAATGATGCATGAAATTAAATGTATAAACTATGGTGGAATTTTTACTGTATGACATACTTTTTGACATATAATAATAAACATAAATCATACATCAAATATATAATTAAAGACAATTATTGGACCGGAGTTGGACACCTAAAACAATAAATAAAAACTAACTAATACAAATAAAAAGTCAACCAGTATAAACACTTGAACCGGGCCTTGAACCGTTGGAACCAGCCACGAATTGGCCCAGAAGAACCCAAACAGACCGAACCGAAGAACCTACGAATCGAATCAGAACCAAAACCCACGAATCGTGCATGAATCGGAGCTGGACCGCGCCTCTTCTATGTCTTGGAGTGTCGCAAAGTCGTGACCTAGTGTCACGACGCTACTGAGAGGAAATCCATCTGCTAGATCGCTGCGTCGTGACGCTACTGTACAGTCGCCCAATGTACAATTTCAAACTTCTTCGAAACGCCTCCGATTTTGACCTCATTTTTCCAGATCGGCACTAAAAAACACACCAATGACTCAATGACTTAAAATACAGACTCGGTTGCATTAAGTTGCCCCAATACATGGGCCCTTACAAACCAATTTTGTAAAAGAAAGCAATTAAAACAAAGTATCAATCCCGAAATTATCCAACATTGTAAACCAAACATTCCACACATTCATCAACATGAAAGAACAAAATGCAAAATCCCACAAAAAATCTGTAAAATTAATTTCGAAATTTTGGAAAAAATTTAGGCCAAAAACCTCGCTCTGATACCAAATGAAGGAACCATTGAAGGTCCTTGAGCAGAAACGGGATCGAACCCAAATCCCAAATTTTACAGAATGTTCAATTTTACAGAGAACATACTGAATGATTATGCATTTAAATTAAAAAACAACATGTTGGAAAAACAAAAGAGAAAAAGAAATAATAAGGGAAGAGTACTAACTCTTGAAGAATGATCTTCTTCGTGTATCCTCTTCTCCAAAATCACGAATTTGAAACCCCACAATGGACATCACCACTTGATTTCCTCTGTATTCTCTAGGATGAGAATCCAGGAGTGTGTGGACTTTGACTTTTTGGTTAGGGAAAGAATTAAAAGAGATTTTTTTTTAGAGATAGAGAGAGATCAAAATCTTACAGAACTATTATGTAAAACCTAAAAGAGGAATAAGATGAAGAATCCCTTTCAACACCTATGTTCCCACTAACGTAATAGAGAAAAAAAGGGAGAGTTCCCTCCCAAAAATTATTTTTCAAAAAAAATCAAATTAATTTTAATAAAAACTTTAATAAATATTTATATGATAACCACTTTATCATATAATATATATTTAACTATATGTTATATTATAACCTATAGTTTAATAATTGTATCTAATACAATATAACCTATAGTTTTAATTATCTCAACAATGGTATGTAATATAAATCACATTTATATTAAATTTAATTATATGAATCCAATTCACATAATTAATATTTGAATCATATTCAAATATTTATTTCCTCTCAAATAAACTTTATATTATAATGTATCAAATATATTATAGTAATTATATCGTATATAATTAAATTAAAATAATTATATCACATATAATTAATTCCCTCAATTAATTTGAAAAATTCAAATTAATCTAAAATTGATTCTCATAAATACCTCATTGAGTTACAAAGGGGACCTCAAGGACTTGTAGCTTGAAGCTTCAACAGTACTTGAATAATTAATTAAACTCTTTAATTAATTTACTCAACATTCATTAACTGTCGAGCACTTCACAAAAGATCGACAGTTGCACTCTTTGCACTATAGATATATTTCTGTGTCCATTAGATATAACTAATCAATAGTGCGATGACCCTTCACAAACTACTCATAAGTACAGTTAGACCAAAATTACCGTTTTGTCCATGTAGTTACATCTAACTCCTTAAGTACCACTGATCCCTCTAATGAACAATAAATCATAGTCAAACTATGACTAGACTCTTCTCAGGTCAGGAGAGGGTGTGGCGCCACATGGAATCAGCTTTTAATGGAGAAATTTATCTATTTTCCCCTACCTCATAGAATGAGTGAATTCCATCTTGTGTAGTAGTGTTCCCAACTCCCCAATCAGAAGAATCCCCAAAATAGCAAGCTTGTTGAGTCGGCGATCTAGCCACTCTCACCCATACTAATCAAATGACCGCCTTCACAGGTAGGAATTCACAACTCACTCAAGATTTAGGCGGTCATTCTGGTGAAATGTAAGTCTCCATTATGAACGACGTTATATAATGAGACTAGTCATTTCGTGGTCCAGTCTTATACAAACTCCTTTGTATAGAATATCCTCGCTCATATATCTCCACACGAATGATCAGGATTAGATCATTTGTAGCACTTCACAACAATTGTAACATCTACAAAGTGGGTCATACTCGTGGTGTTACCAGGATAAGGTATCTAGCCTTATCCATCTACTACATACCATTTAGGTCATCACTTAAACATGATCCACCTGTATGTCTCTACATATATGTTTAAGCTACAGAAAATAACCTTGGATATTAGTTTATTGGTTTGTGGGTTTAATTCTATTAAATGTCAAATAAAACATCTCACATTTTATTAAATAAATAAAATGTTTGTACAATACAGTTACAAACTACAAGACCCTACGAGATTTAGGGAACCAACCCCAACAATATCTAACAGTAAAAGTTCCTCACATCTTGTGGAAGAATTTGAAAGAAAGATATGATCACCAGAAAACAGTTGTTCTTCCTAACACTCGTTATGAATGGATGCATTTGAGTTTCCAAGTTTTCATATCAGTAAGTAATTACAACTCCACATTATTTAAAATCAATTCAAAATTATTGTTATGCAGAGAGAAAATTATCGATGCGGATAATTTGAATTCGCAACATTTTGTACCTAAAACAAGCGCGCTACCAAGTTGCACTACATCCCTTTCAATTGGTCTACAATGTCATTGAGAATCCTTGCCTTGTTTTCCACATTTTTTTAAATTTATTTCTCTCATTGGTATACACAAATTATCTTATCATTTCTTCTCTTTTTGTCTCATATCATATATAAAATAGAATAAAAAATACTTATATACGTATGAAATAATAAATATGAAACCCTTCGTAAAGATATATAAATTTTACATAGTAAACTTTGATCTCATTTTTTGTCTTAAAAAAAATATCTCTATTTTGACTCTTATTTTTTGTTACCTCAATTAGTAAATTCGATTACTAATTTGAATTTGAAATAGTCTATCTCAATTCAAATTTCACACTTAACTTTTGCTATATACGTCCCACTATTAATTTAAGGAAAGAGGATATTAATACAAACAAGGATCTCGTCTATCTCTCATTGTGAGGGAAGTAATAATTTTTAAAAGTTTAAGTTTCATTTTTATTTATTTTATAAGAAGATTTGATAAGTACAAAAAAAAGGAAGGAGTTTAGTTCGAACCTACCTCGATTTTCTTTTTCGAATTTTGCTGCTATTCTTTGCTTGAGTTTGTTTATAAACAATGTCATAGAAAATGTAGTCTGATGAAACTTCATCATATGAATGCATTGAACAAGAGGGTAGTAGATTATAGAAAGGAAAGAATGCAAAACATTATAAAAAAAGTTGATTCATTTATGGAATCATGTATATTCATTGGGTTAGTTAGTCCATAGTAATCTATACTCTTATGACATGAGTAGTTTTTAAAAAAGTCTTAGCAATACTTCAATTTATTTAAACCTATATTTTATTATATATATTGGATCAATAACATTTTTTTTTGGTATGAGTGCGATATTTATTTCTCTATATATAAATATTTTCTATATAATATATAGAAAGACTCTTTTGAATTTCTATAAAATCGATTAAAAATAATTAATTACGAATAATTAAGAATCTTCATTGTTCAATTTCTTCATAGAATGGATTCACGAGTTTCACACTTCATCAAGTACCAAGGACTCGTAAGAAATTATTAAAACAACTAAATTGATTAAAAATTTCCTACCTCAATATTATTATTTGAATAAAGTTTTGCAACAAAAAAAAGATTTATTACATTTTATTATCATAAATAAATGTATATTCAAATTAACCCATCAACTCGATAGATCCAAATAATTTTTTTTTTTACAAAAAAAGAAATAAAATGATAAAAATACATGGTAACAATACATATATATCAGTACTTTATGCCTTGTTTATTTAACTTAAGAGACTCAAATAATTTTTCCCTAAAATAAAGTGAAAAAGATGTATGAATTGTTACTTGGATTTACAATTGGTTACAGACAAATATAAAATAAAACTCCAAAAACTAAACCGTATGGATATGTAAAATACAGGATTTCCAATCCTAGCAGGAAAAAGAGGGAAATGGATACTCAATTTAAAGTGAGTAAATAGAATTTCATACTCGATCTCATAGATACATATAGAATTTTGTGGAAAGTCGTATGTACAACTCATGCGGTCAAGGTAATGATTTCGAGCATGCCCAAGTTCCATAGTGTGACAGGTGGTATGTACATGACCCAGGAACAAATTCACCGCCTTACAGTTGACTAGAGATTACTAGCGATTTCGGCTTCATGTAGGCAAGTTGTAGCCTACAATCCAAACTGAGGATTGTTTTGGAGTTAGCTCACCCTCACAGGATTACTGTGATCGGGAACGATCAATCGCTCCCAGAAAGGAATCTATTGATTGTCTCCCAATTAGTTGGACCATAGGTGCAATGATTTACTTCACGGATGAGGTCTCTGGTTTAAGTCCAAGACGACCCAGCTATGCCAAGGAAAGGAATAAAAGAACAGAAGAAGCATCTTACTCCTTCATGTAGGCCCCACTTGGCTCAGGGGGATATAGCTCAGTTGGTAGAGCTCCGCTCTTGCAATTGGGTTGTTGCGATTACAGGTTGGTGTCTAATTGTCTAGGCAGTAATGATAGTATCTTGTATCTGAACCGATGATTCACTTTTTTTAAGTAATGGGGAAGAAGACCAAAACATGCCACTGAAAGACTCTATTGAGACAAAGATGGACTGTCAAGAAAGTAGAGGAGGTAGGATGGGCAGTTGATCAAATCTAGTATGGATCGTACATGGACGGTAGTTGGAATCGATCGTACATGGCCCTTGCGAACAACTTGAACAGCTTGATGCACTATCTCCCTTCAACCATTTGAGCAAAATGTGGCAAAAGGAAGGAAAATCTATAAACCGATCCTATCGTCTCCATCCCGTAGGAACTACAAGATCACCCCAAGGATGTCTTTGGTATCCAAGGGTCGTAGATCGATCATAGAACCCTGTTCAATAAGTGGAATGTATTAGTTGTCCGCTCTCTTGTTGGGCATAAGGGTGGGAGAAAGGAAATCACTCATTCTCAAATCCAACAGTTAGAATGAGATTCCAACTCAATGCCTTTTGAGATTTTAAGAAGAGTTTCCCTTTGAAGAGCACAATACGATGAAAGTTGTAAGCTTTGTTTGGAGGAAGGGGACAGGAGTTATTGTTTATTGAGAGAAATGTTTTAAACAGTATTATGAAGTTGTTTCATGTCTTCTCGTTGCTGAACAAACTAACGAGTTATTGATGAAAAATTAAGAATCTCGACCAACTAGAATAACACCAGTATCTGAAGTGAATGTTGTGAATTTTAACAATCTTTGTCGAGGTCGTGGTTGTGATCAAGGTCGTAACCATGAGAGAGGAAGAAATAATTATTCTTTTCATGGTGGTTGTTATAGTCATCTAAATTTCAAATTAAAATAAGATCATAAATGAAAAGCTCCACAAGATAAAAGTTCAAGAAATATTGAATAGAAATGTTTTTGCGGTACATCAAAACATTGAGTTAATCTTTATCAATCTTCCCTAAAAGAAAAAGGGAAAAATGTGAAAAAAAAAAATTTACCCACCGGGATAATGGTATATTTGACCGATCCAGTACGACAAATTTGGATGTAGCAGATGTCTTTGAATCTCTGAAAAGAAAATTGGTATAATTGATGGAATAACAAGTGCTTCTTTTGATTTTGAGAATATCTAGAAAAAAATGTTGTTTTTTAGAATCTATCTTTCATGTTTTTTTAAGGTTGAACTTTTGTATTAAAATTTTGTTTTTCTTATTGTAATTATTTTATTTAATGAAGAATCATGGACAATTTTCATATATTGAGTAACTAAAAAATGAGGAATGAAGATCTATGTCTGGCAGACTGCGCAACTATATATACAATACTTACAAATAAAAAATATTTTTCCAAATTGACAATGCTAGAAGAAAAAGTCAATATAATATCAAGTTCTAAAAATTTAATTGAAGGATTTGGCAAAACAAATATTATTTTTTCCTAGAGGAACAAAATTTACAATTGACAATGCATTGTTCTTTAGTCAACCAAAGAGAAATCTGCTAAGTTTTAAAGATATACGTTGCCTGCTTCATCTTTTGGATTATATTATACTCATATATGAGTAATTGAAACATATGCAACAATGATCCTGAAGTTCATGAATCCATATATATTTATTATTTGGCATGATAGGTTGGGTCATCCAAAGTCTATAATGACGAGAAGAATTATTGAGAATTCATATAGACATCTATTGAAGAGCTAGAAGATTCTTCAATCTAATGAATTATCATGTGATGCTTGCTCTCAAGGCAAATTAATAACTAGACCATCACTAGCTAAAGTGGGAACTGAATCACCAGCATTTTTAGAAAGAATTCATGGTAATATATGTGGATATATTAACCCACCAGGTAGACCATTTGGATATTTTATGATATTAATAGATGCATCCAGTAGATGGTCACACATGTACATATTATCAAAACTTTGTTCAAATAATTAAGTTAAGAACACAATATCCTAACTATACAAATTAAAACCGTTCATCTTGCTAATGCTGGTGAATTTACATCCGAAGCATTTGATAATTATTGAATATCAACTGGGATAAATGTTGAACATCTTGTAGTTCATGTTCATACAAAAAATGGTTTAACAGAATCATTTATAAAACATTTGCACTTAATTGCACTACAAAAAATTTGGCATTTCTCGACACGAAAAAAAGCGTCGGAAAAAATCCTTATTTCCCGATGGTATTTTTTACCGTTGGGAAAAAGATGCTCTCTCAACAGTATTTTTAATGTTGTTGGGAGAAAGAGGTATTGTTGACGCCTTATATAGATTGTTGACATAAAAAAAATTGGGAAAAAAATTCTAGACATCTCCTGACGCTATAGGTAAGATGTCGAGAGAGAACACTAATCCCGACGCTAAGGGTAAAGGTGTCGAGATAATAAAAACCAATAAAATAGGCTCTCCCAACGGATTTTTGTAAAAAACATAGGGAAAACCAACTTTTTTTAAAAACCCTCATTTTCCTTTTGCCCTTTCCCAACGTAGCAAGATGTTACTAATGAGTCTGAGAAGAATGTTGAAGAATGTTGACATAGAAAAGATTGGCTTTAGTAGAAAGAAGCAATCGAGTAGAATTAAACTCACTTTCGAAACGTCAAATTTTTGGATCAGTAGTCTAAACATTAGAAGGTGTCGAACCTGTGGGATTCAAATGGGTATTTGTGAGAAAAAAATGAAAATAATGAGGTCACAAAGATATAAAGCAATACTAGTTGCATATGGTTTTTCACAAAAACCTGATATTGATTACGAAGAAACGTATTCTTCAGTGGTAGATGCAGTTATGGTAAGATAGTTAACTGGTCTGACTGTGTATGAAAGTCTAGGCATGTATCTTATAGATATTATCACAACATATTTTTATAGATCTCTTGATAATGACATTTATATGAAAATCCCATAAGGATTTAAGGTACCTGAAACGTATAAATTAAGTTCTCGAGAATTGTATGCAATAAAGTTACAAAGATCACCATATGGATAGAAACAACCAGGATGAATGTGTTACAACCGTTTGATTGGATATTTGTTAAAAAATGATATCAAAATAATGCAATATGCCCATGTATTTTTATAAAGAAATCATAGTTAGGATTTGCTATTATAATTGTATGTGTCAATTATTTAAATACAATTAGAACTTTTGAAAAGCTTTTAGAAGCAATAGATATATTAATAAAGAATTTGAGAAGAAAGATCTCGGAAAAATAAAATTTTTTCTTGGCTTTGCAAATTGAACATTTAGCCGATGAGATATTTGTTCATCATCAACTTATATAGGAAATTTTTTAAAAAGATTATATATAGACAAAGTGCATCCATTAAACATTCCAGTGTAAGTAAGTTTACCAGATGATATATTTCTACCTCGAAATGATAATGAAAAATTTCTTGGTCCTGAAGTACTATATCTTAGTACAATTGATGCACTTATATTTATGTTGCATTTTCAATAAACTAATTAGTTAGATATAGTTCTTCTCCAACAAAAAGATATTCGAATGGAATTAAGCATATACTCTATTATCTCCAATGAAGGATTGATATGAGTTTGCTTTATTCAAATAAAACAAATTTTGATTTAGTTGGTTATGCAGATTCTAGATATTTATTTGATCAACACAAAGCTAGATCTCAAACAGGTTATCTGTCCGCACGTGGAGGAACTACTATATCATGGTGATTAGTGAAACTGACCATAACGGGTACTTCAAATCATGTTGAAATTCTTGCAATTCACGAGGCTAATCGAGAATGTATATGGCTAAGATCAATGACTCAACAATTTTACAATATAAATTTACGACATAAATTTTGTTATTCTTCACTTTTAAAAAATATATTTTTTAAATAATAAAAAAAACCAATATATAAAATTGTAATCAACCCAAATCCATCTAAAGAGAACATCATAAGTTTGACATCGAAATATAAACTTCCCAAGATACCAACACAATCAGTAGTTAGGGTTGCTTGGATTATAAAAAACTACTAACTCTTATTTTATAAAATGCATATTAAAAAAAAAAGATTATAATTTAAAAGAGTGTCTTCCAAGGATTCATAACTAAAATTTGTACCCAACTTTTTGGTTCCCCACTTCCAACCCCACAATTTCTCTCCACATGATATGCCCACATGTTTTTCCTTAGCATTAAGGTTGCCTTTCCCCCCACCCCACCCCCCCCCATTACTATAGTGTAATAATTATAAAGTTGTTTCACATATCAATTACCGCTAACTTAAATTCACTTTAGCTAATTAAATCATATTTGTATTAGTTTGAATGTATCATTAATCTAAGACTGCATTTACTAATTCGTAATCAAAATTGGTGTAAACGTAATGAGTTTTTATTGATGAATCAATTGTAATGAACTTCTTGTAAAGGTAATTAGATTGTTTTTGAAAACGTTTACTTAACCATTTTTAAACATAATTTGATTATGATTGAGGATGTTTACATTACAACTAAACTACCCCATATCTATGTTCTTCTACTTTCATGGCTAACCCAAAAATTTGGATTTACATTTTTATCACCTAAAATTATTTATTTATTTATTTATTTTATCGATATCATTGAACAAATAACATTCCAAAATTTTGGATTTTTCAAAGATTTTTTTTATTGATACCATTATCGAGGAAATAACATCGATAACTATGTTATCGGAGCTAGGATTTCTCCCACCAATTTTTTGTTTATAAAACATTTCCCCTCCAATACAGCTCCTATTCTCCCAATCAACAAATTAAGAAAAAAAAATAATGATTTGATTTTCTTTACCCAGAAAGAAAGAAGAACAAAAAAATAGAAACAACATTTTGGATCTTTTTTGGAATTTTTTTATATCGGTATCGATACCGAGCAAATAACATCGATAACCATGTTACTGTCCGATAAAATGATTTTAATGGAGCGATAACCCAAAGTGATTCCAACAATAATTGAGGTCAAATCTAAAAAATTGTTAAAAAATATTTTAACAATACAATGGGTCCCACCTAATTTTCAAATGTAATTTGATTAATCACCTTTAAATCCTCAATCAAATTAGGTTTGTTGATTACATCTTTTATGGTAGGGTCTATATTTTATCACGATTACAAAATATTGGTAAACAACAAATATAATTAAATAGGAACCACTTTTAAATTACGATTGATGAGTTACATTCATAGTGAAGTAAACGTGGCATAAATGGACATTATCCCAGTGTAATCACACCCTTGCATGTACAATAATTTCATTTATAAGCAAAAATTAGTGGATGTATCATAATGGATCATTTAATAACCATTTTCTTTTTTCTTTTTTTATTTTTTTAAAAAGTAGGCCCGTTTTCACCTAAATTTTCAAAGTAAAATTTTCACTTTCCTTACAAACAAATTAATTCTAAGTACAATTTCAAAAAACAAAATCAAGTTTTCAAATTTTTTCTCTGACTTTTAAAAACATAGTAAGTACAAAGTGAAGTAAGAAAACGGTAAGTAAAAGTAACAGTTATAAGTTTAATTTTTAAAAAATAAAAAAATTATAAATAAAATAGTTATCAAAGGATTAAATTATTACCATTTTGGTCTTTATACTTTGAAGTTTGTTCAACTTTAGTCATATACTTTCGATTGTCCAATTTTAGTTTATGTATTTTCAATAAATCTTAAATTTAATCCCTAGCTAATGCTAGTTTATTGTTGATTTTTCTAAAAAAATGGTTATCTATTAACATTTGTACTATAAATTTTGAAAACATATTCACGTATTATATTTATTTACAGGAAAATTATTATTATTATTAACGTATTCACTAAAAGTAAGATTTACGGAAAGTATGAGGATTAAAATTAGACAATTAAAAATATAAAAATTAAAATGGAACAAACTTCTATTATTTTATTATCACTTGAAAGTTGACTCATAAAATAAAATTAGTTTATCAGCAAACTTTGACCCGCCCATAAAAGAAATGGTATTTATTTAAAATGAAATGTTCAAGTGGTGTGCCTACGTGGTTAAATAGAGGCTTAAAAACTTAAACTATCGTTTTGGTTTAGGATCTTCAGGCCAGGCTCCATTCTAATCATTTTAGTTTTAAATGTCTACATTTAATTGTATTTTATAATAAACCTTAATAATAGTTGTTATCAATCTTAAATATATTATTATTATTTTAGTACGATTAGGGGTAGGAAATTTGAATACGTATGCAATTGAGCTATATTCAGTTTAACACTTTAAATTTATTATTAAAGAAATAAAATACCTTTTTCATCTTTGCATTTTGAGCCTAGCTTTTGTTTGATCATTAAATTTTAAATTCTTACAATTTTATCCTTAAATTTTAAGTTTAGTTTCCATTTAGTCTTTAAATTTCATAATACTACATTTTTATCCTTAAATTTTGAGTTTAATTTTTATTTGGTCTCTAAATTTCAATATTCTACACTCTTACCCTTGATTTTTACTAAGCTTACATTGGTATTTATAGTTCTCTTTCAATTTTTTAGTTTAAAATAATTTCGATGAGAAATAAATTAATTTATTTTAATAGTGATAAAAAACTAGTGAAAACTAATGTCGTATTTAATAATCATTTAGATTTTTGTTTTTTGTTTTTGAAATTAAAGTTATAGATACTACTTCCATCTTCAGATTTATTCATTTGTTATCTACATTTCACCAATGGTTTAAAATACTAAGCTAAATTTTGAAAACTAAAAAAAAAGTAGCGTATATAATTTTATTTTTGTTTTTGAAAGTCGGTTAAGAATTCAACCATTAAAAATGCAAATCATTGTAAGAAATAGAGAGAAAATAGACTTTATTTTCAAAAAAAAAAAAAATCAAAATAGAATAATTACCGAGTGGGGCCTAAATTAATTACAATTAGTTCAACAATTCTTTAAGATTAATTAGTGGACATTACCATGAATGATTGAAAGCCAATATTTAGAGAAATGAAAATCAAAATTAAGAGCGTAAATCTTAAAAGTTTATCGACCAAAACGAAATGGAACTCCAAATTCAAAAATAAAAATATAACATTTTAAAATTTAAAATGTCAAATAGGAATCAAATTCAACATTCAGACATAAAAATCAACATTTTGAAATAAATCAAATAGAAACTAAACCTAAAAATGGGAGATATCATAAATGTATTTCCTTTAATGTTATAACCATGTGAAGTTTCATCATATATATGAAGACGAAAATTGGAAAATATAGGATTAGAAAATAAGGAAAATGTCCAACATTGCACGCAAAGAAGAGCATATATAAATACCAATACCAAACTAAAATTAATGAAAGAGGAAACTAAACTGCCTTACACAAACAAAACACCTAAACTGAAGGTTACTCTCACTCCAACTCTCTCTCTCTCTCTCCGCTCGCCGGGGGTGAAAATTCTCCTTTCACGAGCTTCATCGTTCTTCACAAGCTTCTCGATCTCTGTCATCCGCTTTACAACGCAATTTTCCGTTTCAATTTGCGTACAATTTCCACTTAATTTGAGTTTTCGCTGCTTGAACGATCCGGAAATTACTTCTCCCAGCCGATGGATCGTGCTGGGTTTATATGGGCGAAACGATGATACGCATCAAGATGAGTTCGTGGATGCTCTGTTTTTTCTGTTCTACTTGAAATGGTGGAGAAATTTGTGCGAACAGGAGAGGAAGCCTAATGAAGCAGAAGGTTGCGCAGCGGAAGGCTGTCTTCAAATGGAAGAGGAAGCTCGCAATTTTTCTATTGGTTGTATTTTGCTTCGGGAGCTTAGTTATGATGCAGTCTCGGTATGGTCGGGTTATGATGCTGGCGTCATTGCATCCTCAATCGGCTTCGGGACCGAAAATCGCGTTTCTGTTCATAGCTCGGAACCGGCTTCCGTTGGACATAGTTTGGGATACGTTTTTTCAGGTAGTGTTTTCGATATGGTGCTAAATTGTTAATACTTCTAGCTATGGTTTTTTTTTTTTTTTTTTTTTTTTTTTTTTTTTTTTTGGCAATTTTTGTTAATGATTACTTGGTATTTGCTCGGATTTAGTGTTCTATAATTTTTTCCAAATTGTGGAGCACTTAGGAAGGATTTCCAATTTCTTTATTTTAATTTGTCTTTTTTGCAGGAAGGAGAGAATAAGTTTTCGATCTTTGTTCATTCGAGGCCAGGATTTTTATTTAACAAGGCGACTACAAGATCGACCTATTTTTTGAATCGTCAAGTTAATGATAGTATACAGGTAACAGTTCTTATAATGCTATGAGAAATTTACACGGTCCGCAAATTGTGATACTACGGTGAAGTAATTGGGGTACGAGTTTCAATTTAGCGGCGAACATATGAATAATTCCTCAATTATATGTAGTTGTTACTTGTTAGTGCCTTTTGGTGCTTAACCAAAGATTTCTGCAAGAGCATCAAAGGAATTTCATCATAGAAAGTAATAATTGATCATTTGTTTAGGAACTGCATATCATAAATCTGATACAACTGTAGACTTCTATCTCAGTCCGTTTGTCTTTCCATGAGTACCATACAGTACAGCGCTTTGTATTTATGTGTGCACAAATTAAAATGTTTGTAGGGTTAGTGAGCTTCTTTGGCCTTCCCTTTCAAGTCTATGCAAATTTGTTACATTGACGAGGATAGGGTGTTGATGTAATTAAATTTACCATAACCCATCAACTTAAACTTTTGGGTCAATCAGTGATTTCATATGATATGAGAGCAAGAGATCTTGTGTTCAAAGTCCTATAATGTCATTTCCTCCCTAGTTAGTATTGAATTCCACTCGTTGGGTCTTCTACCAGTTTTTAAGCCCACAAGTGAGGGGGAGTATCAAAGTGGTGATATAATTAAATTTACCATAATCTATCAGTTTAAACTTTTGGGTCAATTGGTGATTTAATATTTAGTCGTTTGTGTTTCTTCACTGCCAAGTTCATTTACATGTGTATGTTTGTCTTGCAATATTGTCTGTTGTATACCAGGTAGACTGGGGTGAGGCAAGCATGATTGAGGCAGAACGTATCTTGCTTAGACATGCACTTACCGATACTTCAAATCAACGATTTATTTTTCTTTCTGACAGGTGAGACTTGATGTGAATAGCCTGCGTATCCTCTTATGTGGTCCTTTTGTCCTTCTATTCATAAAGGTTTTGAAGAACATTTAGTCATTTTTGTCTGTATAAGATATTTGTTTGTCTAATTGAGTGAAGGACTTCTTGAAGGTTGTTTTGATGGGATTAATCAACCCTTACAATGTTTCAGTTAATTGATCTTTTCTCAGCTGCATACCATTATACAACTTCAGCTACACATATGACTATGTCATGTCAACTTCGGCTAGTTTTGTGGACAGGTAAACAAACTAATTTATACATACGTTATAGCTCTATTTCTGCAAAAGTGATTTTTCTTGTTCGATCTTTTCTCTCCCCCCTCATCTAACAATATCTGAAATACAAACAGCATTCTTGTGAATACATCTCCATACAACTAGAGTTAAACTGGTACTAAATCCAATAACCATAATTCTCCAACTGATTCTAAAGATGGAAGGCATCTTGAAAGTTTCGAAATGTTATTTTCTATTCAACATTAAAATTTATCAACTATAATTATGTTGTGATTTATATATATATACAGATTGCAGGTTATAAAGAAGCTAATCTACTAATTTTCTGTATTTAGAATCATCCACATCTTAATATATTCCAGCTTATGGAATTTAAAGATATCATGTATGTTATCGAAGTTTTATAGCTTCTGGTGGTAAATATTTTTAACAATTTAGTGATTGAACCAGTTTTGCTGATACAAAAGAAGGGCGTTACAATCCTAAAATGGATCCTGTAATTCCTGTTCATAACTGGAGGAAAGGATCTCAGGTAACATTATATCCGATAACCCAATATAATCATATATTCTTTCCTATGCAATTTTTTGTAGACTACTCACGACCTTCATTACCCTCTTGCAGTGGGTTGTATTGACAAGAAAACATGCGAAGGTTGTAGTGATGGACATTACAGTCTTTCCTATGTTTCAACAGCATTGCAAGGTAAGTCATCTTGTAGAATTTGTATTGTCCTTTTATATGGATCCCATGTTTTCTTCTTTGGGCAGTTATTTTCTTTTACTTGTAAATATTTCAATATCCTTTTGATTACCAGTTTAGGACTAGTATTAACTATTCAACTGGTGCTTTTATGTTTGATGATTATGCAGAGGAAGTCACTACCAGAGTTTTGGCGGGATCGTCCATTTGTGAGAATTCTTAATCATAACCCGTTTCTTGTTATCATTTCTCGCAATGCGATTGGGCCTCATATTAATAATATAATCATAGCATATATTGTAAAGGATTAGATTTGATACGAAGGAACTAATATTAATTTAAACCGCTATGCTTGTTTATTCAGAGTTAATTTCCAGAGATGATGTACTTATGTTTTAAAACTATTGTTCTGCAGCCTAATGATGCATCCAAGGAACACAATTGCATACCTGATGAACATTATGTTCAGACTTTATTGGCCGTAAGATTTGTAACCATTTCAATATATTAGGCTATTTCTATTTCAAAAAACTTGGTCTGTTTATCTAAACAGTAATATAACATCGAACGTTCTAAGCATGCTGTAACCCTTTATTTTACCCTTGCATGCACTTTCTTCCCAAAAACTGGCCTTTTAGTCAGTCCTGATTTATGACAATCCTATATTAGTTTCTGTGCATCTTATTCATGCAAGATTAATAATTGTATATGGAAACTTGGATCAAGTCCTTTTGTTTGCTAATAAGCTTGTGAAATTTCAGCTTTTACATGGTAATGAATCTTATGATCCGAACTTTCTAATTGTGACACAGAAGTATGAGTTTCTAGCAAATATTGAAAACAAAGCCATCCATTTGATACTTTCCTGAACAACAATTGCCTATGCAGTCAAAATTTGTCGTGATTCACATCCTAGTCATTTATTTTTCATGATTCACCAAGAAGGTCGATATGTGTATGTCTACTAATAATTTATTTTTCATGATCCAGCAAGAAGGACTTGAAGAAGAGCTCACACGAAGATCACTTACATATTCAGCTTGGGATCTCTCGTACTCCAAAGACCATGAACGTCGAAATTGGCATCCTGTAACATACAAATTTTCAGACGCTACGCTTGATCTAATACAATCTATAAAGGTAATTGACGTTTGTGCATGACACGTGTTAATTTTGTGGCTTCATCTAATTTGCGTCTCCCTAAGTAAAGTAGCACCTCCGAACATTGCTATCAAATACTGTTTATATGCATTTTCCTCATTTCTGTCAATAATCGAACCTCTAGCACAAGGTTTTTAAGTAACTAGAAATCTTTAACTTGTATTTATCAACTCCTATTCACCCCTTTTCATTGCTTTCTTCTGTAATACACTAATAAGGATGCGATTATTCATTTTACTCCTTAATACAAATGATCTTGTCAGCTACTAATACTTAGTAAAATTATCCCAAGGCCAGTAGCCAATAATCAGTTCGTCTTTTCAGTTGATCTTGTAAGTGGTTCATGATAAAAGAACATTTCTCCTCTGTAGGGTATTGATAATATATATTACGAAACCGAATATCGAAGAGAATGGTGCACCAGTAAGGGAAAACCATCCAGATGTTTTCTTTTCGCGAGGAAGTTCACCCGTCCAGCTGCTCTCCGCCTGCTTAATATGGTCAGTTTTATATCTTACCAACTCGCTTCGGAACTAAAATGCTCGAAAACCATTGAACTGACGACCATTATGCTGATCTCTTCTTCCTTTGCTTACTTCATCAATCCTTCTAAGCCAAACCTTTTCATTTTTTTACTTTTGACAGTCTGCGCTCGGAGTGAAGCCTAATTAATATTTGTAAAGGCGTCGTAGTCTCGGTCGAGGAAACCCTATAACTATGCAGAAAATACAAACTCCCTGTACATCAGGGGAAAGCCTGGCATTACTCGTTAGCAGTCACTGAATAATTTCTCGATATAGAGGTGTGTATTTACTATTACCACGGTGTATATTGTCAAATGTTTTTATATAGAAAATAAATGAGAGTGATAGGGGATTGTTTTTATTCATTTGGTTGTGCATGATGAAGCTAACTTCTAGAGAACTAAAAACATTAGGAGTTTAGGATGACCCAGAGTCAGGAATACTAACCTCTGAACATTAGAAGTTTGAAAGTATAATGTGATACATAGTTTTATTTGATGTCTATTGAATCTCATACTGTGCTTAGATTTACAAATCTAGCCATGTTTACCAATCTATAAGGAAAATTGGTGTAACTGTGATAGGATTTCATTGATAGATCAACCAACGATAAGATTGCTTTTGATTACGTTTATTTCAAATTATGAATCTGTCACATTATCTTACCATTTAGGGTCAAACAGTAATAGTAAATGTGATAAATTCAAACTTTCCGTATTGTAACAATAATGTTAACAATAACAATATTGACTAGTGAGTCCATGTAATTTTGAAATGCAATCGTATTGGTCGTCTTTCGCGCCTCAATTGGATTGTGTTTTTCGATTATAGATTTGGAAGTGAGCCCCACATTCCATTATGTTATTGTAACACAGGTAAACAACAATAAACGTAATAAAATGAAAACCACTTTTCAGATTACTATTGATTTATTACATTTTCTCTTAATTAAACGTGGCCTTAGTGTCACACCAAAAGGCTCATTTACAAATCAAGAATGGTAACTGGAACAACTATCATTATTTTTTTATATTTTTTAGGGGTGGCCATTCAAACTGCAAAAATTGAATCGTTTGTCAAAATCGAACCAAACCGTATTGAAAATGTGTTTCAATCTGGTTTAAATAACTTTTGAAACCGAATTAATTCGGTTTGGTTTGGTTTGGTTTTAATTTCTAAAATCAAATTTGAAATCGAACCGAACAGTTTTTAACTTATATATTTTTTTTAAAAAAAGAGAAATCGAATTTAAAATCGGACCGTTTTTAACTTAAAGAACACAATTGAATTTACAACCGAATCTAATTGAATTGCTTTTTAATTTTAAAAAAATATATACATATTTTTAAAAATACCAAAATCGAATTTAAAATCGTACGAATCGAACCGAACTGTTTTCATCCCTAATATTTCTTCTTCTCTGTTATCAATCTAAGTCCAGAGTTACTTTGAGGTGGTCATCTAAGATAAAATTGGATGAAAGTAATTTTTCTTTCCATTTTCATTCATGTTGTTTGGACTGGCATGGCAAAACCGTAGTTAAGTAATATAATCAAATGAATTAGATAAAACAAATTGTAGACAAAAAAGATTCCCAGTTAGAGCATGTTTGACCCAAGGAATAGGCGATATTAGACTTTTCGTCTTAAAGAGTTCGTGGGTCCAACAACTAAAAAACATCAATTCCATGACTTATTAACTCTTTACTTTGTGAACTTCACGACTAAACAAATTTCTAGATTTAATTTCTCACACTAAACAATTTCACTCCTTATTCTAAACACCTTAGTAATTGCTAACATAACTATGAACCGATATTGGGAGGGCATGTAATGTTCTCAATTCTTGTGACTTGAGGTTCTGTAAAATTTTTATACCATTGTTAGAACATTAAAGTCCCTTTTTGGTGGCATCTTTGGTAAAATGAAAAACATATCGAACATTCCGAACAAGAATTATGTATTAAATGTTTATTGCGTTGGAATAAAGTTTGCACGAAAAAGACCTCTCAACAATAAAAATGGGACAATTCACACCTAACAAAAGTCTGTTGCATCTGACGAGAATTTTTGTGTGAGAATAAATTCACATGCATAAATGCATTCAAAATCAAAGTCCAACCGAAACTGAATAATCTCACGTACAAAATTAAGCATTAAGGGATGTCAAAAAGTTTAGAAAGTACTTGAGAAATATAGGAAACTGTCTAAAATGAAGTAAATAAAACTCGGATCGTGCTAAAATGAACATATCTCAATTAGTATAGTGCTTGTAATATTTACCTTGAAGTTAGAGGTTTGATTCTCTTGTCCCATGTATTGTTAGGGAAAAAAAAATGCACACTAGGATTCAAAAGTATGCCATTCTTTTTTCTTAGAATTTGTCATGATATATCTGATTCATGCATTATACCACAAAAAATGGATGTGAATTGTTGGCTGCTCAATAATATCGACAATAAATCTAAAAAAGTATCTAAAAAATGAAAAATTTAGATAGGATTCTTGTAGTTTTGGATGATCCAGACGTAGTAGAATTAAGAACAGGGAGCTTTCTTCCCTTTTTCACCTACCTCTCTTTAGTCTTTAGAATGTCGTTTTTTTAAGAATGAGTGCCTACCATATTTTTAATATTTTTATTTTCACACAAATTATGTAAAACACAATTTTTTAAAGATGTGAATGAATTAAGTATTTGAGAGTTCCATGTTTTCAATGTTTACAATTATGCAATTACTTAGTAATGTGCTCAAACTAACCAAGAAAAAGAAAAAGCTCACGCGCATATATATGTATATATATATTGGAAATAACAAAGAAAAAAGGAGAGAATAATTGGGTTAAGGACTATATTCTCCATTAAGTGGTTAGAGATTTAAAATTTTTCACCCAACATGTTACTGAGCATATTGTTTGATTAGTTGTCATGTATTGAATCACAAAAGAATATAGGTTAAATTATACAAAATGCTCTTGAATTTTACATTTTGTGTAAAAAATATTCATGAACTTTCAAAAGTTTCAAAAATACCCTTAAACTAAAAAAAAAAAAAAAAAAATACCCTAACCGTTAGTTTTAGATAGAAACCATTAATGTTTTGTTTCAAAAATACCCTTGAATTTTAAAAAGTTTAAAAAATGCCCTTAAACATAAAGAAAAGTTCAAAAATATCCTTGTTGTTTATATATAGATAAAAACGGTTAATATCTCATTGATACATACCCATAAGCTTTCAAACGTTGCATTAGTACCTTTACTTAGAAAATAAATAATAAATAAGTAAATAAAAGTTAAAATGCTCTTATTGTTGATCTACCCTTAATGTTAGATTTTATGTTAGTAGGAGTGTGTGTTAATAGTCAAATATGTTTTTTTTTTGTGTGTTCAACTATTTATAGTTTTGGTAAATTTTAAGGGGAGATTACTTTGATTTTTGGAGCCTTTTCGAACTCGAGAAAACTTCAGGTAGATTGATTACTATACCAACGATAGGAGCATTTTTAAATTTCTTTTTTTTTTTTTTTTCGACGTTAAGTGTATATTTGGGAGTTGATTTTAAAATGGGAAATTTTTACAGATAGAAAATATGTCAAACTATTTAGAGAAATAACAAAAAAAAACTTCTATTAGTTTCTATCATTGATAGATGCTGATAGACTTCTATCGGTACGGTTGGCAATGGGGACGAGATGAGCCTCCCATTCCTGGCCCCATGGGGAAAATTCTCCCTCATCCCTGCCCCCATCCCCACAATTTGAAGGCGAGGACGGGGCGGGGATTCCCCGTCTTCCCGCGAGGATTCCCCATTTTTTAATTAAAATTTTATTTAAAATTTGATTAAAATTTTGGCTTGACTTTTGGGCTTGGATTAAGAATTTAGATATTTAATATTAGGCTCACAAACACTATAGTCTATACATCATATAAATATATATATAAATAAGTTATTTATATATTATAAATATTACTTATAAAATATTAAAGATATAAATATATCAAATCGGGGTCGGGGTTGGGATGAGGCACAAAAAATTTCCCTGGTTTGACCCAATCCCTGGTCAAACCGGGGATTCCCCACCCCGATCGGGGCGGGGCCCTGCGGAAAATTTTGCCAACCCTATTTATCGGCCTCTATCAAAGAAGACTAAAATTTTGCTATTTTGCGTAAATAGATTTCCTTATTTTTCTATTTTTGAAAATCTCCCTTTTAAAATTGTTAAAATCATTTTGTCATATTCATAATCATTCCAAAACACACTTTTAATCACTCAAAAATATAAATTATTTAATTTTACACTTCTTAACCACTTCCAAACATGCCTTAAAGAGTATTAATACAACTTTAAAAGTTCAAAGATATTTATAACGTGTATAAGACTTCGTTTGGGATTACTGTAACTTTTAAAATAATTGTTGTCACCTTTACTTTTTGAAACAGTTATGGAAGGAAGTAAAATAGTGCTTGGGCAACGTTGCAACGCTTCGATACAAATGATCCATCCGCCTTTCATCGTAGCGTTGCAACGCTAGGGCACAACGTTGCAACGCTATTGTACAGTCGAACTTGTACAATCGCGATCTCCTTCGAATTTCCTCCGAATTGGGCCTCGTTTTCCCCAGACTTTCATCGGGAACATCATGGCGACTTAACACAAACAAATACAGGCTCAATTGTAATTTATATGCTCAAAACATGGGCCCTTACAAACTAATTTTGTAAATCTAAATGGCCAATCCCGAAACATTCAATAATTATAAACCACATTCAACAAAATATTCAACGCATGAATATATACAGAATGCTACCTACCATTACTGTAATTTTGGAAAATAAGAAAAATTGAGACTAAAACCTGGCTTTGATACCAATTAAAGGAACCTGTGAAGGCCTTGAGCAGAAACGTGGATCATCCCAATTTTTAAATTTCACAAAACGCAAAACTACAAAATAAAATTATTATGCAATAACATAAAATTTCCCTGAGTGAAAAACTAGGGTTTAAGAAACCTTACCCTTGAAGATTCCTTCTTCATGAATTTCCTATTATCCAAAATTGGTCATGAACAAAACACGAACGATCCAAAATTTTGTGGACACCACCACGAGAAATTTCCTCTATATTCTCTTTTGGGATGAGAATTACTCAGGAGGTGTGGGCTCTGAGAATTTTGGTAGAGAGGATAAGAGAAATTGAGAGGGAAAAAAAGTTTCTATAGATTTCTCAAGAGATTTAAAACCATCGTATGACCATGTCTCTCCAATCTTATGAGAAGAAGATATCACACAACCAACTTCCCCACTCATGTTGAGAGAATTAAGGGGAGGGAAGTTATTTCCCTCCTTTTAAATTTAACATTAAAAATTAAAATTAAAATAAATAAATTATATGTATATAATAATTAACTTATTATATATATAACTATATGTTATATCATATATAACACATAATCTATAGTTTACTATTGTATAATATACAATATAACGTATAGTTTTAATTCTCTCAAATTAATTATAGGAATCCAATTCACATAACTAATATTTGAATCATATTCAAATATTTATTTTCTCTCAAATAAACTTTATATTATAATGTATCAAATACATTATAGTAATTATATGATATATAATTAAGTTAAATTAATTATATCACATATAATTCCTTCAATTAAGTTGAATAATTCAAATTATTCCAAAATTAATTCTCATTAACCCCTATTGAGCTACAGTAACATCTATAAAGTGGGTCGTATTCATAATTAAATAGATTCACCTGTAGATTGAAGCTCCAATGGTACTTAAATAATTAATTAAATTATAATTAAATTATTCAACATCCATTAACTGTCGGGCAGTCTACTAAAGACCGACAACTGCACTCTTCGTACTACAGACATACTTCTGTGTCCATTGGATATAACCAGTCATTAGTGCGATAACCCTTCACAAATTGCTCGTAAGTACAACTGGGCCAAAATTACCGTTTTGCCCCTATAGTTACATCTAATTGCTTAAGTACCACTAATCATTCTAATGAACAATAAGTCATAGTCCAACTATGACCAAACCCTTATTGAGCCAAGAGAGGGTGTGATGCAACATTGTTCAAGCCCCAGAATTAGCCCTTAAGGGAGCAATTTTTCTACTTACCCCGACGTTAGAGAAAGAGTGAATTTTGTATTGTGTAGTTGTGTTCCTAGCTTTCCAATCAGATGAATCTCCAAAATGGTAGGCTTATTGAGTCGACGATCTGCCTTCATAGGTAGGAGTTCACAACACACTCAAGATTCATGTCATGTCACCTATGGTTATCTTGGTGAAATGTAAGTCTCTATTATGTATGGCGTTATATAATGAGACTAGTCATTTCCTAGTCCGGTCTTATACAAACCCCTTTGTATAGAATACCCCTGTTCACATGTCTCTACATGAATGATCAAAATCAGATTATTTGTAGAACTTTACAACAATTGTAACATCTATAAAGTGGGTCGTATTCATAGTGTCACTAGGATAAGGTATCCATCCTTATCCATCTATTCTTGACCATTTAGGTTATCATTTAAACATGATCTACCTGTATGTCTCTACATATATGTTTAAGTTTAAAAAAATAATTGTTATAAAAAATGAATAAACTAAAATTTAAAAATATATAGGTAAAAAATATATTGATATGGAAGAATATTATTAGAATATATTTATTTAAATGGTTAAGAAATTAGCATATTTTTAGAAAAGCCAAATCTCAAAACTACTACTATCAGCTTTCACATGTTAGTTATAATTTAAAAAGTGATTCTCTTATATTATTTAATAATCTGATTTACTAAACAATAAAGGCGGTTAAAACTTTCCTAAAATCACTTCTTAAGATCACAAAACAATTCCAAATGCAGCCTAAACGCTTTGTTTTCATTTACTGACAATAAAAATATTTTTAAATTTTTTTGTAAGTACAAGGGTATTTTTGAAACCAAATATTTACGATTTTCATCCAAAACTAATGGTAAGGGTATTTTTTTAACTGTTATAATTGTCTAAGGATATTTTTGAAACTTTTAAAATTTTTGTTGGGGTTGATGCCCTAAATCTCGTAGAGTCATATAGTTTATAATTGTATTGTACAAATATTTTATTTATTTAATAAAATATGAGATATTTTATTTGACATTTAGTAGAATTAAACCCACAAACGAATAAACTAACATCCAAGGTTATCATTATAGTTTAAACATATAGGTGGATCATGTTTAAGTGATAACCTAAACGGTCTATAGTAGATGAATAAGACTAGATATCTTATTCTGGTGACACTACGAGTACGACCCGCTTTGTAGATATTATAATTGTTATAAAGTGCTACAAATGATCTGATCTTGATCATTCACGTGGAGGCATGTGAGTGGGGGTATTCTATACAAATGATTTTGTATAAGACTGGACCACGAAATGACTAGTCTCATTATATAACGTCGTTCATAATTAAGACTTACATTTCACCAAGATGACTATAGGTGACATGACCTGAATCTTGAGTGAGTTGTGAATTCCTGCCTATGAAGGTAATCCTTTGATTTATATGGGTGAGAATGACCAGATCGTCGACTCAATAAGCCTACCATTTTGGGGATTCGTCTGATTGGAGAGCTGAGAATACAGCTACACAAGACAGAATTCACTCCTTTCCTGATGTCGGGGTAAGTAGATAAATTGCTCCCTTAAGGGCTGATTCCGGGGCTTGAACAATATGGCACCACACCCCCTCCTAGTCCGAGAGAGATTTGGGCATAGTTGGACTATGACTTATTGTTCATTAGAGGGATCAATGGTACTTAAGGAGTTTGATGTAACTATAGGGGCAAAATGGTAATTGTGTCCAGCTGTACTTACGGGCAATTTGTGAAGGGTTATCGCACTGTTGACTAGTTAGTTATATTCAATGGACAACAGAAATATATCTGTAATGAGAAGAGTGCAGCTATCGATTTTTAGTGAAGTGTCTGACAGTTAATGGATGTTGAATAATTTAATTAAAGAAGTTTAATTAATTATTCAAGTACCATTGGAGCTCAAGTCACAGGTTCATAAGGTCCCTTCAATACAGGGATTAAATGAGATTCAATTTTGGATTAATTTGAATTGTTCAAATTAATTGAAGATATTAATTATATATGATATAATTAATTTTACATAATTATATATGATATAATTAGTATAATGTATATGATACTATATATAAAGTTTATTTGAGAGAAAATAAATATTTGAATATGATTCAAATATTAATTATGTGAATTGGATTCATATAATTAAATTCAGTATAAATGAGATTTATATTAAATATCATGCATTTATGAGAGAATTAAAACTATAGGGTATATGGTATTTGATCCAATATAAAAACTATAGGTTATGTGTTATATATGATATAACATATAATTATATATATATATAATAAGTTAGTTATTAATACATATAAATTATATATATATCTAAAGTTAAATTTATTTTATTTTAAATTAAAGGGAGGGAAATAACTTCCTTCCCCTCCTTGAGAGAACGTGTTAGTGGGGCAGTTGGAGTGGGAAATGATTCTACTTCTTCTTCTTCATAGAAGAGATTACAGGGTGAAGATATGTAAGTGTTCTTTGAAAAATTCCCACAAAAATTCTCCCTCTCAAAATTCTCAATCTCTTTCCCTTACCAAAAATCATAGAGCCCACAAACTACTGTGGTTCTCATCCTAGAGAATACAAAAGGCTCCAATTGGTGGTGGCCATTAGGGTTTCGAGTCGTTGCAGTACGTGATCAATTTCAGAGAAGAGGATTCATGAAGAAGAAAATTGTTCTTCAAAGATCAAGATTTCCTAAACCCATTTTTTTTCTTCTGTTTATTTTTCTTGCATGCCGTAAATTGTTTTTGTATGCATATTTTCTTATGTGAAATTTTGTTTCTGTAAAATAAAATTTGGTGCTGATCTCCACGTTTCTACTCAGGGCCTTCATAGGTTCCTTCAAGTTTAAGGTTATTTTTGATATAAAGTACAAATTTTAAGGATATTTTATATAATTTAGCCAAGAATATAGTAGGAATCAAGGTTAAGTGAATCATGTTAGACAATGATCCTCTCCATTCTATGAACCATGTATAACCTTCCACTTTTCTTTGTTTAAGTCTCTTGATTTTCCACATATTTTGCGAATCTTCAACTATAGTTCAGACGAAGACTCCAATTTACATTTTGTCCAAGTCAATTGTAATTTCATTGTCGTCTTCATCTCAAATTCCAATTTTTACATGAGCCGATTGTAATGTTTCATCTTTTTCAATTATTGTTGTCATCACCGCTTTGTACACCTCAATATCAACTTCCAAAGTAGAGTAGTTCCAAAAGAAGGAGAAGGCGCCAAAACCATGTAAGAGCGAGAAGGAGCTGGATATTGATATTTCAACCCAGTTTTTAATCTAAAGTTGATTAGCTTATTTGGTATCTTAGTCAAGCTATTTAGTGGCTAATTATCTAAAAATATCTCCACCTTCGCAATTATGTTAAAAATGTAACCGAATCTTAACAATTGGGACTAAAGTAAGCATTTTTTTAAAATGTAAGGGCTAAATAGACGTTTTTAAAAATTGAAAAACCAAAATAGAATAAGATTCAAAATTTAAGGACTAAAATAGAATTTAAACCTTTTATTTAATTAAGGGTTAATTATATAATTGAGTTTGAAGTGGTTACCTTTTGTAGGGATAATCTCACGATTCAAACTTTGGAACACCCTAACAAAATTTTGAACTAACTTCTGTCGCTTTAGTTTTTGTTAATGTGTCAAATCGTTATTTTAAGAAATTTCTCCAAATTCACTTAATTTTTCCTATTAGCATTTTAGATTTTATTTTTTCTTCGGACTTGTATACTTAATTTCGATGGACCCGTTGGCCTAATCAATGTTTGTTGAAATCGATATGAATTATTGATTTTGATTTTGCTACCTTTTTCTTATGGCATTTCACAACTCATCACTACTTTTTTCTTCCTAATAATGTGTTTCATATCACTTTTATTCTGGAAATGTTTAAAATTATTAGTCCATAAATATACCAAATATATAGTTTGTTGGGAAATTCTTATCGATAGAAAAATTTCAAAAATATTTATATTTTATAGCAAAAGTTTTAAAAGTACTTTGTATTTTTTGAACTTTTTGCTATAGTTGTAAATATTTTTAAAAAGGCTCAAGTTTGTTTCTATTTAATCGCGGTAATTGTTTAATAGATTTATAAACTTTTAATTTCAAATCTAGGGTCTTGAATTTTCAATTTGGTATCTAAAGTCTATTGATTATTAGAAATAAATTATAATTTTATGTCTAATGAAATTTAAAATTTAAAAATTTATATTTAGTAGATCTATAATTTTAAAAAGTTTTGAAATTCAATAATTAAGGTCTTGTTTAGTAATCATTTGATTTTTTATTTTTTCTTTTGAAAATTAAGCTTATATCATCCACATTTCTTATCATGATTTGCATCTTTCTTAAGTATAATGGTTGAATTCTTAGTAAAATTCCAAAAAACAAAACCATTTTTTGCAACCTACTTTTTTTAGTTCTCAAAATTTGGCGTGGTATTTTAGACCGTAGATAATAAAGAAGAAATTTGGTGGTAGAAGTAGTGTTTATAGGTTTAATTTTTAAAAATAAAAACAAAAAATAAATTGATTACCAAACTAGATTTAAATTTATTGTTTTGAAAGTTTAGAGACCAAATATATATAAAATCTCAAAGCTCAGAAACAAAATTTGTGATTTAGCCTAATTTTTTTATGTTATGTAGTCATTAGCAGTAAAATTAGAATAGTATTGTTGTTTTTCAAACTATTTATAAAAATATTGTTGTTTCAAAACAATTTAGAAAAATATTTTATTTTATTTTTTAATTTAGTGTGTCGAGTTTTGTACACTCGACAAAGGATGTCGAGTCTTCAAAATTCGACAAGCTTAAGTCGAATTTTGAAGACTCAACTTCCATCCATTTTCTTTTATTTTTTATTTTTTATTTTATTATTTTAATATTACACCTCCCTTTTTTATTTTATTATTTATTATATTCCACCTCACTCACTTTGTTATTATTTTTTATGACCATCTTCTTAATTTAACTCCCATAAATATCATACAAAATAATATCTCATTCACGTTTTCTTCCATAATTTAAAAATAATAAAGTGTTAATTAAAATATTCATAATAATACAACTATTATCTCATTTATATAAAAATAATTAAAAAAATCAATGTATCCCACAAAGCGGACGTCGTTGATTTCGAGTTGGTTGTCGTCGTCGACTTCGAACTTGAGGTTGCTCCGGTTCCTCTTGATGTTGCTCCGGTACCTCTGCAGATGCTTCATAATATAAATATTCATTATGCTCTCCACGATCGCGACCATGTCCATGCATGTACGAAGACGAAAGACCAGCCTCTAAATCATAATATCCTGAACCAAATGTTGGCATCATCATCATCGAACTAACATAATCAGTTTGGCTCTGCATATGCATCATAGGGGGTAATTCTTCCACATTGTGGACAAGCTCATCGAACTCATCTTCTTCTTCTCGAACAGGTCCTCTATATCTAGGAGCTGGTGGAGAAACGATAGGTATATCATACATATAATATATCTCCTCCATATACAACCTGGTTCGGGTCATTCGTAACATCATGGAGTCTACTGTTGTTCAATCTCCGTACATTATAAAACAATTAGATACTATTTAAAATAAATTTAAATTAAAAATAATTAGATAATATTCATTTATTTATCAGATGACCCACAGCTGGTCCGGACGAGTAACGTAGCGCCTTGTGATATTATTATACTAGTTGATGTAGTTTTGAGTGATATCCCTGTCAAACTGCTCAATAGAAACTCTCACTGCAATAAATCTTGCACGATAGTGCCCACTACCAAATGTGCAACTTTTTCGAAACAATCTCTAGTTCTTAAGTCAATGTTATTCAATAGAGGTTCAGTATTATAAGGCGATGAGACATCATGCTGAAAACCGAATTATCTCATCACCCTGTCAGGAAGATGCCATTCACCAATGTGAAAATATATGAGAGGACTTATCGTCCGCCATATGTTTTGACCATTTGTACAGAAATTGGGCAAAGTGTGCATAACAAGTTTGTAAGGCTCCCAAATAATCTGAAACACAAAATATTATATTGAAAAACATTAAAGACAAATACAATAAAAATCTGTATAAAATAATCAATTTGGTTCAGTATTAATGTACCTGATCAGGTTGAAGTAGATCAAACATGTATCGACCACTAGCTGACTATATGTGTGGCTATCCTAGTCACACAAAATTTGTTTTTCCACCTAAATTTTAAATTGGTCATTTAGATTCTGAATTAACAAAATCAGTCATATAAAAATTAAATTGAATTAAAATAACATACCAAGAACCGTAGGCTCATCCAGCTAACTGAGCATCATTTACATGTTGTAGCTGATGGAAATTGCTCCCAAGCCCATAGTTGCAAAAGTATCAGAGACTCAGCTATCTCGCAAACTTTAGGTTTTGTTGCTTTGTACAGTTGTCTATACAACTATGCCAAACATGCTCCACCGTAAGAATACCGTCCCGTATCATAGAGGTTGGCTAACAGTGGCAAGAACATCAAGTGAACAAAATGACTTGATTTATCGGAAAACAGACTTCCACCCATCATTTGCAGTATATATGCTATACAACTATGCCAAACATGCTCCACCGTAAGAATACCGTCCCGTATCATAGAGGTTGGCTAACAGTGGCGGGAACATCAAGTGAACAAAATGACTTGATTTGTTGGAAAATAGACTTTCACCCATCATTTGCAGTATATATGTTCGCACATATCTCATGACGGTTCCCTCGTCTGCATCATTGGCGAGCTCACGAAATTGTGACCCTAACCATATCAAATTTAACCTCGATTCTTTAATTTTATCGACAGGTGGGGTCACATCGAGGTACATCTGACAGATTTGTAACCAGTCATCATACATCACTCCGGAGATTGGCTCACCGTCAACAGATAATCCAAACAACACTTTTATGTCCTGTAGAGTGATAGTGCACTCTCCAATGGACATATGAAATGTATGCGTCTTAGGCCTCCATCTTTCGACCAATGCTACGATGAGATGCCAATCTAACTAAATGAATCCCAGTATGGTAACTCCATAAAATCCAGATGTACGAAGTAGAGGTAGTATTTGAGGGTGAAGTGGGATAGTGCGTTGAGTAGCTGTCTCTCGACGTCTGTAAGATATTTCGCCAGTGTTACGATCTTTCCATACAATAGTTGATCGATGAATGGATTGGTCGTACAAAAAATCAAGATCAATAGGTCCTGGATTTAAAGCCATGATCTAAAAGAAAAAAAATTATTTATTTCTCAATTAAATAATGTTTAACTTAATTAAAAGAATAATGTACAACTTTATAAGTTATAATAAAAAAAATTAAATATACAATAAAAGTATTATCTACACAATTGAAATAGTTTTACAAGATAAAAAGTATTAATAATAAAATTCTCTAACTGTTTGAAGCCTATTTTAGTAATGAAAGACATTTTCTTCGATTATGACCTAACTGATTATAGAACCCACATCGTAGTCGAGTGCTTGGTTCTGACCAATCCATCTCGTTATGGTAACGTGAACTCTTTGGTCTATCAGGTTTTCTCAACAATGATGGATCAACATGTAAGACGAGCATATTAGGATGCATGATCCAGTAATCTTCATGCAGTACAGGTTGAAATTGAGAAGAGTAACATCCAGCATATGTTGACAATTTATAATAGTCCTCAATAAAATCTTCGTAGTTCATGTTAAAATGTGAGCATACTATCATAAAATGCGAGCATGGAATGTCAAACGCTTGCCACTTGTTACATGAGCAGTATCGCTCGGACCGTTTAGCCTCAATATTTGAACATTTCCTCCTTTAGCATTGAGGTTGTGACGTCCGGTCTTCACATGAAACACATCTTTATATCGATCGTATGACTGTACTTCGTGTTTACTAGATCTTGCAGCACATTTATTAATTTTTTTCATATGCATACTTCAATTTTTACTTCACTTAATATTATAAATATGTTTGAAACAAATTGTTAATAACATATATAAAATAATATAATCGGGTGTATTTATCTTGACGCTCCAAAGCAGCTCTTATTTCTTCTATTCTTTTTTCGAAATAATTTACGCACTTGAAGAATGTTATTTGAGCAAGATCATTTATTGGCAACTTCGAGCTCCTTTGAAAACGTCATTTATGCACTTTGATAGATTTGTCATCATCCACTCATATCTGAACCTTCCATCATGTGCTTGAGTCCATTGCTCTATACCAATGTTGTAAAAAAAAAAAACTCTTCAATGGCTTTGTTAAACTTTCAAATTTGAAATTGACACTCGGCACGATAAACATAATTTTTTAATGTATTAATTTTGTATTTTTTTTTTATTGAAGTTGCTGACGATATGTCATAAGTAGAAACGATGGTGACATTTTGGTCCCGTCCAACCATTTATTGGATTGTTCACTGCTAAGATGATGCCAATATGTCGATCTAAAATTAAACATACCTCTTTGTGTGTTACAATTTCTCTCAAGTGTTTCAGGAACCATCCCCATGAGTCTGTAGACTCCTCATCTACAACGACAAATGTAAGTGGAAGAAGACGACCATTTGAATCAACTGATGTAGCAATCTGTAACTTTCGTCGATATTTTCCATACAAGTGGGTACCATCAATCTGAATTATCGGCCAATATTTATTAAAAGCTTCTATACAAGGACCAGATGCCCAAAATAAAGAAGTTAGAATAACATGACCTTTAGTAAGCGTTTCTTTCACTCTCCACTCTATACGTGTTCCGGGATTGGTCTGCTTAAGCATATACAACCACTTGAGTAACAATTTGTATGACTCATCCCAGTCACCGAACACTTTAGCCAACACTTTTCTTTTGCCCTTCTACACCCTATGGTAAGGAACATGATATCCAAATGCTCTAAATCGGGAATGACATCACGATTGAGAATATCAAGTTCATAGCTTGTTCATTTGGAATAGGGAATGACATAAACCTTACTGATGCTTCTAGATTAGTATATCTACATATTATTTCTAACTGATTTGTTCTCATATCTACACTAAGTGACATTCAAATCATTTCAATGAATTGTTCAAATACAATTCTACTATTCACATTTATATTAAAACCCTCACATGGTGGTTAGTCATAATCAACTCCATCAATACCATCAATCATATTACCATTTGTAAAAACATAAATCCCAAACATTTGTCCACCATTTTCTAAAAAGAAAAAAAAGACAAACAATACATTACTAATTGTTTTACTAATTATCAAACTTAAACAAAAACAAATCACATTAAAAAAATCACAATAAGAAATATATATAAGAAAGATAAGAAATATATTAAAAAAATCACAATAAAAATCACAATAAGGTAATCATAACAATAAGGTAAACTTTATAAAACTATTTTTTTAAGCTATAAACATCAACTTTTTAAACATAATAATAAGGTAAACTTTTTAAAACTATTATTTCAAAGTTAATACTAAAAAAATCAAATATCATAAGAAACATATTAAAAAAAAAATCACAACAATTATGTATTAAACTAAAAATATTAAACTATAAACATTAACTTTTTAAACATAACAATAAACTATACTTAAATACAAACAAAAATAAAATACTATAAATATTATAAATTATTAAAAAAAACTTTAAATAGCAAACTTAAATACTAAAACAATCGAATATTATAAAAATATATATTAAATAACAAAAAAAAAATACTTTTGTATTAAATAACAAAAATAACTTCTAAACTTTTTAAAATGCACTAATACTAACAAAATCTAATATTATTTAAAATCCATAAAAAAAACATTAACATGGTAGGTCTAACATAATATAAATAAGATTAGTAAAATATATAGAGAAAAAACTACTAACATCAATATATAAATATTATTGAATTCAACAACTACTAAAAAATTAACATGATAGATCTACTAAATATAAAAAAAATAGTAATAAATAAAAAGTGAACTCACAAATTCAATAGCGGTTTTACTTTTTTCCCTCAAAGTGACAATGGTCCCTTTTTTCTTTGCTATTTATTATCCGCCAATAAAAACTACGAAAAAGTAAAATATTATGAGAATATGGATCTATAACTTATTTTTAATTGTTTTTAAGAAATATTAGAAATTTTGTTGAGTGAACGTTATCTATTTTCTGTTCTTTGTTTCCCAAATAGCAACAAAAACTATAAAAAGAGTATGAGAATAGGAACAAAATTTACGATTATTTAAAAAAAATTGAAATTTTGTATAGTAAATGTGCAAACCACACAATTTGATAGACGAATGTGGGGAAGAAGAAGATTTAGAACTAGAAAGATAGTGATCTTTTATAAGTTTTCGAAAGAGAAGAGAAACCGGCAGAGAGAAATTTTTTTAAAAGTTTTCGAAGGAGAAGAAGATGGGCAGCACAACGAAGGCAAAGAGCAATGGAAGGTAGAGGGAAATTGTGATTTGAGAAGCTAAACGTGGGATATAAAAGGTTGTAGGTCGAGTTTTAAAAACTTGACCCACGGATTAACATGCATGCCAGCCTAAGCGTTGAGAATTAAAGGGTGGAAGATTAAAGGCGAGTACTGGGAAGATTAAAAGCGTCTAATGCCAGACGACTCGCTTGACGATGGGATGATTCGACTGATGGGACGATTCTGTGTGTCGAGTATTGAAAACTTGACATGCCAAAAGCAGAAGATTGTCGAGAGTTGAACCCTCGACATGTACTTTAATTAGGTCGAGGGTTGAACCCTCGACTTGTGCTTTAATTATTTTTAGGTTGAGGGTTCAACCCTTGACATAATTTTTTAACTTTTTTTTTTCAGTTCGAAATCTTAAAAACAACCACAAATCTCTAAATACTTCAAAAACAACTTTATTTCACTAAATAGTTTTTCAAACCACAATAATTAAATAAAACATCAGTCATGAGCCAAACTGGATTTGAAAATGTTTTTTTTAATCATTTTTTAATAACAATATTTTTACTGAAAAAACAATCTCAAGAAGTACTATATTGCGAATTGCATTGCCCGTTACTTTTTTTTTTAATTTGTTTTATTCTTCTAATTCGAAAATTTAGGGAGAAGTTAGTTTCTAATTTCCCTTGATTCATGATGTAATTAAATGTAAGTTCGAAGTATCAATGTCAATGAAAATATCGATATTAATAGAAATTACAGAAAATTTAATAACAATTGATAAAAATCGTTACAATTAGTTAATGAAATTTTGATTGTAGTTGAATTAGATTATAATTGACTATTTTTAATTATCATTTTTATAAAGTTAGACAAATAGTTGTATATTGTAAAATATCTGTGTAAATGTCGATGTGAGAACATATTTTTTTTTTAAAAAAGAAAAAAATAATTTCAAAATAATATAAAATATTGGAAATTAATTAGAAAATTAAAGGACGTGAAATATATGCATATAAAATAATTGTAAATTGTTTATTATAAAATGAAATGGGTACAAAAATGAAAAATCATAGCATAAAACTAACCTAAACTAAGAAAAACCATAACATTAAACATAAGAGAGATAAAAAAAAAAACATAACGTTAGACATAACACAACATAGTGAAAAAGAAAGAAGAAAAAGAAAACTCTACAAATAGATAGAACTCAAGAGAAAATAAGAGAAATATTAGAGAATTCCTATTATTTTAAGTTTGAGGTGAAATAATGTAAAAAATCAATTAAAATATTTGAATGAAAAATATGCGATTTCTTTAAAATAAAGATTGTCAATAGTAGAAGAGGAAAAAAACTTTTCTTGTACTTTTCTTGAACTAGCATAACTAATTATTAAAAAAAATTCTCGTCCAAATTTTGAGAAATGGGGAGAAAATCAAAACTTCCCTTTACCAAAATTTTGCCAGATTTCGACCGAAATTTTCAACTATGGTTAAATGATATTTTGTTTAATTTTTCTTTGCATTTATGATGTTTTTGTTTTTAAAGTACTACATTGCCAACATTGCCAACTGTGTTACATACACAATGAGTTCATTTTAATCAGTGATGTGACATTAAAAGAAATGTTTTAAATATAGATTTGAAAATTTTGGTAATATGACAAAATCACAACTATATCGGTTACCAAATATGTTTGCAAACGCATATAAATTGCTTAGCCGAACTCATGAAAAATGTGGAGTTTTCTATAAAACAATTCACTTAATAAAATTATTAATTTTTAAAATTTAATTTAGAAACTATCTAATACAAAATTGCCGACTTATCATATTAATTCACTTTAAAGTCGTTTCTTTCGTGGAAGTCCAATATATTTATGGAGGAACATTTGAATTATTGTGTTAGTTGTAAGATGTTCAAACATCATGAAATTTTCGGACATCTTAATATGCTCTTATGGAGGGTATTTCAAGAGTTTTGGATGCTCTCCTAAAACTTACCATTTTTTTCATAAATATAAATCTTATTCTTCCTTATTTTTATTTTATAATTAAAATAAATATGTGTACTATGCATTTCAATCTTTTAGATTATACTGCAATTGAATTTAATATTTATTTTATAAATATGTTAAATTAGTATATTATTTTATTGAGAAAAAAAATTAATAAAACAATAAATTAATAAATTAATAAAATAATAAAATTATATTAATTTAAAAAGAAATTTAAATTAAGAACAAATATGTTATATAAGTTTAAATTATATTAAATTAATTATAAATTAATGGGTAGTCGTAGGACATTATTGAAATATTATGTAAATTTAAGATAGTTTTTAGTAGAAATCTAACAAAACAAATATATTTATCCAAGTATTTCTACAAAATAAATATAGTTATCTAAGAATATCAAATATCTATAATTACAAACATCTAAAGATTTCAGTTACCTACCTTTAAAAAAATAAATAACCCCTAACAAGTGATGGTGAATTTTTTTTTTATTTTATAAAAGGTGTTTAAACTCATTTAAATTTGGTGATATAACACAATCACAAACGCAACTATCATGAAATATATTTTGAAAAAAATACTTTTCAAAGTGCTTAGAAAAAGAAAAAGAAGAAAAAAGAAAGAAGAAGAAAAAATATTTATGTTGTTTCTAGACAATATTTTGAGTGAGAGTAAGGAATTATGAAATCGAGTTGTGAACTTTTGGATTTATAATATAAATGGTTGATAAGATATAAAATTGACGTTTTTTAGTAGTGGGACCCATAAACTCCTTCAGCCAAATAAGGAGTAGAATTCACAACTCGTACTTTCGACCGGACAAATATACTCTTTAAAATCTAAAAGATATTGTCAAATTTTACACTACATATAGTTAAGGAAAAAAATAGCCCACTTTATTTTATTTTTTGAACCCACTTTTATAGAAGAAAATAGACGTATTGAGTGGTGTAAAGTAGAGTTATTAACTTCACTTTGGAGTTTTTAAACTCGTTGTGGACTACATGACTTCACTTATTAAGATTAATCTCGTAACTTATTAACTCTGATATATTCCACGATTATTCTTTACCCTAAATTATCCAAAATTCATAAAGAGAAAATCACAGCCACATTTGATGAAACATGTTCAATAATAGGTCTAGAAGTGCTTAGCCCAAAACAACAACAATTTAGAAAAACTTTCTTTTAATTAACATTTTCATAATACAAAGTTTTTTTTTTTTGGAATATCAAGTACAAGGTAAGAAGCCAACTTCAATAATTGAAAAAAGCTATTTTATTTATAATTAAGAAAAAGAAAATACAAAATTTGGTAATATGACATAATCACATTAAAAAAAAAAAAGACCCAAAAGAAAGAGAAAAAAACCCAGTTGAAATTCCTCTTCAATTACAAAACCCCATCTTCTCCATTCCATTTATTAAACATAAAGAGAGATGAAGAAGAAAGGTTTAAGGTTGAGTTGCAGAGATTGGAGTGGATTTGTCATTTTTCTTCTGATTCTGATTCAGATCTTCACAATCAGCTCTTCCTTATGTTTCGGCGATGAAGAGATGGAGAGAAGAAGCTTAGAAAGAAAAGGAATGGTTAATTCAATGACGGTCTCTGTTTCTGAAAGAGGAAGAACCGCCATTGAAGAGCCCAAGAAAGCTGTGGAACAGAGCTTCAGAAAGGCGCCGCCGACCGGAGCAAATCCCATTCAGAATAAGTAGACGCCACTTCTTCGACCTTCAATTTAATCTCTGAAACAATAGTTTTTTTTTTCCTCTCTCTCTCTCAAATATAATAATTATTAATATTATTATTTTAATGTAGATTAGTAAGCTCATTTTTCGGTGATTTTTAGTAGCTTTGAGAGTGTTGGAATTTTTTAAAATCACTAGATTAAGGTGTTTGAGATTGTTGTAGTTTTTTAAATAATTATTGATAGATATGCTTTTAGAAAAACCAAGAGCAATATGGAGTAAATTAGTGTTGGGTAAAGTTTGTGTCTGATAAATGAATATTAAATAAATTAGATAATTGTTTTAAAGGCTAAAATAGGTGAAAATATTTTTAAGTACAGTAAAATACTATAATAGATTTCTATCACTAAGCCATGGATTTTGGTCACATTAAAAATTAGGAGATAGATTTGGTTATGAGAGAAAGATACTATTATATAAAATAGGGTAATACTTGGATGCATCCCATCATTCATCTTTGTACATCTCTTTTTCACCACTCACATTTAAAAAAATTTAAAATATTTCAAAAAAGAAAAAAAAGTAAAATTTGCCACATGACAAGTTATAATTGGACAATTTGATGAGATGCATAAAAATAAGTAATGCCTAAGATGTTCTAAGTATTTTTTTTATAAAATAAATCTTAATTTTGAAGGTTTAAATTGAAAATTTATTAAAAAGTGAAATATGATTCTTGTCCTGATTTTAAGAATGACCTGAAATGAATGTGAATTTTAAAAGTGACTTTAAATGGATTAGTAAAATTCGGATTCATAATAAACATTGGAAAATACTAAATATAAATTAATTACAAAATTAATATATATTTTGGTTCGATTCAACTACAAAAATATGATTGTATTATGCCACACTATATCAATCCAAATCATCACTAAAAAGACTTGATAGTTCAAAATAAAATCAGTCTATCCAAAAATATCACAAAAACTAACTAAATCCATAACAATTTAAAATAAGTAAAAAATAGTACAAAAATATCATATATTATATAGAAAATGAACTATGTTTAGCAACAGTTATTAGAGCGATGAAATTAGAGAGAAAGTTGGGACATGAAACATGCGGATCCCCTGTGATTTTGATACTATGTGGAGCTTTAAAACAGAGACTCGGTCTATGGTTTAAGGTATTTTTTTTGTAATTGTATATTCGGTCTACGATTCTTCAATTCTATTTTTGTCATAATTTTTTTTTCAACCTATTCTTATCATTATTTATTAAAATAATATTATTTAAAAAAATCGTGTGTTAGTTTAGCTTCTTAAATGATTTTCGAATATAAAAAATGCTATTTATGTCTCAATAAATAACTTTTAATTTAAAAACGCAATTTAAAATTAATTTGAATTATTAACCCAATGCATTTATTTATTAAGCTTTTTTATTCTAAAAAACCTACTTATTGTAAGAGAGTCAATCATTACAGAAGTATATAAAAAAAAAAACACTTTTAATAACCTTGCACATTTAATTTTTCTTTCTAAAAGTACATATGAAAAACAAATTTTATTTAAATATCATTTCTCCACAAGTATATAGAGAGAGTTAATTATATTTTGAGAAAAATTATTTCTTTAATCCTTACATTTTTAGTAATAGATGTACATTTCATTACAAGAAATTTTGTTTTTAGCGATGAATTTTAGTGACAATTTGTAAATCGTCTCAACTTTAGAGACAAAAAATATGTTTCGTCTCTAAACTTGTGACGGGATGATTATACATCGCAGTCCAGCGACGAAATATTAACTTTGTCGCATATACGTTGCAACGAAATGGTTAATCGTCACAATTTTGTTGAGAGGAAACTCTAAAGTGTTACATCCTATGACGAAAAATAACATAAAGTCGCAAAACCCAATTAAAAAAGGTGAGAGTCTGGCATAGATTTTAAAGCATAGTGGCAAAAAGCCCGTAACTTCGCAAAGAGCCAACGTCAGATAGCCCAAATTGTTGCAGGCCTAGCGGCGATTAGACCAAAATGTCGTAGGAATTTTTTCTACCCATCTACTGCTCAATAAGGTTTCACCATTTTACCTAAAATCACTTTGCATTATTCAAAACTTTGGAGAAGTTCTGTTATTCAAGAGTTTGAAGAAATTTCCAAGTGTGAGACAACACCTTCAAAAGGGGGTCACCGGCTTGAGGGTAGCCTTTAGAGAAGGGAGGAGCTCCGACGTGAATCAACTTCAGCGAAGGATGAAGCTGTGCGATGTGGCTATAATTTCGTGAGTTTTCTACTTCTTCCTCTAAAATTTGTTGAATGTTTGGTTAGCCCTATTTCTCTCATATAGAGTTCTCCCTCGATTTCTTCTTGAAGTAAAATTTGAAAAAAAAGAAAGTGCCAGTGAATAGGATTTTTTTAGATATTTCCCTTACTTTAATACCCAAAAATATAAAAGATCCATGACTATTACATAGTACTTGAACATTATGTGGAGACATAAGTGTGGATCAAGTTCAAATAAATAGTCAAAATGAACTATAGTATACGAATAAGATTGGGTGCCTTATTCTGGTAACACTATCGGATGCGACCCACTCTGTAGTTGTTACAAGGAGTAGTAAAGTGCTACAAACGAAGTAATCCTGATTCGTTCATGTGGTGACATGAGGAGTGGAGGCCTCTTATGCAATGAGTTTGCATAAGATCAGACCAAGAAATAAGTCACTCTTACTTTATAACGCTGTTTACTGTTTAAGACTGACTATTTCAAAATGCTGACCTAGGTAACTTGATCTTAATTCTGAGCTAACTATGAACTCATGTTTATTCGAACTTATCTTTAATTTACATCGGTGAGGGTTGACTCAACAACGCTGACTCAATAAGCCTCCCATTTTAGGGATAAGACCGGATAGATAGTTGGGGACATAGGGTGCAAGATGAAATTCGACCATGCCCACTTTCAGGGATAGTAGAGAGGTTGTTCCTTTAAGTACTAACTCTAGGTCTTGAACAAGGGGCGCTACCCTCTCATTGGCCCGAGAGGGACTCAATTTGAGGATTAGATCATAAACCAATTGTTCATTAGAGGATCAGTGAGACTTAAGGAACAAGAGGTAATCTCAAGGGTAAAATAGTCTTTTGACCCAACCGTTATTACAAACAACCTATGAAGAGTTAACTTACTAATTATGGTTATATCAAGTTGACACAATATATCTATAATGAGGGGAGTGTAACTACTGAGCTTTAGTGGAGTGACCCAGTAGTTAACGAATGGAGGTTAATTCGGTGTAAAGTGTTTAGCCAATTAATCTTGGATCGTTGGAGCCTATGATCTGTAGGTCCATTAGGTCCTCTACTAGCTCACAACGGGGATTAGCCTTAGAATAATGTGATAATTTGATTTGAAACGTTCAAATTCAAATTAAGGGAATTAGTAATTATATGTGATATAATTACACGTTTAATTTTGAAATTAAACGTAATTAGAGAATTGATTAATATATACATATGATTTAAATATTAATTTTATGAATAGGGATTCATGGTATTCATGGTAATGGAATTGGTGACAAATTAATTTAATATTTAATATTAAATTAATAGAATTAATTAAATTATTTAATTAATTATTAATTATTAATTATATTTTAGGGAAAAAAAAAAAAATTAATTATAGAGTTAATTTTTGTAAAATATAAAATTTCAATTTTAATTAAATAATTAAAATTGAAAAAAAAATTATTTTGAAAATCAATTTCAAAATTAAAAAAAAAAAGAAAAATTGAAAATGGAGAAAAACCCAATGTGAGATTTTCTCACTTTCAAGCAAGAAGGTTAGTCACCAAATAGCTAGAATCACTTGGAGTGATCAGTTTTACATGAAAGTCATGTAATAAAACCACTATTGATTGAGTGAAAAAACTGATGCAATTGCTGAATCGCTGAGTTTTTGAAGGTTGAAGAAGGTTTTATTCAACCAGCTAAAAAACCAGAAAACTCTTCATCCAATTCCCTAAGTTCAAGCTTGTTTTGAGTCCCACAACTCAATCTAAAGCTCTTAGAGAATAGTAGGGAAGCTCTAGTGGTGGTCCACAATAAGAATTGGGGAAGATTGCAGCTGAATTCTGAGTTTGAAGAGGATCTTCAAAAGCATGTAATGAAACCCTCTTGATACCTCATGAACATGCTTAATTTGATGTCAAAATTGAGGAATTAGAATGCTTAATGATCCTGATTTCTTTCGTACATGTTTCTGTAAACCAACATGATTGTCATACTATGTGACACTATGTGGAGCTTTAAAATAGGGGACTCGGTCTATGATTTAAGGGTATTTTATGTAATTGTATATTCGATCTACGATTCTCCAATTCTACTTTTGTCATAATTTTTTCTTCAACCTATTCTTATCTTTATTTATTAAAATAACATTATTTAAAAAAAAATCGTGTGTTACTTTAACTTCTTAAATGATTTTAGAATATAAAAAATACTATTTAAGTCTCAACAAATAAATTTTAATTTAAAAACACAATTTAAAATTAATTTGAATTATTAACCCAATGCATTTATTTATTAAGCTTTTTTATTCTAAAAAACCTACTTATTGTAAGAGAGGAAGATCATATCAATTATCATAAAAGTATAAAAAAACACTTTTAATAACTGAAGAAAGCTACACTAAATACACATTTAATTTTTCTTTCAAAAAGTACATATCAAAAACTAATTTTATTTAAGTATCTTTTCTCCACAAGTATGTATAGAGAGTTAATTATATTTTAGAAAAAATTATTTCTTTAATCCTTAAATTTTTAGTAATAGATGTACATTTCATTACAAGAAATATTGTTTTTAGCAATGAATTTTAGTGTCAATTTGTAAATTGACAAATCATAATTTTGTTGAGACGAAACTCTAAAGTGTTACATCCTATGACGAAAAATAATATAAAGTAGCAAAACCCAATTAAAAAAGGCGAGAGCTTGGCGTAGATTTCAAAGCATAGTGGCAAAAAGTCTATAACACAAAATGTGAGGTGAGGGAATCGAGCCTCTAACTTCGAAGTTGATAGTACAAATACTGTGCCAGTTGAGCTACACTCATATTGGCACGATGGCAATTTCCCTTCAACATATTCCACAATCTCCATATACTTCCTCCTATTTCTTGAAATCTCCCTAAATCCAAGTATATTGTACTACAATAACACTTCTCGTTTGCTTCTCTAGCAATTAAAACTTGTTGGAGTTTTAGATTTGGAGAACAACATGGACTATTATTATTATTTTTTTTTGTTGAGTTTTATTGACTAATTAAGTTTTTCCTTTAATGCATTTCGCCTTACCTCATAAGATATTTTCAATATTATTATTGGTAACATGTTGAATAGTATAGTTCAAAAGGACAAAGCTGAATTTAGAAGTAAAAATTATTTAGTATGGTTCCCTTTGCCTCTATTGTAGGGTATGATGCTTATAGAAAAGAGAGTTTTTGTTGTGTCATTATTTTATTCCCACTCTTATAATCGTGCATCTTGGAGAAGTGAAGAAATTAAATAAGAGACAAAATTGAATGTGAAGGGGTAACAATGAATGGATTTGAATTCTCCGATGTAGAAGCAATTGAATACTTTATGCTTCTAATTTCATTTTACAGAAGATTACAATGCAAAGGACGGAAACTTACAGAAAAACCAATTGAATCTTAAGCACGATTCTATTGGAAAAAATATAGAGAGGAAAGAGAAAACATAAACTCATCCTTGAAGTACTAAACTCTTCACGTATCCTCTCCACAACCATGATCATAAACAGGTTTGACTTTCCTCTTCTCTCGTTCATAGAAACACAAACCCAATAAAAGGAAATAAGGAGATACCACCACAAGTGAACTCGAATTATTCTCAAGGTGAGTATCAACGGAGAGATGTGGGCTTTTGTGGATTAATAATGTTGAAGGGAGGATTAGAAATCTTGAGAGAATTTTTCTTCAGAGGAGATTAAGAAGGAGAGAGAACTCTTTCTATCAAAACCAATTTCACGTTGCCAAGCTCTTAACCACTCCTCTGCAAAACTATTTTTGAGAGATGGGGAGGAGTTATTTCTTAACTCCCTTTCCATAACGTAATATAACTCCCTTGGGAGTCATATTACTTTTAATTATATTATTAATAGTATAATTAAAACTAAACTATATATTATATCAAATATAATATATAAACTATAGTTTACATTATATGACATATAATATAACTATAGTTTATATTCTCTCATAAAACCTATTGTTTTAATATGAATCATATTCATATTAATTTTAACATCTAGTTTTTATATGAATCACATCCATATAATTAATATTTGAATCATATTTAAATATTTATTTCTCTCATTAAACTTTTATAATGCATCAGTTATATTAATTGTATCATATATAATTAATTTCCTTTAATTAATTTGAACAATTCAAATTAATTTGATTCTCATTAATCCTTATTAAGTTAACAAGGAAACCTTATGGACTTATAGATTGAAACTCCAATGATACTTGATTAATTAATTAAACTCTTTAATTAAATTAAACAACCTTAAAATTATTTATATATAATATCCCCGCTCACATGTCTAATACATGATTGATCAGGATCAGATCATTTGTAGCACTTTACAACAATTGTGCCACCTACAAAGTGGGTCATACTCGTAGTGTCACCAGGATAAGGTACCCAACTTATCTATCTACTACAGACCATTTAGGTTCTCACTTAAACATGAACCACCTATGTGTCTCCACATACATGTTGAAGTTACAACGACAACCTTGGATGTTAGTTTATTGATTTGTGGTTAATACAACTAAAATATCACATATTTTATAGACAATGTGAATACAATATCATATATTTTATTAATCGTATGAGATTTTGTTCATACAAAGTTTACAAACTATAGGACCCTACGAGATTTAGGGCACCAACCCCAACACCCTATGTGTTATCTATTTTGCAATGATACTTTTGTGAGTTAGGATAAAAGTCACATTAAGGTGATCAGTTACCCCTTCACTGAATTGAGACAATCTCAACCAACCATTACACTAGAATAACTCTTATTCATATAACGATCAGTACCATTATTTGGTCCATAAATCATTAACTTACTTAACAATTTCTTGTAAGTATAACCCTTCATTTTAAACTTTAGAATTCCGCCCCAATGAGCCAATCGTAGAAAAAAACCAATTGAGACAAAAACTAAAGAAGTCTTATCCATTTTTGGAGTTTGTATAAAATTTCATGCAAATGTCATCTATAGGGGAACACAAGTAAAGGTACCTCGAGGCCGAGCATGAAACTCTACAACGAACCAATGAAAGAGACCGTAGGATGTGTTGACACACGTTTCTTTCCCACTTACTATAAACACTATCTACATTCACTTTGGTATTGACCTATGCAAACACCATCCTTAGGGGACACAAGCAAAGGTGCCTCGAGGCCAAGCATAGATCTCACCGTGTGAATTATTTAGGGAGAAACATGAAAGAAAATTGACATATCATATACATCATTTTTCTCCCATTGAGTGTTTTAAATCTAGGGTTCATAATCAAGTTGACTAAGTGATTGTTAAATTTGCCCAATGTAACACTTATATTGGATAGTTTAACAATAATGACTCATGTTTATTAAACACTTTAATAAACCTAATCATTAATTGCATGCTTATAACATATTTGTCTACTTCACCTTCCAAGTCAGTTCCCAGGTAGGGGTGTTCTGTTTCCGTCAGCTTTATTGGGATTGATGTCTTAATTCTCTTGTATTCTCGTAATTTGTAAACATTGTATAAACAAATTGTTATTTTATGAGCATTCAACCAATCCAATAAACTAAGATCCTAAGTTATTTTATGTAATTTAAACAAGTATGTAGAGACATATAGGTGGATAATAACCTAAACGGTCTATAGTAGATGGATAAGGCTGAGTACCTTATTTTGGTGATACTACGGATACGACCCACTTTGTAGATGTTACGAGTGTTGTAAAGTGCTACAAATGATATGATCCTGATCATTCATGTAGAGACATGTAAGTGGAGGTATCCCATACACAGATTTTATATAAGACCGGACCACGAAATGGCTAGTCTCATTATATAACGAAGTTAATAGTAGAGACTTACATTTCACCAGGATGACCATAGGTGATATGATCTGAATCCTGAATGAGTTGTGAACTTCTGCCTATGAAGGCGGTCATTTGATTTGTATGGTTAAGAGTTGATAGATTGCCAACCCAATATACCTATCATTTTAGGGATTCGTCTGATTGGGGAGCTGGGAACACAGTTACACAAGAGGAATGCATTCTTTCCCTGATGTCAGGACAAGTAGATAAATTTCTCTCTTAAGAGTTGATTTCGGGGCTTGAACAATGTGGCCACACCCTCTTTTGGCCCGAGAGGGACTTGGTCATAGGTGGACTATGACTTATTGTTCATTAGAGGGATCGATGGTACTTAAGAAGTTAGATGTAACTATAGGGGCAAAATAGTATTTAGTGGAATGACTGACAGTTAATGGATGTTGAGTAATTTAATTAAAGAGTTTAATTAATTACTCAAGTACCATTGGAGCTTTAATCTACACGTCCTAATGTCCCCTCTGTAGCTCAACAAGGATTATTGAGAATTAATTTTAGATTAATTTGCATTGTTCAAATTAATTGAGGAAATTAATTATATGTGATATAATTAATATAATGTATTTGATATATTATAATATAAAGTTTATTTTGAGAGGAATTAAATATTTGAATATGATTCAAATATTAATTATATGGATGAGATTCATATAATTAAATTTTAGTATAAATGCGATTTATATTAAATTTCATGCATTGTTGAGAGAGATTAAAACTATAGGTTATATTATAGTAGATATAATATAAAAACTATAGGTTGTGTTATATTTGATATAACATGTAGTATATATATATTAAATTAAATTGATTTTAATTTAATTAAAGGGACCCCTTAACTTTCTCAAACAGTATGTAATGTAGGGGTTGGTTTTTCTTCTGGTTCTCGAATTCTCTAATAGTCAATGAAGTGGTTCTGTTTTTCTAGAAATCATAGAGAAGAAAAATCTTCTTCTTCCTTCTCTCCTCCTCTTTTCCCTCTCTAGAATTCAAGCAAACCCCACAACTCTTACATGAATTCTCAATCCCATGAGAATATAGAGGATTCTCAAGTGATGGTGCCATTTTTGAGATTTCAATTTCAAGATCTAGATCGAAGCGTTCGTGATCGTGGATCGAGGGAAATACGCGAAGAAGGTGTTCTCCAAGGATAAGTCATTTTACTTCCCTAATTTTTTCTTAATAGCATGATGTAATTTTTAAAATTGTATAATGCATATTCTGTTCTGTAAATTAAAGTTCTGTGAAAAACGAAATTAGGATCAATCACCACGTTTCCGCATAGGGACCTTCATCGGTTTCCTTTCAAGCTTAAATACCTAGGCCTAGACAAAACCTTCCTTAGACAAAGGTCCCTATAAACAATTATGTTATAAATTTAATCTTTTATTTAATCCAATTTAATCCTATGAAAAGGGAATTAAAAGATTAAACCCATTTTTAATCTCATTAGAAATATTATTAACATAGGTTTAGGTGGAACCATTTTAAAATCATTTAAAATTAATTCGTTTAAAATTAATTTAACCTATGTTTGCATGCAACCCTTGATCATAGATTTTAATTCTAATTTCATTAACTTATAACATTTATAAAGTTTAATGAAATAATAAAAACCTATTCATGCATCTGTTGACATACATAAAAGATATAACAATTATATTTTTCTAAAGTAATGTCATGCTTCATGCATCTCCATTTTCATTACATTATACATAACATTTATATTATAAAGTAATGAAAAAATAACATACATCCATCATCCACAACTATATATTATAACAATTATAATATAATATGATACATGTGTTGGGAATGTCCTGGAACTCGCAGTTCATAAATTTTGTGTTAAACATTCAATTTGTCAATAAAATATTATTGCGTATTTTATTCAATAAAGCTGTTGATATCGCATTCTATTATGAAAATCCAATAAACATATCCATGACATAGTATGAATACTTTAACTTTATGTGGTGACATAAAAAGAATCAAGTTAATAGTATATAGCTTAAATAGTCTATAAGTATATGGATGAAATTGGATATCTCATCCTGGTAACACTATTGGATGCAACCCATTTTGTATAGGTAATACAAATGATGTGATCCACAGATTATTCACGTAGAGACATGTGAGTGGGGCATCCTATGCAATGAGTTTGCATAAAAACTAAACCATGAAATAGTCACTTTTCTTTATAACAACCGTTTACTACTAAAACTGACTATTTCATACTAAAGTAACCTAAGATATATCGATCTTAATCCTGAGCTAGCTATGAACTCCTGTTTATTATGGACTATCCTTTGATCTTCATGGGTGAGAGTAGTCCAATAGCACTGCTCAATAAGCCTTCTATTTTGGGGATAAGACCGGATAGATAGTTGGGGACATAGCCCTACAAGATGAAATTCACTCCTAATTGTTTTAATCTGCATGGGTGAGAGTAGTCCAATAGCATTGCTAAAAAAACCTTCCATTTCGAGGATAAAACCGGATAGATAGCTGGGGACATATCTCTACAAAATGGAATTCACTACTACCCGTTTCAGGGTTAGCAGATAGGTTATTCTCTTAAGTGCTGATTCTAGGTCTTGAACAACCGGAGACTTGCCTTCTTATAATAGAGAGGGACATGATTCATAAAGAGTATTATGAATCAATTGTTCATTAGAGGGTCAGTGAGAACTTAAGAAACAAGATGTATTTACAGGGTAAAATGGTAATTTTGACCCAGCTGTAATTGCGAACGACTTGTGAATGATCGATTTACTGATTATGGTTTACATGGACAAAAATATATCTATAGTGAGGAGAGTACAACTATCGAGCTATAGTGGTGTGCCTTGATAGTTAACGAATAGTAATTAATTCGATTAAAGAGTTTAACGAATTAATAACAAATCGTTGGAGCTCATGATCTATAGGTCCATTAGGTCCCTCTACTAACTCTTAAATTGGAATAACAAATTGAGTGTTGATGTATGAAATTAGGTTTATGAATTTGAAATGTTCAAATTCAATTTTAGGGTTTTCAATTGATTGTATATGATACAATTAAAAACGTTTAATTTAACTGAAATTAAACGAAACTGGAGAATCAATTAATATTTAAATTATGATTTAAATATGAATTTGATTTATACTGGTGAAATTGATGTTTTATTAATTTAATATTAAGTTATTAAATTAATATTCTTTTAATTAAAATTTAAAATTAGTTGTATTGAAATTACTTATTTTTGAATTAATCTTATAAAACTAATTTAAATATAAAATGAATCATGTTAATGATTTTTTTCAATTTTTGGAAAAAAACCACTAAAAATTCCTCTAACTAAATTTTATTGGGTCCTCACCAAAATCCAATTGAATTTTACAATAATCACCAAGTAGATATGCCATCCATGCAACCCTATTGGTTTGCACGATTTCTATCTATATATAGAAGCTCCATGCAGAAAGATTATTGATTGATCTGAGTTTACTTGCTGAAGTGAAAATTCTGAAAACCTTACACAACCCTCACAAGTTCATCATCAATTCAGCTTGATTTAAGTGTTTCCACAAAACATTCCTTCTTGAGCATAGTGGGAAGATCTTGGTTGTGGTCTTCTTGAAGATCCAAGCTCAATCTTGGTGAAATTCTACTGAATTCGTGGAAGAAATCTTCAAAGGTAATATGTGTTTCAAACCTTCTTATGAATGTCATATGAATAGCATGTTTTAAAACTCAAATTAAATGTAGTTTAAGTACTTATTGATTCTGAAGTCTTCCATTGCATGTTATATTTCTCCTTTAATATGAACATGTTATAATGCATGAATTCATATATCTAACAATTATATTAAATATGATGTATGAGCATGTTTAATTAAATCATGCAACATTTTTATACCATATAACATACAATATGCTATATAATTAAATTAAAACATACATCACATGTATAATAAAAGCAACATTGGACCAAAAATTGACATCCTAAACATTAATTAAATTAATATAACCCTTATATTAATTTAATTGATGAAAAAACAAACAAACAAATTAATTATTACAAGTAGTAACTAAATAACGCAAAACTACCTTCAACTGCACGACATGAGACTTGAAGCCACGATTTGTAAGCCATCTGATGCGTGTGCAGACCATCCTTGGAGCGTAACGATGCTTAATGCTAGTGTTATTTTGCTGGCTTTTTCTTTATTATAGCGTTTCTACGTTGGCTTTTGAGTTACTTGTTGGGATTGGTGTCCTAATTCTCCTGAAATCTCATTTTTATTTGTAAAGATACACATTGTTTAATGAATAAAATAAGTATTATTTAATTCTGACATTTACTCATATCCAATAAACAAAACTCCTTGGTTATCTTATGTGAACTTAAGTATGTATATGTGATATACAAGTAGATCATGCCTTAAGTGATAACCTAAATAGGTCTGTAGTATAAGGATTAAGGTGGGATACCTGATCCTGGTGACACTACGGATACGGCCCGCTTTGTAGAGGTTTGCAAGTGTTGTAAACTACTACAGATGGTTGATACTGACCATTCATGTGGAGATATGCGAGCGGGGGTATCCTATACAAAGAGTTTGTATAAGACCTGGATCACGAGGTGACTAGACTCTATATATAACGCCGTTGATACTAGAGACTTACATCTCACCTAAACGACCATAGGTGACACGACCTCAATCCTGAGTGTTTTGGGAACTCCTGCCTTTGAGGGTGGTCCTTTGATTAGTATCGGTGAGAGTGGCCAGATTGCCAACTCAACATGCCTACCATTTTGGGGACTTGTCTGATCTAGGAGTTGGGAACTCAATCCACAAGATGGAATTCACTCCTTTCCGGAAGCAGGGATAAGTAGAGAGATTGCTCCTTTAAGGGTTGATTCCGGGACTTGAATATAGTGGCCACAGCTTCTCTTTGGAAGAGAAGACTCAGTCATAGTAGGACTATGACTTATGTCCATTAGAGGGATCAGTGGTACTTAAGGAGACAGATATAACTATAGGAGCATAAGGTTATTGGCCCAGCTGTACTTACGAGCGATCTATGAAGGGTTGTCGCACTGCTAATTGGTTAAGATGGATACATAATATATCTGTGGTAAGAAGAGTTCAACTGTCGGTCTTTAGTGGAGTGCTTGGCAGTTAATGGATGGTGGATCCCGTGACTAAAGAGTTTAGTCAGTTATTCACGTACCATTAGAGCTTCGAGCTACAGGTCCATGAGGTCCCTTTGGTAGCTCAATGGATTTAGTTGAGGATCAGTTTTTGGTGTTGATTTGAAATGTTCAAATTGACAAAATGTATTTTGATTATATATGATATAATCTGTTTAATGTATGAGATACATCTAGTGAAGGATTGATATAAATGAGATTTACATTAAGTACCATGGAATAGAAAAAGAACTATGGTTTGTATGTTTCATGAGATGAAATATTAAAACTATAGGTTATAAATTTAGTATGATAAGTTGGTTATTATTTATATTTATAATAATATTAATTATTGGATAATTAATTATTTTTCTTTAAATAACAAAGTGAGTGAGTGGTTATTGGATTCATGGTAACCGTGAGTTTAAAAGGAAAATGGTTTTCCTATTTTGAAAAGGAGTTTTACAAACGCTAAAAAGTTTTTTTTTGAGTTTTCTATCTCACGGAAAAGAAACTCACGTGGTCGTCAAGTAAATACAGATTTACTAAACGACGGTAGGGCTAGCTAAACGATCGTGCAGTGGTGAGCTAAACGATCCTGGCCCAAAGTAAACGATTGTGTAGAGTCTGTAGGCGATAGACTGAGCTAAACGATGAGCTAAACGATCACACAACTTTTGCTAGACGATCGCTTAACTTTATCTAGACGATTGGACATCGACCTATATGATAGGTCTCCACTATCTCTCACTTGTCGAGTCGTGTACGTGATCGGTGTTTCCTCCGTTCATCTGCCTCATACCAAGTTCGAACAAAGCCCACCCTTTGGATTCTCACACCGAGAATACCAAGGTAGCCTTGTTGGTGGTGTCAGACTCAACTCGACACCGAGGTTTTCTGGAGGCCGTTCGTAGTGCTGTGGAGGCCTTTGTGTTGCGGAGGAGTTCGTGGCCGAGGCGATCATTGAGGATGAGTGCGGAGTGTTCGTGCTGTGTTGCGGTCGTGTAGATCGAGCGTTCGAGGTTGCTGATTATTCGAGCAGTCGTGCAACAGAGCGTAGAGACGCATCTTCAAATGGAACAATCTTGTTCCGCTGCTCATGGAAATCTCAGATCCGATTTCCTTTATTATCGTGGCATAGCTTTACGTTGCATGCAACATCGCTATGCTNGCTGTGTTGCGGTCGTGTAGATCGAGCGTTCGAGGTTGCTGATTATTCGAGCAGTCGTGCAACAGAGCGTAGAGACGCATCTTCAAATGTGTGTAGAGTTTGCTCTCTGTTCATTTGAGTTTATTCATGCTGTAATTTCTCTGTTTGAATTGGATAACCGCTTGTTTGAAGACAATTGTAAATGTATTGTTCATTTATGATTGTGATTTGGAACAATCTTGTTCCGCTGCTCATGGAAATCTCAGATCCGATTTCCTTTATTATCGTGGCATAGCTTTACGTTGCATGCAACATCGCTATGCTTTGCACAACGTTGCAACGTTGCTGCCGAGTATAACTACGGAAGGCATTCTGCCTTACAGCGTAATGCACAACGTCGTTACGTTGTACGGTTACGCTCTAAGGCAAAATGCTTCCTCTGCTTTGATCCTTCATCCGTTCTGCTCCGTTCTTACTCCAAATTTCTCCAAATTAAAGCAAAAAACTCACCACGAGCGAACAGACTTTTACAGACTCGATTGCAAGCTCAAAATTGCCTAAAAAATACACTGAGCCCTTACAAGTCGACTGAATAAAGCAGTAAAGCTAAGCCAATTTTCAAAATATCAAAGTGCTAAAACCAACATATATTCATAATGCATCAAGAACACCCACCAAAAACTTTGAATTAAAGTTCGAAAACGAAATTCAAAGATTGAACCTTGATCTGATACCAATTGAAGGGATTTGAATTCCTCAAAATGGAAGCAATTGAATGCATTATGTCTCCAATTTTTTTTACAAAACGTTACAATGCAGAGGATGGAAACTTGCAGGTTAAACCAATTGAATCTTAAGCATGATTCTATTAGAAAAAATACAGAAAGGAAAGAAGAGCATAAACTTACCTTTAAAGTACTAAACTCTTCATGTATCCTCTCCACAACCAAGATCACAAATAGGTCTGACTTTCTTCTTCTCCTATTCACAGCAACATGAACCAAACGAGCGACAACAAGGTGACACCACCACAAGTGAACCCGAGTTATTCTCAAGGTAAGAATAAATAGAGAGGTGTGGGGTTTTGTTGATTAATTTTGGTGAACAGAAAATTAGAAATCTTGAGAGAATTTTTCTTACAAGGGAGATTAAGGAGAGAGAACTCTTTCTGTCAAAACTAATTTCACGTTACCAATCTCTTATCCGTTCATCTATTAAAACTACTTTTGAGAGATAGGGAGGAGTTATTTCTTAACTCCCTTTCCATAATGTAAAAAAACTCCCTTGAGAATTACGTTACTTTTAATTATATTATTAATAATATAATTAAAATCAAACTATATATTATATCAAATCACATATAATATAACCTATAGTTTATATTCTCTCATAAAACCTATAATATTAATATGAATCATATTCATATTAATTTTAACCTATAGTTTTTATATGAATCACATCTATATAATTAATATTTGAATCATATTCAAATATGTATTTCTCTTATTAAAACTTTATTATAATGCATCATACATTATATTAATTGTATCATATACAATTAATTCACTTTAATTAATTTGAACAATTCAAATTAATCCAAAATTGGTTCGATTCTCATTAATCTTTATTGAGCTAATAAGAGAACCTTATGGACCTATAGATTGATGCTCCAATGATACTTGATTAATTAATTAAAAAATTTAATTATATCAATCCACCTTCATTAACTGCTAGTTATTCCACTAAAGATCGATAGTTGCACTCTTCGCACTAGATATATATTTTCGTGTACATTGGATATAACCAATCAACAGTATGTTGACTCTTTATAAATTGCTCGTAAGTACAGGTGGATCAAAATTACCGTTTTTCCCTTTTACATTTAATTCCTTAAGTACCACTAATCATTTCAATGAACAATTAGTCATAGTCCAACTATAACTTGACCCTTCTCGGCTAGGAGAGGGTATGGTGCCACATTGTCCAAGACTCGGAATCAGCCCTTAAGGAAGAAATTTATCTACTTACCCTAATAAAAGGAAGGAGTCAATTTCTTCTTGTGTAGTTGTGTTCCCAGCTCTTCAGTCAGATGAATCTCCAAAATGGTAAGGATATTGAGTTGGCGAATTTAGCCAATCTCATCCATGGAAATCCAAGGACTACCCTCATAGGCAGGAGTTCACAACTCACTCAGGATTAAAGTTAAGTTACCTATGGTCATCTTGGTGAAATGTAAGTCTCTTCTAGCAATTGTTGTATAAAGAAAGACTATTCATTTCATGGTTTGGTCTTATACAAATTCTTTGTATAAGATACACTTACTCACATGTCTCCACATGAATGGTTAGGATCAGATCATTTGTTACACTTTACAACAATTGTAACAATTACAAAGCGGGTCGTATCCGTAGTGGCACCAGGATAAGGTACCCAGTATTATCCATCTATTACAGACCGTTCAGGTTATTAATTAAATATGATCCACATTTATGTCTCCACATACATGTTTAAGTTTCATTAAATAACATTGGATATGAGTTTATTGGTTTTGAGTTGATGCAATTAAATGTCAAATAAAACAATACTTATTTTATTAAATAAATAATATGTTTTTACAAATACAATTTACAAACTACAAGACCACGAGATTTAGGGCATCAACCTCAACAAACAATAGAATAGGTTCAAAAGCTTGAGGGAGAGCTTTTGCCAACAAGCCGTAAAGGAAACTTAATATATAGATTACTCTTATAATTTGTAGCTTTTATGTTGATTAAATAAATTATGATTTCTATGCTATTGGTGACTGAGTGTAGACTTTTGCTTAATCTTAGATCATTTGTTACACTTTACAACAATTGTAACAATTACAAAGTGGGTCGTATCCGTAGTGTCACCAGGATAAGGTACCCAGTCTTATCCATCTACTACAGAACGTTCAGATTATTACTTAAACATGATCCACATGTATGTCTCCACATACATATTTAAGTTTCATTAAATAACATTGGATATGAGTTTATTGGTTTTGAATTGATGCAACTAAATGTCAAATAAAATAATACTTATTTTATTAAATAAATAATATGTTTTTAGAAATACAATTTACAAACTACAAGACCACGAGATTTAGGGCATCAACCTCAAAAAACAATAGAATAGGTTCAAAAGCTTGAGGGGGGGCTTTTGCCAACAAGTCGTAAAGGAAACTTAATATATGGATTACTCTTATAATTTGTAGCTTTTATATTGATTAAATACATTATGATTTCTATGCTATTAGTGACTGAGTGTAGACTTTTGCTTAATCTTTGATTTTGAGGATAATTGTTTTACTAAAGTGAGAATAATTGTGTATTTGCTTTGATTTGAAGTACGTTTATGTGAACAAAGTTTATTTTTGAGCTTATTGTATGATTAGAAGTATGTTATTTAACTTTTAAAATTGAAAAATAAATTTTGAACTTGTTTTTGTATTTGGAGCTCATTAACAATTTTTTTTTATTTCTTTTGTTTGGAGATTTTGTTTGTAGGTTGGGTATCTTCTTGTTTAGCTTCTTGAGTGTATGTACATTTTTTCATTTTTGAATTTAACTTTTAGTTGAAACTTTGTTATTGAGCATGTTGATAAAATACTTGGATATTATTGTTTGATTAAATCACAATAAAATTATAATCTTGCCCTTTTATTTTATTTTTTCCATAGGATAAAAATATGGATAAAAGTTGGAAAAAACTTTAAAATAAATTATGCAAAGAATATACAGACGAAATAAATCATTTATTAGTTTGGAAAAGGAGCATGTTGATAAGAGAGGATATACACGTTGTCCATGCAAAAATTGTCAAAATGTCATCATGAAATGACCTTGTGATGTTGAAAGTGATTTATATAGATATGGAATGGCTGTCATTTATAATAGATGGGTTTATCATGGAGAAGCTCCAGACTTTTCTTTTCCGGAATCCACATAAACTCATAGACGTAAAGAATCCATGGAGCCTAATCATGAAAATATAGTTAATGAAAATGAAATGCTTGAATTGTTAATTGAGTTAACAAGTGGGGGAGATATTGAAAATCAAGTTGATGGGAGCTCCATCAGAGTTGAAACTGTTGGGAATGTCCTAAAACTCACAGTTCGTGTTAAACATTTTAATTTATCAATAACAATGACTTGTTGATTTTGCATCTTATTATGAAAATCCAATAAACGCATCCTTGGCTATAGTCTGAATGCTGTAATTTTATGTAGTGACATAAACACGATCAAGTTGACATTATATAGCCTAAATGGTCTAATAAGTATATGGATGAAATTGGTTATCTCATTCTAGTAACACTATTGGATGCGATCCACTCTGTAGTTGTTACAAGAAGTTGTAAAATGCTACAAACGATGTGATCCACAAATCGTTCATGTTGAGACATGAGAGTGGGGGCATCCTATGCAATGAGTTTGCATATAGACTGGACCACGAAAATAGTTACTTTTCTTTATAACGACTATTTACTGTTAAAACTGACTATTTTATTTATTATATAACCTAGGTTAACTCGATCTTAATCTTGAGCTAGCTATGAACTCCTGTTTGTTCGGGATTATCCTTTGATCTGCAAATGGTGAGAGTAGTCCAACGACACTGCTCAATAAGCTTACCATTTTGGGGATAAGGCCAGATGAATAGCTGGGGACATAGCCTTGCAAGATGGAATTCACTTCTACCCTATTTAGGGTTAGCAGATAGGTTGTTCTCTTAAGTACTGACTCCAGGTCTTGAACAATCGGGGCTCCGCCTTCTCATGATATTGAAAGGATTTCATTCATAGAGATTATGAATCAGAATTGTTCATTAAAGGATCAGTAGGAACTTAAGGATCGACTTAAGGAATAAGATGTAATCACAGGGGTAAAACAGTATTTTTGACCTAGCTGTGATTACGAACAATATGTGAAGGATCGAATTACTGATTATAGTTATTAAGTGGACATAATATATCTACAGTGAGGGGAGTTCAACTATGGGCTATAGTGGAGTGTCCCATTAGTTAACGAATGGGGGTTAGATCGGAATAATGAGTTTAGCCGTTTAATCTCGAATCGTTAGAGTCCATGATCTGTAGGTCCGCGAGGTCCCCCTACTAGCTCGTAAATGGATAAGCTTTATGGTAGCTTGAGAAATTAATTTGAAACGTTCAAATTAAATGGAAGAAGAAAATAAATATTTAAATATGATTTAAATATATAAAGATGATTATTGTGAAAAAATTAATTTATGAAATTAATTTAAGAAAATCAAATTTTGAATTAAAATGATTTAAAATCATTTTTTGTTTTAAAAAGAAAATGAAAATTTGTTTGCATGGTTCACAAAATGGAAAAAGAGTTTTTTCCATTACCATCATTTTTATATTCACATAAAATACATTATCTTCTCTACTTTGATTTTCCAAGCATGATCTGCAAGCCATGCACTCCATCTCTTTGCATGTTCATCTATTATATATAAAGAAGAGTGGAGTTGTTGGAGAAAAAGAGAATATAGAATTTCGAGAGAAAAATTTCTGAAGAAGAAGCTGTCTTCTTCAGTTAGGTTGTTGTGAGTTTTTTTTGGGTTTCTTCACATCTTCAAGTTGTTTTTGAGTCCCACAATTCTGTCTAAAGCTCCAAGAGCATAGTAGGGAAGGCTTTGAGGTGGTTCACATTGATAACAAATGAAGACAGCAGCTGAACAGACGTTTTCTTGGCGAGTTCATCAAAGGTATGTTCTGAAAACCCACTTTTTGAGAAGAGCATGCTTTAGTTTTTGCTAAATTAGTGAATTATAAAGCTTATGGATCCTTGATACTTCTGCTGCATGTTGTTTAACTCTTTCAGAAACAAGTGATAATATAGGAGGTAAAAGTAATAAGTTTCAATTAAAGTTTGATGATATTAGTGAAGAATTATACCTTGGATGTACTAAGATTTCTGCATTACTTTTTTCAGTTAAGTTAATGCATATCAAATTACTGAATCACTGAAGCAATAAGTCCTTTGATATGTTATTGGAATTACTCAATGATTGTATTGCTATTTTGGAAAAAATATGAGCATGCAAAAGTTGTCCACATTGCAATGAATCTCGATACAAAATCAGTAACAAGAAAGGGAAAAGGTTCCACACAAGATTTTAAGACATTTTCCCTTGAAACCAAGATTACAAAGATTATTTCAGTTAAAGTATACTGCTAGTGAGATGAGATGGCATAAGGAAAAAAGAATGAACATTGATGGAATTTTAAGACATCTGACAGATGCTAAGACATGGAAATATTTTGATAGACTATATGATTAGTTTGCAGAAGATCCAAAGAACGTAGGTTAGCATAGGCTATTGATGGATTCAAGCCATTTGGTAACATGACTACATCATATAGTACATGACTAGTTATGCTAATACCATATAACTTGCCACCATGGAAATGCATGAAAGAAGCATTTTTTTTCATGTCATTGCTTATACTAGGGCCAAAATCTCCAGTAAAAGAGATAGATATTTATTTAAAGCCTCTAATAGAGGAATTGAAAGATTTATGAAGTTATGGCATTGAGACTTACGATGCTGATAGTGGTCAAAACTTTCATCTTCATATAGCTTTGATGTGGACAATTAATGACTTTCCAGCATATTGCAATTTGTCTGGATAGAGTACTAAAAGATATAAAGCATTTCTGGTGTGTAATCAAGATGTCTCATCTGATTCATTGCATAATAATATTTACGAAAATAAGGGGATGAAGGTAGAATTATGGATATAATTTGAGTATTTATAAGATTATGTGACTTATATTTTTTATATTGAGAGAGAAGATTAATTATTTATTATGTCAATTTTAATTATGCTTAAGTTTAAGTTTAAATTTCACTATGATAGTTGTGACTTATAATTTGAGTATCTACTTCAAATATTAATGTTATATTCATATGTATAGGATTAAATCACTCTTTATTAGCAGCTACACAACAAATGAATCAATGTTGTTTTCACATGCTTCTTGGGATGGATAGATATATATTTTGGTGAAATATTTTGTGTACACATCTTAGCATCAAAGATATTTTGTTTTGAAACTTCATTCAAAGTCCTAATACATGTATTTTGGTTTTATATTTGATAACTGGCAGAAATGCCAGCTATAATAAGCCTTTTATTTAGAATTATGTGGGCTAATAAGTAGAAAATGCGGTGATAATACTTGGAATTTGCGAAAAAATTGAGTTTTGCGTTGATTAGCACCTAAATCCTCACTGACCCCAATATTATGCATTACTCCATGCCACAGTGTCTATTTTTTTAGCTATCGCAGGAATCAAATGCATGCGTTGGAAATAAGCAATCGCAGACAAACACATGCGCTGAAGCCAGGCGACTGCAAAGACAAACGCATGCGTTAAAAACCGAGCTATCACATAGACGAATATATGCAGTGATCGAATGCGTCCATCGCATGAAAGTCATGGTGATCAAGGAAATGCGGTGATCAATTGAAAATTGCGGCCACGGAGTGACAACCATAATAGAAGAACAATCACAAGATGGGTAGAACGCGTTGATACTTCAGCTGAATCAAGCTCGAACGCATACCTTGGGAGTATCAACAAGATAAGACGATGTGACATTGCCCATACCGCGACAAAGGAAGCAGTGAGACATAACACAATCATGATAGCTGTCGATGTTTAAACCCTATAAATAGCCCCTTCGACCTTCATTTCAAAGGATCCGAACTTCTGCCTCAAGGTAGAGGTTTGCAATCACAGATGAGAGCTTGAGCAAGATTTTTAGTGAGAATTCTTCACCTCCACAAACCAGACCGAGTGACGACCGGAGCTTTCGCCGGAGATAGAGCTCGAGAGAGACATCTCCACCATTCATCCATGGCACCACCGGCAACCTTGATGCAGAGTCTTTCATTTCTCTTCTACCTTCTGTATTGTATTATATTTTAGCTTAAGATATTAAGATATTTTGTAATCAATGCATCTCTTGATTCCTTCAATGCCACCTTCTTCATCATCTTTATCTTTATCATCATTTACCTTCATCGTTTATTTATCAAGGTGATTGGATACTTAATCGTGTAGATCCTGGCCTTGGTAGAACTTGTCTTTGATTGGGATCCCGCTTTTTATAGGCCCAAAAATTCTTTCACAAAATAATCCATCTGGTTTTGTACCGGATTGGACGAGCCATAACTCGAACGCCTTCGGTCTGTTTTTTGAGCACCTCGCTTTTGGGAGATGACGGAGACTTTACTCGACGTCTTGACCCTTCTTTTCAGTACTCTATATAAATAGAAGAAAAAGAATTCCATCTCGCTCTCGGGCAGCTGAAGGAAGGGCGCTAACGCGCCCCTGCCCCTATCGGTCGAGCTGCTTCGCCCTTCTCCCGTCCGCCACTGGAACACCACTTCCCGTTCGACTTGCCAAAACAGGTTTTAGATTGATATTGAGAGGATCAAAAGAGTTGAGGGGCTGATAATAGGGAATACTCTAACCCTGAGAATCGAGTTTCATAATAGAATGTCTCCTTCGATCGGCTGCTGGCACGGAGTTAGCCGGGGCTTCTTTCTCGAGTCCTGTCATGATCGCGCACTCGACGCAGCTCGACCGAGATCGAGCTTCCGAGAGGCCAAGGGATTGGATTTCACCTTGATTAGATTAGTGGGCTAGGTAGATCACTCTCTCTCCGAATAGATCGATCAAGCTTCCCTCTTCTAATATCGCTCCAAATGGGCGGGGGAGCGGTTTGGTTTCGTGCAATGCCTTTGCGCCGGGTTGTCCCCCTTTGGTAAGCAGCCAGGTTGAGGTTGAGGTTGATCCAAGCACATTGTTCCTATCAAGATGAATTTTTCCCTGATTTCGAAATTGCGTATCGTTATTCAGTTAAACCAATGATTCGGGTGCGTCTTCCAGTTCGACAAGTCTGCCCGGCTCGCAACCTCTGTACAGCCAGAGGCGAATCCGTTCACGGTCCGTAGGACCAGCTTTGTCTCTTTGTCGAGATCGTAATCATTCGATTCCGCCCCTCTTTCTCGACTCTAGTGGCACGAACTGACCTCCTACTTCTATAGATGGCATGAACTCGCAATCTGCGGCCTTTCACGCTCATGTCACGTCGAGGTACTGCAGAAGAAAAAATGACGGAAAAGTAGATTCAAGACAGCAAACTGAACCTTCCTTCTATTCCTTACGTCAAGACTCTTCCTACCTGCTCATGGCTAGATCGATCGGTTTCGGGTCAAATAGGAAGAACTAGGAGAACTAAGCTAAGTAAGAAAGTCTTTTTAGCGGGGCCCCATGCTGTCACTCGAAACCAAGCTGCTCAAGGCATATAAATGACAATATGGTGGGAACTAGAAGATCGGAGAACGAGACGATGGAATGCAATGGGATGGATGGTAGAGGTCCGTACCTCCTTTAGATATCTCGAGCCCCCGTGCGGATACCACTTCCCATAGCAGCTGATCAAAGAACAGCCACCCGAAAGTGCCAGACCCGAGTGAACTCACCCCTACGAATCTAAATGGAAGTCACGCACTGGATTCCTTTTTGTTATATTAAGCAAGTTGAGGTAGGACAGAGAATCGAATTTCGCCGGCGAGATGAGTCTGGGGACCTTTAGGACTAGAAAAAAACTAAGTATGTCTCTGTCTTTGACCTCATTTCTGGTTTTCTTCGAACCAATGGGAGACTTGCATCACTCACGTCGTCCGTCCTGGGTACTCTATTACGCTGCTCGCCCTATTAGCTAGCCGGGTTCGGTTGTTCGCCGATTCAAGTGGTACGTGAGTTGGGTTTAGAACGTCGTGCCCTCGATCAAACAAACTCTGAATTTCATAAGAGAAGACATAATGTTCTTGTAAATTATGGCCAATACCAGGTTGTCCATAGAAGGTGCAAGCATCCCGGTCGTTGTTTTTTCGCTAGCATGATGGATAAAGAACCTCGAGTTCAACAACTATTGGGTAAAGCCTAACCCTTACTCACAACTTGGTTTTGGAAGATATGGCACTAAAAGTTGTAGAGCTGGTCGTTCTCCCTTTACAGCTCCCATGAATAGAAAGACCTAAAGTTTCAGGGTATGTCCGACCAAATATTTTACCCACCCAATAGTGAAATCCTGCAAATAAAGCGAAAGACCCTCTTTCTTTCTTTCTAGGTTGGCCCTAGGAAAGGGACAACCCACGAATAAACTCAAACCTTTCGACCAACTATGCCCAAGCTAAGTCAGTTGAGAGATCAAGATCCAATAGCCTCAACTCAGGCCAACACTTAGGTGCTTTCTAAGATCATCCTCCTGCTTACGAAAGACTACTTTCCAAGCGAATTACTGAAGAAAGACTACTAAGTTGGGGGGCGGGTACGACATTGGAAGGTCGATTGGGGGTTTTAAATAAGTCAAGTTGGCTGGGGCTTGATTTTGATAATATTAGAAAGTCTTCGAGAATCTTTCTAGGAAAGGAAAGAGGGGCGAAGCAGCTCGACCGAGATCTCCCGTTTGTGCCTCATAAAAAGAACCAGCAGGTTGTGAATCAGATTGAAGAAAGGCAGCCGAAGCAGAAATGGAAGGCTTCAATACCAAAAACTACGGAGGGTGGCAATAAATAGCTCACTGAGTGATGGTTGATGAAGTACGCTTAAAATAGCTATAAGCTTCTTTTTTCTCTCCTTTGTTGCTTCGGCAAGGGTCAGTTATCAGAGTCGGCTTTTTTAACCCATCGATTCGAGTGGTTGGTGTGTCACTGGAGTCGGTGGGGACAGGAACTCCCTATCAATGGCAACCCAATATCGCCAGGAGCGGAAAACGGAAGCCGAGGAGCTCTCACATCAAAATCCGAGTCGGGTCCCTAATTCTCGAATTCCGGGCCATCTTGATCTGGTGCTATAATCAAGAGAAAAGCAAGCAGCCTGCTAAAAGTTGAGTGTGTTCGGTCTCCTTCACTAAACAGATGTAGCTGTTCGACGATCTTTCTCGGTGCATAAGCGAGGCTTTTAGGGTCGAAGTTACTGCGGAAGAGAGGCGGCTCGGCAAAGAAAGAATGGGAAAACATCGTCTAAAGATGACTTCTTTGTTGGCGAAACAAAGGGCTATAGAGCACTAGCAAAAAAAAAAAGAAGTCAGTGATCTCAAAGTTCTTCCCCACAAGCAAAGAGCATGTTCGATTTCTAACCTAACTCTATTATTTCACGACAATTATTCAGAAACGAGGTTCTAATGAACCTGAAGAAGTAGGGTAGATAATTGACTGAGCATGAACCACGGAGCTGTGGGGCTAATACCCGAAGCATGTGCGGTATCAGCTAAATAAGGCTGTCGCATGCCTGTATATTTTTGCTTGTCAATATTCAAAACAAGTTTTTGATATAAAACCCTTAACTTTTTCATTACAAAACCAGATGGTTTATTATTTTGTGAAAGATTTTTGGCCTATAAAAGCGGGGATGGTTTTTGTCCCAACAGTTGAGATTAGGTTCAAAGGGAAGAGGTCCTACTCGTCCCCGTCGCGGCTGGGCCCCTTTTCAATCAATCCTCCGGCCCGCCCTAATTACTAGACCAACCTGGTGCAAGTTGTAAGGAGTCAAAGTCTCGTCCATTGTCAAATAATTAACTAAGGATCAATATGCTTTCCGAAAGGGAAGAAAAGCTGAAATGCCAACATGCGCCTCCTTCCTCGTTCCCCTGGACCTCCCCGCAGAGTGCTTTCTTCAGGGCTTTTCTTTGAGTTATCTGTCATTTTCTTTAGGGTGGATCATGATGCAGACGGCGGAATACAAACATAATAAAGACTCATGTTCCCACTTTCGAGGCTCTCGGATTGCCCATTCATGAATAAGGTGCGTAGCGATCTCAAATCTGTACCAGACAAAAACAAGGTCTTTCTGTGAAGCTTGCCTATCCTAGGTTGGAAGAACTGGAGCCAGAGCTAGTTGGGTTGGGTAAGAGCCGTAGCGCGATTTCAATTGAGGGCTTTCCGGAAGGGAAAAAAGAAGTACCCCCATCATGGTGAACCTCTCCTTGTGACAACGGAAAAGGTTGTCCCATCTCTCATCACAAGCCTATTGTGCCCTTTTTTCGCCCCCATGTCGCCACACGGGAGGGACCAGTTGCTTCCTTCTTTTTTGTCCCTGTTTTCTCTGGAGGAAGGAATTTGTTTGTTGCTCTAGTGAGCGATTTCAGACGAGTAAGGGACGGGGAGGGGGAGGCTCTCGAACCAAACGAGACTCGGTTTTCAACGAGACACCGAAAAACCTAATTCGCTCCATCCAACTGGGCCAATTGGGTAATTATGACTGAGGTAGCGAACGAGACCGAGCTGCCGCCAGGTTTAATGATTTGGTGGGATCCACAGATGTAGTGGCTGGTACTCCACTCCGACTCCCAGGTCGATAACGAATTTGACGGCGATCTGCCAGCAGCAACTAGAGTATCCCATCTGAAGGCCGAAGGCAGAAAGCAAGCCCTAAAGTAAGGTGGTGACACACAACGACCAATCCTGAAAGACCACTCTTTCGTCTAGAGTGAACATGTGGTCTAGTTGCCACGGGTTGGTTGGTTTTCCCGGTCGTCGAGCCTGATCGACTCGACTCAGAGTGGAGTTCTGATAAGAGGGGGTGGGACCTTACCTTCCCTGCCAATTTCGAAGTCATGCGCGGTAGCAATACCAAACCAAATACGACGAGTAGTGGGGTCCAAATGCAACTCAGAATGGATAGGAACGAAGGAAATAAATAAAATATCACTAAAATATCACGACGAATGTAGTTCATTTTACTTGCTCCCGAATCGATCCACAAAGAGCCTGTATTGTATCCCCCGCTGCTAATCGATTAATACAGTAGCTCCAGGCTTTGAAAGACCAGGCACAAGGGCGTTAAGCGTGCCAGTGAGTTAGCAGCTATCGGAAAAATGTGGAGAACTACGCCTTTGATGGGTGTCGCGATGGAGAGTCGTGTTTCTCTTCCTCTTCCACAGGTCTCTCGAACCTGCAGGGAAGCAGCTCTTTCAATGCACCCAAATCTGATGAAGGAACCATCAAATTTTGGAAGGTACAGACACTCTAACATCCAACCACTCGTATATTCTTATTCTTTCGGTACGCAAAAGAACAAGGAAGAAAAACAGAGCCGTAGTCAGAGAAGAAGGCAAGCAAAAGCAAGTATCCGTCTTGTAGCTCACTAAAAGTACCCCAACAAAAAGCAAGAGTCCAATAATCTCATCTATGAGTACAGATGATATTATTTCAATGGTGAAGGATCGAGTCCATGCCAGACTTGTCGATCGTTATTCTATATGATAAGTGGAGGAATGCTGGATCTTTGCACGAATAAGCTGTGGCGGAATCTTGAAGCAAAGGATCTGTATTAGTCATCAAATCCAAGGTGCCCTACTTACTGGATGGGGAACTACAGTAAGGTGATCCAGGAAACTTCCAGGATGTTGAATAATTTTTACGGATTCTGTCATCTCAGCAAGTTCGTTAGAAGCAGAGAAAGTCGATGCGAAGGTTCAGATCGAAGATCTTCGCGAGACGGCCCATTCGTCTTTCGCTATTAACAGCCGACTCCTGGCGGTCAAAACCTCTTTCAGTTAGCCCCGTTTATAGTTGAGGTTTTGGATAAAATTAAGGCGCCGCACTAGGTAGACCCGCCAGAATACTTCCCGATTTGAAATGGTTGGTGTGTCACTGGGTCGGTGGGGGAAGAACAGAGGGCTCTCGAGCCTACTAGTGCCATTCATAGCTATCTACCGTGCACAATGGATAGTAGATCGTAGACTCTTTACCTCATGGTTGTCTTTCACTGTCTTATTGGCTATTACCGAATCGAAAGTGCTGAAACCTCTCTCCCCAGATTCCAGACCTAGGAGTCAACTTTCCCGTATGAGCATTCGGTACATGTATCAGTCCGTGGAAGAGTGGCCAATAGTGAACAAAGTGTTAAAGTAGAGAAAGCTAGCGTTCCGTACTCAACCGGCCGGTCCAATATTTGTTCCCGAAAGTCTTCGTTTCCGTGTCGAAGCAAACTCTCCAAATTTATGACCAGAGATTCTCATAGATGGGATGATCCTATTCTTCCTCAGTTGGGGAATCTTCCTGCTTCCAAGGAGTATTGGGGGGTGGAACGGCAAATGAACTTTCGGTCGAGGGGCCTTTTCTTGCTCGTTAGTGCTTTAATTTTCAATAAGGACGTTGAGGCTTGACTAAGAGTCTCGTTAGGGCGGCGAGTCGAGCTGGGGTGTCATTTCATTCTCGTAACGGGAGTGAGTGCACCGCAAGACCAGACAAGTGACTCCCTCGCCTCCCAGCGGCGGTCTTTAAAGTGAAGTCATTTCCTAAGCTAAGAAAGACAAATCCTCTTATTCTACGATAATCCAAGCTGCAGCTCCATGAGTCCGCTCGGAACCAGTCGAATTCCTGAGCATTCGTTCTCCCTCTCAGTTGGCATTTGCCAGCCACTAGAGGCAAGTAAGAGACAATCAGTGAATGAACAATAAGAACCCCAGATTTTGACCGGATTGTACACCTTTGTGTCTAGCTATGTATATGGATGTGCATAAAGAAGGGACGGGACATCTCTCTCCTTTTTTTTTTTTTTTTTGGGGGGGGGGGGAATCGAGAGGGAATAAGCAGCGCGACACCTCACGAACTTCTTACTGATCGATATTTGCGGAGTTGATTATCCCTCTCGAAACGAAGATTTGAAGTGGTCTATAATTTACTGAGAGTATCGGTATAACTCACGCATTCGTGTACAAACCAGTGCAGACGAAGTAACACGAATATCTTTGGATCGAAACTTAGCACTTGTTTTCTTATTGATTCCAGGGGCGCGGCGTTCTTGAATGAAGTCGAGATGAACCGAATTAGCATTCTCAGATCAGGCTAGGCTCTCCAGCGGAGCTGGGCGCCGGCCCTGGATGCCTAGCGATCAGCACATAGGGAGTGGTTGCCCGGGTTTCTCGGCCTGGTATTCTGCACCTCGCGTTCATGATATCTACATTCAACTGTGCCCAAGGCTTTGAAAGACCAGGCGCAAGGGCGTTAAGGTGGCTTTGTTTTTTTGGGTACTTATTTTATATAACAAAACAAAATTTCCTGTAAATTCTTAGGTCTTTTTTTGAATACCCACTCATTTTCAATGCCAACACTCTTCCATAACTTTATGAGATCCACTTCTAACAAAGCCTGAATAAACCCTAAAGAAAAACCATCGTATTTCTTTTTTTTTTTATTATTAGTAAGAGTGACCGAGATGCGAGGGAAAAACTTTTGTTTAACATTTCTGGAAAGACCACCTATTTGTTCGTTTACCAAGTTCGGCACGAAATCATAAATAAGCTCTACCAAGGATTTCCAAGCATTTGGTATTGAGTTTCCTCCTCCGTTTTTAGTAACAAAATGAACAGAAGTAGGGGTTCTTGACCAATTGAGATAGCAACATAACATCTTTTCTTTCCCACCACACCGGTAGATGAGATTATGTTTAAGCTCGGCCGAGGGCAGCCCCCTCTTCCTTTCACTCTCCTTTCCCTAATATGAACCTTGAGTCATCAAAAGTCACATTAATTTCTTGACCGGCAGTATCTCGACCTTTCACTATCAAAGCGTTGTAAATATTAGGCATTTTGCCCGGGGGAAAAGCTACATCTAGTACTGGACCAATGATTTGAGCGATACGTCCCAAGTTGTTTTTTTCAAGCGTGGAAATTTCAGGACCAGAAGTAGTAGGATTTATTCTCATAATAAAATGAAATATGTCGAAATGGCGGTTAATTCAATAAAAAATGAAATGTCGAGTAACTTACCATGAATCTTCAATAATAGTTCACGAGCCCTAAAAACGATCTTAGCTCACTCACCTTGGTAGGTGCTTGCCACTCGAGGCGGAAGGTTCATCAACTCTTTTTCCAAAAAAACTCTTCTTAGTGCATCGAAATTTCCTATTTGAGTTTAGCAGACTCGTTCACATTTTGCTACAAAGGAAATTCTTTCTTCATCGTGAGAGTTCCCTTTCGTTAAGTGCATCGAGCCAGGAGTGGACATCATCATCATCTGCAGACAAATCCAGATCCTGTTTCATCATTAGCTTAGCTAAAGTGGAATAGTATGACAGGCTTTCCGGAAAATGAAACGAAACCCGCTTGATTGATATGAAAAACATGCGCTCAACAAGACCTCCACCAGTCTTGACACAAATGGGCTTTCTGAAAAAAGGCACCCTCAGGAAGAGATCCCCAACTGTCAAAAGTATGGTCGGTCTACCTTGTCCTTCGACGTTGAGGCCCAGGCTAACGAGGCCTTACAAACTTATTTCACCTTCTGTTTCCTTTCACCATTTGGTTGATCCAGGTGATTCCGTTGTTGAGTCGGTCTACCTTGTCCTTCGACGTTGAGATCTGGTGCCACGAACCAACCTTCTCTGAGATTGGAGAAGATGGTCCCGCTTCCTCATTTCGAAATTCTAGGTTCATCAATCAGGCGGAATCTTGAAGCAAAGGATCTGTATTAGTCATCAAATCCAGGTGATACCCACCTTCACTATGTGGTTCCTTTGCCACTAGAACGGCCCGACAGCATGCCAGGTGAAGAAGATGCTAACATACTAAAACAATAGACCTTCTTTGAAGTCGTTAATTACTGGTCAGTCCCTCAGGTCGGTACTTCCATGGCCATGGTAGCCCCGTGTCATTACCCCCATTGGCATAGTCTTCACTCTCTCGATCCCTTTGAAAAACATTTGCCTATCTATTTGATCTGACCAGGTAAATCGACTCCGAATTTCGTTTTGCTTTTCCCGGTAGTCGATCCTGATCGACTCGACTCTTTTCTCTGCCTCTCGGCCTCTCATTTCGTTTCGTTCTTCTTCTGTATCGTCGCTTGAATGAAGACACCCGATTGGCCAAAAGGCACTCGAAGGAATTTCTCATTGCTCTCATATTCCTGAACCGACATCTGACCCATTTTAGGACCAGCTCTTTGGGACTATTCCAGTGAGTCCTCCTATGGTGAACAAAAAGATGGACCCTACAGCAAATAACATGGGTGTTTTGTATTGTATCGAACCCCCTCACATGGTAGCGATCCAACTAAAGATTTTGATTCCAGTGGGGACTGCTATGATCATGGTAGCAGCGTGGCAGCTGGTATAGATGAATAAAGGCGGCGACTCTCATCAAAAGGTACTATTCGATAATGTCTATCTTATCCCATTCGGAAGGATATCATCTCATAATTATCTATGAGTGTTTCTGTCTCTAACACGACCACTTGATGAAATGGGGAGGCTGTGCTAATGGTGGTCAAGGATAAGGTACTAGTTTCAGTGGGAGACATTGAGTCCGCATGAGAAAGATGGGAGACTCCCCTGTACCTCTTTAGGGGAATGTATCCCTTTCCCCGTACACATCCATATTGAGTTCAGTCGAAAAGATGAGTTCCTTTTTCATCTCGCATTTCTCATCTGCTTTGTAAAAAGTTTTTTGCAATGCCGAAAGGTAGAGCTACCGGATTTCGTCCCACAACTGGAAGACGATCAGGATCTCACGTGTGGCAGCTGTTGGAACAAACTCAGAATCCAAGAGGGGGATTACCTAAAGAAAAAGGAAACTCACCCACGATTCGAAGACAAAGTCAGAGACTACTGGACGTTCCCCTTCGTATCTAATTTGATCGCTATCCATTTTCCCTTGCATCCATCACCGAAGAGCAAGAAGCTCTCTTCCAGATTCAATTATCGGAAGAAGATTGTCATAAGATGCTGTGGGTAATTAGTATTAAGAAAAGATAGCATGAATCTTATTTGTCCAAACGTACGGTCCAGCCTTCCAGTTCGGCAAGTCTGCCCGGCTCGCAACCTCATGTAATTTGCAGTCTCGTTTCGCTACCTAGGTCATAATTACGGAGTGTGTTAAGGTAGGAACTAGATCACAAACGTGCTATTCCTTTGAGGCCTACATCTTTTTGGTTGTTCAGCTCAAACAAAGAAGAGTCTAGTCGAATTCTGGCCTCTACAATTGCAAGCGGAAATGGGGGCAACTGCAAAATCAGATTCAAGAGCGCCACCAGCCTATAGGAACCAGGCTATTCTACCGCGTTTAACCCTGTTTGCATAGGCTCACTCAGTGGATGAAGAGGAAAGCGTATCAGATCAAGCCTTCCGGACCCCAGCCTTCCTTCCGCTTTCTGTCGACAGGCCGGATCCTCCACATACCATCAATGTTGAAGATGATGACTCGACCTGTGCTCAACCAGGGGGTGAGATCCATAATAATAGACATATCGAAATATTGTACGTCAAATAACATCCAAAGCATCAGGCTCCGCAGTCAACGCCCCGATTTCCATCTTCCACCCCGATATATGGCAAACATACCCGGGGGTTCTCTTATCTTCTTGCTTATCACGTAGGACTTCATCTTTTATGAATGCATTACACCTGTTGGGCTGGGGCGGGACACAGAATAGGACCACTTAAATCAGAATAGCATTCACAGAAATGTGGACTAATATGAACTACTCCTCACTTCGCAGACTTCACCTGGGCAGAAGAAGACCCCGCCTTTTGAAAGAAAGATAGACACAGGGAAGGAGGATTGCCAAAGGCGGCCTATGGAATTCAATTGAATTAGCGATAGCTGGGAAAAGCAGCGAACTCTAGAAGCTGGGCTTTATTCACCTTTGGACATGAAACACTATTCCGTTCTCAGCGCCTTCCAATGCCGTACCCGTCCCCAACCCGCCGCTGCCCCATGATAACATTTCATTCAATCTTTGGCCATCCAGCCCCTCCACGAGAAGAAATCCGAAAGGCATTTTCAATTTCAACCATTTCAATTGAAAGCCATAGTGCTAATACCTAAAGCGGTGAACACGATACCTACTACAGGCCAAGCAGCTAGGAAGGTCAGGACGAATGAGTGGCTGTGCAGCATGCTTCGGAGGAGATTGACCTAAAAGGTCCCAAGTCTAAAAGTATGGCATATGTTGTAGATTCCCGGCAAAGGCAATCTGTTCTTCATTGAAAGTTGATCCTGCAGCATCTTAGTATGCTAACAAACGGCCCTGCATTGCCGCATGTGCTTTCAGAAGCCCCACTCATTCAATCACTTGCTTGTGATTGCAGCCATTCCCCCGACGACGACTTCTTTTTTTTTTCTTTATGCTGTCCGCTGCACATTAGCAGAAAAAAAGTGAGTGAATAGCCAGTCCCATGCAAGTTTCTCAATCAGGGACGTAATGAAATGAATCTATAAAGATTAGAATACTAGACAAGCTTATATCTGTTTTTTCAGGGCTGGAGTTGATTCCCATCCCAGTAGTCTTCTTCAGTAAATTCGCTTGAAAGTCTTCTTCCAAGAACACTTTTCGTAGTACCCTCCGGATCCATAGGACTCTTTCCCACACCGAGACGAACCGACAGCTGGCCGTGGGTTGGTCGGAAACTCCATCAGATTTGGATCTGCTGCTTCAACTCATATCCCCGCTTTTAATCAAGATAACTAGACTCGTGCTCTATGGTAGCGACAAGAAATTCTTTGGCACTGAATCCAGGAAGCCCCTTGACTTTCGAAACTATTAGTAAAGCCCTGGAGCGGATGAGTCCACTGTATTTAACCTTAACCATTCAAACTTTTTGGTATTTTCCGTTTCTTCGGATGATATGATGGGTCAATCATTTGCTTCATTGGTTCCAACGGTGGCAGCTGCGGGACCGACCTATCCTCTTTCGAGAAGCAAGAAGTTGTGGTATTGTACCACTATTATGCCCATGGTAACCAACGCGTATCCATTCCCTTGGTCTATCGCCTGGTTGCCGCTTAACGCTCTGGCGCTCTGAATCTCGAAGGTCTTGGTAGGATTCTGACTTGCTGGCCTAGCCCTTAGCTACTTTGAAACAAGAATTTCACACTGAAAAGAAAAGAACCATATCTCTACAAGTTCTATCTTCCTACAAGAAAGGAATGATTCTTCTTAGGCTGAAACCAGCTCAATCCATCCATCCCATTGCATTCCATCGTCTCGTATTGCTTTACTAAGCCGTATCAGACCAGATACATCTATTGAGTGCAAAATTGTAACAGGTGTACCAGAAGCTATTCCAGTAATAGGGTCGCCTTTGGTAGAGTTATTACCCGCCTGAGGATACTCCAGAATCTTTTCGATTGCTCGTTCGGGAATGTCCCAGACTCTCCCAAGTCGTAAGCGAGAACATGCCTAATCTATCATAGCCAACTCATTTGCTTCTATCATCAGCCTTGCGACGAGACGCGGACATTCCCCATGTTGCGATTCCCTCCAGTCCGTGAAGGAGGATATTGCAAGTGGTCCACTCTCTCATCTACAACCGAAGTTACGGGGTCATTTTGCCGAGTTCCTTCGACATGGTTCTCTCAAGCGCCCTAGTATACTCTACTTGTTCACCTGTGTCGGTTTGGGGTACGGTCAGTTCACCGGGAGGAAGCAGCTCGACCGATAGGGAGAGGGTACCAGAATAAGCGATATTCACTGGGCCAAGAACACCCTCTTTAGAGATAGAGGCGAGCCAAAGAGAAGTTGTAGCAACGAGCTACTAATACTAAGGACTGTGTTGAAGCTTCCAACTTCAGGCTCGCGACGACTTTTTTTTTTCTTTATGCTATTCCGTTTGGAAAGACAGAGCGCTAGCTGGATTGGCTCAAGGGTATGGACTAAACCCTGTCGAAAGGTAGTTGTAGTTAAAGAGCTACTACCTAGCGAGGTTCTTTCATAACAGCAAAACCTACTTTCTTTTCTGTCAAAATCAACCAAGCCTAACCACCCGGGCCTCGGCAGGCTTCGGTGAGGTTCCTCCTAGACATAGGACACATGTAACAACCCACCGAGAGGTGTGCATTGTGCGAGTATAGTAAGTTAATCCTCTTTGCTTGGTGAAAGGCTGTAGCAACGCTTATCTATGGGCTGTTGCATTGCTTGTCTATAAGTTAAATAGCCACGTCTAACTTCCTGAGAAGGTAAGAGATGGAACACACTAACGCAAAGTATGCATTGTTTCTAGAGATAGGTACAATCTTATGTTCGACGCAACCATGTACTATAGAGATATATTCATGCGGCTGACCAACGAGAGGTGTGCGATGTGTTAGTGTGACGAGCTGAGATTACACGAGCGATTTAAGATAATAAACATCATTATGCATTAATGGTTGTTGTGTATATATCTATTCTCATCATAGTCTTCGATTGCTCAATTTGTTTAGATAGGAGTTGGAGTAGTGTGTAAATCCATTAAACTTCTTCTTTTTATTTTTCTTTTTATCGCCTCAAACGCATTGCTTCACAAGCATTATTGAGTGACAAGTCCCTATGTTCGACCTCGGATTACCCGAGAAACTTGTATTCGCGTTATACTTGGCTCGAGCGTAAGAAAATTTGTGATAGGAATGCATGGTCATTGCACACTAGATTAACGCATTTTCATTCCAATGCATGATCTCTGACGCATGGGCGTAAATGCATAGCTTAAGCCATGTCTAACGCATGATTGTGTGGGCAACCCCATCCCTAATAATTCTTTTTCCTCCAACAAATTTTTGGCACTATTGCTAGGGACTTGGCAGCTAATATTTTGTGAAGTTTTATGTTTTCCCAGGCACCCTTTCAATCTTAGGCGTATTGTAGATTGTGTGACCAAGCTGCAAACAATATTTGAAGTATAGGCGATGCGTTGGAAGTCAAATATTGACCCCGAGATAGAAAAGCTATCTGTCGCATGAGCTGGAAGCAGTCTTAGGCGCATGTCAACCATCATATGTCTAACAATTGCTGGAAGCTCCAATGGTCAGGGCAAACTCCTTGACCCAAGCAGTTGAGAATCATCTCCTGCATGAGAGACTCTTTGCAGTGACAAAACTCCAATTTCTCCAGGGACGTCTTCTACTCTATCTTTACCTTACTTTCTTAGTTTAGTTTATTTTTATTGTTATTTTGGATATACGACTGCTCCCTTGGTTGTGGTGCATTTGCTCCTTGTAGGTGCATTAATAATTCTCCTCGGTGCACAATTACAATGGAAGAATCCTCCACATCCTTCAACGCATGGCTTCAATCGCATGAATTCAACCACATTGTCGCATGAGTTATTCTACTTAAAGTTCTGTTCTTGTTATCTTTTATTCCTCATCCTTTTTTAAATTCTCCTTGTCTGATTGCGATTCTTTGCGATGCATCTATGATGTTACAAATAATTCATCGCATCTGCTAACTAAGCATTACAAGTCTTTCCTTACTTTTAATAGCTTCTTCAAATTTTGAAAGTCTAAGTTTTATTGCGCGCAAACCTTTGTTCAAATGTTTGTTACCGCATTCCTATAAGTTTGCTTTTAGATTGTGGTGAGAACGTTGCCACCCTCTAAGTTTGGGAGTGGCAGCGGTCTCGGAGAATTGCGTTCACTACATTGCGTTGATTCCTTAAAAAAAATATATAAAAAAATGAAAAAAAAAAGATTAGAATAATAACTCCACTATAAACGCAATGGGGAAACCCATGTTGATAAGAGCTAAGCTGTGAAAGGCACTTGTTCGAAGTTGGATATCCGTATGACATACGTGGGGGCAAGCCAAAACGAAGGCAAGTTGCCAAGATCAACGCATTAGCTCAACTCCTCTGTCGGGCGCAAGCCAAATTAAGCAAGACATGAGTTGAGTTAAATATGGAGTGTAACGGAAGTTGGATGCCCGCATGACACACGTAGGGATAAGCCAAAACGAAGAGCGTAACCAGGTTCAACGCCGAATTCGAATAAGTAATCGCATAATCTTGAATGGTTTTCAACGAATGCATTCTCAAGAGTTGAATGCAAAGTTACGCAGAATGAATAAAAAAATTTTGAGCAAAGACTAACCGAATTTAACTTAGAAAAGATTTCTTTGAAGAAGCAGCCGAAGTAGAGGAGAGCATTGCGTTCATGGTTAGAGGTACGAGTAAGTTATACTCTGAGAGGTTGGTCATTGCAAAGAAACGCTAGAAGGTGAGTTAAGAATTTCTTGAGTATAACGCATACTTGAGGACAAGCATGATTCTAAGTTTGGGGGTGTGATAATTAGCAGAAATGACAATTATTATAAGCCTTTTATTTAGAATTATGAGGGCTAATAAGTAGAAAATGCGGTGATAATACTTGGAATTTGCGAAAAAATTGAGTTTTGCGTTGATTAGCACCTAAATCCTTACTGACCCCAATATTATGCGTTACTCCGTGCCAAAGTATCTATTTTTGTAGCTATCGCAGAAATCAAACGCATGCGTTGGAAATAAGCAATCACATACAAACGTATGCGCTGAAGCCAGGCGACCGCAAAGACAAAATGCATGCACTGAAAATCGAGCTATCGCATAGACGAATGCATGCGGTGATCAATTGGAAATTACGGCCACGGAGTGACAACCATAATAGAAAAACAATCGCAAGATGGGTAGAACGCGTTGATACTTCAGCTGAATCAAGCTCGGACGCATACCTTGGGAGTATCAACAAGATAAGACGATGTGACATTGCCCATACCGCAACAAAGGCAGCAGTGAGACATAACGCAATCATGATAGCTGTCGGCGTTTAAACCCTATAAATAGCCTCTTCGACCTTCATTTCAAAGGATCCGAAATTCTACCTCAAGGTAGAGGTTTGTGATCACAGATGAGAGCTTGAGCAAGATTTTTAGTGAGAATTCTTCACCTCCACAAACTAGACCGAGTGACGACCGGAGCTTTCGCCGGAGATGGAGCTCGAGAGAGACATTTTCACCATTCATCCATGGCACCACCAGTAGCCTTGATGCAGAGTTCTTCATTTCTCTTCTACCTTCTGTATTGTATTACATTTTAGCTTAAGATATTAAGACATTTTGTAATCAATGCATCTCTTGATTCATTCAATGTCATCTTCTTCATCATTTTTATCTTTATCATCATTTACCTTCATCGTTTATTTATCAAAGGCGATTGCATACTTAATCGTGTAACCTAGACATAGGACGCATGTAGCAACCTACCAAGAGGTGTGTGTTGTGCGAGTATAGTGAGTTAATCCTCTTTGCTTGGTGAAAGGCTGTAGCAACGCTTGTCTATGGGCTGTTGCATTACTTGTCTATAAGTTAAATAGCCGTGTCTAACTACCTGAGAAGGTAAGAGATGGAACGCACTAAAGCAAAGTATGCATTGTTCCTAGAGATAGGCACAATCTTATGTTCGACGCAACCATGCACTATAGAGATATAGTCATGCCGCTGACCACCGAGAGGTGCGCGATGCGTTAGTGTGACGAGCTAGGATTACTCGAGCGATTTAAGATAATAAACATCACTATGCGTTAATAGTTGTTGTGTATCTATCTATTCTCATCGCAAGTCTTCTTTTGCTCAATTTGTTTAGATAGGAGTAGGAGTAGTGTGTAAATCCATTAACCTTCTTCTTTTTATTGTTCTTTTCATTGCCTCAAACGCATTGCTTCACAAGCATTATTGAGTGACAAGTCCCTGTGTTCGACCTCGGATTACCCGAGAAACTTGCGTTCGTGTTATACTTGGCGCGAGCGTAAGAAAACTTGTGATAGGAATGCATGGTCATTGCACACTAGATTAACACATTTTCATTCCAACGCATGACTTCTGACACATGGGCGTAAATGCATAGCTTAAGCCATGTCTAATGCATGATTGCGTGCGCAACCCCATCCCTAATATTTTTCTTCCTCCAACAGTATTGGTAACTTTTATGATTTTTGTTGACATACGTTTAGTGACCTTATTTTTATAAATTTTGAAGCTTGGTTTGCTTATACAATACCAAATATTATCATGTGTATAATGTTTACTATAATTTTATTCGTTTCATTCAATGTTTTTTTTTAAAGAGTCTTAAATGAATCAAGATTTATAAATAAAAAAAATTGAGATGAAAACAAAAATCACCACATCAATTATTTTGACGAAATAACAAAAGTGTCGCAAAGTTATTCATGATATCTTATATGACTTTTATTTTCATTTCGTCGCATAATAAGACTTTCACATCTTGTGTCACAGACTACGACATTGTTACCATAGCCACAATAAATGACGAATGTAACATGTATCGCAATGTGCGACGGTTTCCAAAATCCATCTCAAAAGATCTTCAGCGGCTAGGATTCATCGATGTCTAATGCGACGATTATTTTTTCGTTGCTAAATGTGATATGTGATGAAATAGAAGTATTAGTGACAATTTTTTTTCTCTAAAGACTTTTTTTTTTTTTTTTTTTTTTTGTAGTGCTTGGTCTAGTTTAAAACAAGATTTGTACGTTAGTTTTGTACTTAGGAAAATATGTTTGTGTTTTAAAACAAGATTTCTTTGTATTTTTCTCCTCCGCATATACCATTAGGCCAAGCTGATATCAATATGGGCTTGAATTATCGGCCGAATCAAAAGAAAAGTCCATCCTAAATAATGATTTAATAATAATAATAATAGCAATAATAATAATATAACAACTACTAACAATATTACCAACAATATTAACTCCTTTTTTTTACTAACATAACAATAACTCAACTGATATCGAGTGAGCATTAAGTTATAATAGTTAATGAACAATATAGGAGGATACACCAATCTCTATGAATCTAACTCTAATCACATACAAATAAAAAAATAAAATATTTTTAAAAAGAAGTAAAGCAAATTTGTCATGTGGTAAATAATCATTAGACAATTTGGTGAGATACACAAAAATAGGTGTAACCTTTAAGATAGTACAACCTGAGATGCGCCTAAGTATTTTCCATATAATTAATAGCCCACTCTACTCATGAGAGATTGGGGGACCAAAACGTCCTTAGAGTTCATATAATAGAATATTTACAATTATATTTTATATGATATTTTAAAAATATCATCATTCTTGACAAATAATATGCAATTATATTCTTACTATTACTATATTCTCAACTCAATTTCTTTCTTGAAAAAGGAACTTTCAACTCAATTTTTGTTATTGGTTCTAAAGAGTTGATGACTAATTAAACTACTAAGTTTGATGTGAGACATTTTAAAAAGGAAAAACTTATGAGAAATATAGAGAGAGAACAAAATCCCAAGAAAATAATTTTGTGCCTTTCACTTTTTACATGTAAAGGCATTCACTTACAAGAAGGAATTAGATACCTCCATGAAATTAAATTTACCAAAAAAAAAAAAAAAAACTCATAAAAGCCTAATAATTCTCTCTCACATAGGGAAAACAAAAGCAAATAAAGAGGCTTATGGAATAAAGAACCAAACATTGCTCCAAAAGCAAGATTCTTTCCAAACCCACATCCTTCTTTTTACACTCATACCAAAAATAAATAAATTAATAAATTAATAAATAATCTGCCTTTAAAATGAAAAAAAATTATATAAAAAAAAAAAAAACATATAGTGCTTGACTGGTCCTTCTTTTTTTGTTTCAAGCTATGTGAAATCCATTTTTTCCAAAAGTTTTCATCAATCTATCTCTCTCATATAAAGGTTTCTTCATATTATTGCCTTTTTTTTTTTTTACTTTCATAAATTATTTATAATTGTCATTATGAATATTTTCATATAAATTAATGTGTTATAATAGTAGGTGGTCCATATTTTGTAGCACATCTTAACTTTGATATTGTATAAAAAAGAAAAAAAAAAGTTAAAAATACAAATTAATTGGATATATTGTACAACTTTAAAAGCGCCTAATAGTTTCATACTTTGAATTTTGTGTCTAATTGTTTGGAAAAAAATATGTCTAATGGATATTTGACATTTTAATATTTGTTAAAATTGATGAATTTATCGGACATAAAGTTGAATTTTGTGTCTAATGTAACTTTAAACTATCGATTTCGTAAATATAATATATCTATGATTTTTTTCAAAATATTCAAACAATATCAATGACCTATACACACAAAATTGTAAGTTCAAAGATCTATTTGATACATTGATTAAATTAAAAGTCTAAAGAATTATTAGACAAAAAAATAAAAAAATTTAGACTCCCATACAAAGTTTTCAAAGCTTAGATGTTAAACTTGTAATCTAACTTCAAATGTCATAGTCTATTCAAATGTTATTACAATAATTGATCTCTTATATTCCCACTATTCAACTCGAAAATCTGAAAAACCCATCTTTCATGAGGATATCCAAAATTCTCCATATGCCCTCCACTTAAACATCCTAGGATGTCCGACATCATGCTCACTCCATGAAAATCTAGGATGCTCACGAAACAAACGACCCATTAAATTTTAGCTTTCCTAGAAATTTGGTATATTCCTTTACCCATCTAAAAATTTTCATTTCATTAATTTATTTTCTCACATTTAATCCAAATTTTAATTGGTTCAAATTCTTATAACAATTATTTTTTCAAAAAAAATTATTTCATAATTCTTTTAATTAAAAAAAATGGTTGCAATTCAAATCATATTTTTTTTTTCAAATAATTATATAGCTAAATTACACTAATTTAGTATTAATTTACCAAACACCTAAACTACTTTTTTTCTAATTTAAAATTAAAATTTTCCAAACACTCTTTTACTTTTTTCCACAGCTAATTTTTCTAGATGCACAACTACCAACAATTATTTTAAAAGCTACAGCAATCCCAAACGAAATCTTAATTTTATATCATCTAACACTATCATTTTCAAAATCACCATATAATATGTTTTTAACCCCTTGAAACTGATTTTAATGATATGAAAATTATATTTAATTAAAAGTGTAAACTTTAATATTAAATTGATTTTAGGGAAATATTCGCAAATAGAAAAAATATCAAACTATTTATAGAAATAGAAAAAGAAAACACAGATAGATACCGATAGACTTCTATTAGCCGCTATCAAAGAAGATTAAAATCTTGTTATTTTATGTAAATAGTTTTTCTTATTTTTCTATTTTTGAAAATTTCTCTAAATTTGAAGTGATTATAAACTTGTTTTAGAGTGTTTTTTAAAAATGACAAAAGTGATTTTTGACCATTTTAAAATTACTCTCATACACACGCTTAATTACTTTCCTTTTGAGTTCACTTAAAAGTGCCTCACGCGTCATATCAATAAAAATATATTATCTTTTGTTTATATGTTCATGATCTTCCTATCTTATTTATTCGATATTAAATTTGTCAATTTTTTAATATAAATAAATTTAATTAGTTAAAATATATGTCATCAATTAAAAGATCAAAAGATCGTGTCGTGATTTTTTTTATTATTATTATTTTGATAAAAAAAAGCTTTTGGAAGCTGGAAAAGATGGCGTATAGCCGTTTGCATTATTGGCATTGATCCCAAGAGAGAAGTAATGACGCAGGCAATTTGAGAGAGTGGTTTATAATGTTTTCAAAGAGGAATTTCTGTACGGAGAATAAGAAGAGATGTGCTTTTGATTAGGTAATTTTACGGTTATCTTTATAAATAAGAAGCTATATGCTAAATAATAATACCCTAATCTTAATACTTTTCTCATCATCCCATGTGATTCATCTATCCTAATGTTTATTTCAAATTCAACTTTTTAATTGTTTCCAATGATTTCAAATTCCTTACTCACACTTGTAGCGTGATTTTAGTTGAAGAAATGATTCAATGAATTACGACACATCAAAACGATTACAGTTGGCAATACACGTATGATACTTGTAAGAAAAGTAAGGAAGGGTTAGGCATTGAAACTTTTCGATGGTTAAATGAGTTTGTGTCTTGAGTCAATACATGTTTAGATTGGCTTTTTAAATTGTTAAAAAACCCAATCCAAACGGACTCTTAATTAGTTAGTTGAGTCTTAAATCTATCTTGATCATGTCAAATCACTGATTGACTCAAAAAGTTGAGTTGATATGTGAAAGTAAATTTAACATTGTCGGAGTTTGAATACACAACCTTCTAGATCACCTACTCTAATACCATATGTTCTGCTCTAATATTACGTTAAATCATTGTTTATCCCAAAATTTGAGATAAAGGTAAATTTAATATTATATCATCTAACATCTTTGTTTTACCTCAAAATATGTCTAAAAGATGAGAGGTATAATGATTAATGTATAGGGCAACAATCTGAAAAAGGTGGTGTCCAAATTCCAAAAGTCTTAGTTGCACTCATTGGACATGACTTGCAATATAGAACTTTATCAAACAACCTGGTAGTGTGATGCACTAGTCACCAACTGCCTTGAAGATGTGACTTAACAACAAAGACTTAAATGTGGCACCACACATCTTGTTGTTTATACTCCTTTCATGATTGCCAAATTTGAATCTAACACCATTGCCATATCTTGTTGGCTATGCTAGCATTTTTATAACCTACTTAGTTTATAATACTCATTGTTGTTGATGTGAACTAAGATCTCATTTAGAGAAACTCTAGTCATATTTAGTCGAAATTATGATAACTTTTGAGGTGGGTCTTTACTCTTATTGAGTTGAAAAAAAATAAACTATTGGTTTTTGGTTTAAAAAAGATTATAAGGAAGAGACCAGTTTAACAATGAACTTCTACTGATTGTTGAGGAAATTCAAATTTATACTATCCGCAACAGGTTGTATCGGATTTTCTCTATATGCTCGTAGAAGTTGCTATATGGGTTATGCATATCCTAATAAAAAAGTTTAAAGACTCAAATTAACACATATTAAATTTAATTTAACTTTAATACTGTTGAGAGGACTTCCCCGGCAAGGTCCAAAGCCCACGGGCAGGCTCAAGTCCATATGGTATCGAGAGGAGGCATAGGGGAATAAACATCCCAAAAGAAAAAAGTTAGTATCTCAGGGTTTAGGCCGACCAATCGAGTCAGTAAATATATACCAATTGGAAAATAATCGAGCTGCAGTCAATTTGGCACCCTGCAACTTTGAGTACCAAATAAAATCTTGACATCGCCAATGCTACACGTAACCAGAGATGATTGTTAGACAAACGGCTAATAAATAGTTTAGTTTGACGACCCCAAAAGGGAAGAGTAAGTAATCAAAGTAGAACCCTGACCTTACTTCTTATATGCTTATCTAAACTATACACTTTTTTTTATTAACTTTAGCATCAGAGTGTTGCAGGCTTGATACTAAACTAGTTCAAGAAACTCTTTTGTAGGTAAGTGAGACTAGATCAGGAAAAGCAAGTCAAAGGTCAAATCTACGAACGACTTGCAACTACATCGAGTACAAATAAGTTTTGAGCACATAATTAATCAATCACCAACCCAACTAGACCAACTTGGACGAAAATAAACCATTTAATATAACATAAAGCCACTAGCAAACCATTTTTTGTCATGTTTTTTTCTTTTCATTTCTTTGTCCTTTGTTTTTTTTGTTTCTACGGTTGTCGATCTCCAAGACAAGTTGGTCATTCCTTTCCCTTTTTGACATGTGGAATTGTCTGTAATGTTCAATTAAACGACACCGTATAAACCCCAAAAAAGCTGGAAAAAGAAAAGAAAAAAGGAAAAAAAAAAAAAACACTACTTGCCAATATGGAAATAAAAATTTGAAAGCGATTCATCCATACTGCTCTGTCTAATTATTCCCTGTATCTTTCTTTTTCTTTTTATTTTTACTATACAAATGAAAATTACCAATTTCAAATTCTACCTAAAAATTTACATTAAATATAAAAAAGACCCAAAATTTGTGCAATTCAATTGATTTGGAGGGGTTTCATTTTGGACCACTTAATCTGTTCATATGTTCTTTATTTTGCTTTTGGAAACACTTTTGAATATTTATAAATCAAATTTCTAAAAGCAAAAACAAAATAAATTTTTAAATAGAGAAAGTAAGAAATAATCATATCAAAGTTGGTAGATCATGCAGCTTGTGTAAACTAAAACATGAGAAATCCCGAAAAAAGAACAAAAAAAAAAAAAAAAAAAAAAAACACAAAACAAACAAACATATCCTTAATAAAACTAATTTAATTAACTAGCTTAATTTTGGATATGATGGAAATGATTAATTCCACCCCAAATAATTTACATTAGACAAGAATTTCCCAAAACATTACCACACACCCCCTCAATCACTACCCATCAAACTCACCTTCATCTATTAATTTGCCAATTTCCCAAAAAACCTTTCCAACAATTTTTTTTTTTCTCTCAATTTTTTCCTTCACATGCTTCTAGCCATCATCTCTTGAAATCTCCTAGCAGATTCTTGTTTCTCCAACCTGAATTTCTCATGGCAGCTTGCAATGAACATCTCTGCCAATTTGTCGATCTCATTCATCTCCGTCATTGTAGCCGTTGTCGTCATCGTCTCGCTTTCTAATTTTCTCTCCTCCAACCACTGCAAATAACCGGACAGTTGCGAGCCATCCGCGGTGGTGGTGGCAGCGTGGTCATAGTAAAAATGCCCTAATTCCCACACGGGATCTGGCATAGGCATCACATGAGAAGAGCACCAATTGTAATGGAGTCTAAACGACCCAAAAAAGATCTTGTTCTTGTTTTTGTTCTTATAGTGATAACTTTTCTTAAGAATATGAACCACCGTCGACTTGGCTCGGGAAATCGCCCGAACCAACCGACAAACTTGAGAGAAGATGATAGTGTGGATGAAAGATTTGAACTTTACAAAAATTAAGGTGGAAGAGTGTGAGGATTTGATTGAGAAAATTTGGACAGAAGGAAGGATCTTTGGTGAAGATGGACTAATAGCCATTTTCATTATAGAGAGAAAAAAAAAATGGAGAGATGGTGTAATATTATTTGATTGTTTGGATTAAGTTGTGTCATGTAGTTATATAGAAACTTAATGACGAAATTGCCCTTGGGCTTTTTAGGTAATTAAAGTGAGGGCCATGCATTTTGTGGATTGGAATGGATTATGATGCTAAGCTTTTATTGCCTTTTTGGATTTGGAATTTGATGAGTGATTCTTAAAATACTCAAAAAAAAAATTAAAAAAAAAAAAAAAACACTTATCCCCAAAATTTCTCCTTTTTCTCTACCATTCGAAACGCGGTTGCATGTTTTGAAATCATGGTAATTTTGTAATATCATAACAATATGTTGGTTTTTTCGTAATTTAACCTCTTGATGACGACTTTCTGCTGGCGCCAATGCCAACTAAAGTATCATAATTTTAAATTTGGGGGAACTAATTTGAAGTTTCCCATCAAGTTTTTTTTAATTAATAATGAGGAGTTTTAAAAAAAGACTAAGAAATGGTTTAAATTTAAACATGTTTACTTTGTTATATATATACTGTGTTAAAAAACATTTTGGTTCTATATTTTTATGAAAGTAACAATTTAACTCTTGAATTTTGATTTGTAACTATTTAGTTCATGTACTTTCAGTTTTGTAACAATTTAGTCCCTAAACTTTAATATGTAACAAATTTGTTCTTGTACTTTTAAATTTATAATACTTTAGTCACTCATGTAAAAAAAAAATGATCAAGATTAAATGTAAGTTATTATTATTTTATGATGTAAACTTTGTATTTTATAAAAATATTGAATCTCTAATTAGTTTATTCGTTTATTTATTCAAGAAATCTCATTAAATCTTAATATTAATTTCTACAATAGGGACTAAATCGTTACAAATTTTAAAGTACATGGATTAAATTGTTACATGTAAGTTTAGGAACTAAATTGTTATAAAATTGAAAGTACAAGTACTAAATCATTATCACCGAAATTCAAAGACTAAATTGTTACTTCATAAAAATTTAGGAACTAAAAGTGATTTTTAAATTTTTTTTTTTTTTTTGTTTAATAAATAATGGTATTAATTAGTATAGAATATATATAGTTTGGGGAAAGAAAAGTTGGTAGCATGTATGTGAATGAATGATATAAATAGTAGTAGTTGAACATCGATATTAAAAATGAATAATAAAAAACCATTGAATTATATGAACAAAATAAAATTATAATAGTTGAGTGATACGTAGATAGTATTGTCGTGAAAGATATAATTTAGTTTGCACGGCTGTTATTATATGGTGATAAAGTTTAATAATGTTAGTTAGAATTTTAAGGTCTGGTTTACTAACCGTTTTTATTTTTTATTTTTAAAAATTATTATTTTCACCTTCAAATTTTTTCTTTATTACCTATTTTTTTACTAGTCGTTTAAAAAAACCAAGCCAAATTTTTAAAATTAAAAAAGTAACTTAAAAAAAATTACTTTTGAAATTTGGCCAAGATTTTAACCATTATATTAAAAAAAGATGCAAATCATTGTAAGAAATTGGGAAGAAATAAACTTAATTTTTAACAACCAAAAATAAAAAACGAAATGATTACCAAATAGAATCTAAATAAACAACCTGTAAAATGCCCACTAAACCAATGCCCATGAGGTGTAAAACATATAGATATGAGTTAGCCCTACAAGCAAATTATTTGACGACTAATTTTAATTTCTTGAACACTTGGACAATCTTAAACATTGACTATAGAACTTGGACATTAATAAGCTAAATATTGACTTCTATAACAAATTAGGTCATCTTATATCAATCAATAATTAGAACATAGGGAGAGAGAAGAAAGAAGGACAATTGATATGGACCAACCATGTTATTAATAATTCAATAAGATCTCGTTTAATAATTATTCGATTTTTTATTTTTTTGTTTTTGAAATTAAATCTAAAAATACTACATTTAGAGTTTCTTTATTTTGTTATTTAATTTTAAGGTTTATTTACAAAATTCAAGTTAAGTTTTGAGGAGTAAAAAGGTAATTTTCTTTTTTTTTTTTTTGAAATTTGGCTATGAACAAATTCAAATGTTTCCTTACCAAAATGAAAACCATTATAAAAAAAAATGGGAGAAAACAAACCCATTAAAAAATTTTAAACAAAAAATTGAGGCCAATTTAGTGACAAATTGATTTTGTGTTTTTGGTTTTGCAAAATTAAGCCTATTTTTTCTCAAGTTTTTAGGATGATTTCTACCTTTAAATAAGAATAGTTGAATTCTTAACTAAATTTCAAAAAATAAAACCACTTTTATTAAAAAAATATTGGCCTGGTTTTCGAAAATATTGATAAAAAATTGTTGGGAATGCGACCAAAGTCCCACATTTGTTAGATAAGAGAAATCATGAATATATAAGTGAGAATGACTATCTCATTGGTATGAGACCTTTTGGGGTGAAACAAAAAACAAAACCACGAGGGTTTATGTCCAAACTGGACAATAACATACTATTGTGGAGATAGTTTGAGGGTTGTTGTCCCTATAAAAAATAAATAACAAAATAAGAAATTCAGATGTGGAATGAGTGTTTATAAGCTTAATTTTCTTAAACTAAAAAAAAAAAAAAAAAAAAAAAAATCAAGGTCCCGTTTGGTAATAATTTCATTTTTTGTTTTTAATTTTTGAAAATTAATTTTCTTGAGTACAATGGTTAAATTCTTAGCTATTTAAAAAACAAAACCAAGTTTTTAAAAGTTTTTTTTTCTTTTTAAAAAAATTGGACTTGATTTTTTAAACCATTGATAAAAAAAAAAGTAATAATAATAATAATTAGAGGTAGAAGTAGCGTCTACCGCCTTAATTTTTAAAAACAAACAATAAAAAATCAAATAATTACAAAACTTGAAACCAAACAAAACTTAATTAAGTAATCAAACATGACCTAATAAAATGAAATGCGAAAACAACATTAAAAAAAAAAAAAAAAAAACACAAATTTTGGTAAGGTAAGAAAAATTAAAAAAAAAAAAGAAAAAGAAAAATCAAAATCTCTTCAAATAATTATAATGTATGAATAATTAGAATGTAAAAATTGTAAAAGACCCACATAGGGATGCAGAACAAGAGGATACAAAAGATCATAACTTTATTCTATAAGTGTACTAAGAAGAGGATAAATAAATAAATAAATTAAATAAAGATGAAACATAAGATAATAATATCAAAACCATAGCTTTCTTCCCTTTATTATATTCTTCCCTATAAGAATCATTTGTCACTGTCAAACAAAGAGTCACATTGTAATTCAAACTTTTCTCTATAATGCCTTTTTTTTAATTATTATTATTTAAATTTTAATTTACTTTTTGAATTTTGATATTATTATTTATTGCCTTCTCTCTCTATTTTTGTTCTATATATTTGGTAAGTACAGACAGCTCTTCCAAAGCTCTTATATTGACCTACTCAAACCCTATTTTTTCCACACAAACTTTACTTACTACTGTTTTCTGTTTCACCATCTTATACTTTCACAACTACTCATCATTATTTGAATCTCTCTCTCTTCTCTTCTTCTTTTTTTTCCTCTTTTTCTAACTTCCAACTTTGATTTAGATCATCACACATGAACTGATCCAAAAAAATGTGCCTAAGATATTTTATGAGGACTTATCAATCACTTAATTGATGTTTATCTTTCTAATCATAAAACAAATTGGTGGTCCAAATAGTGTACTGAGATATTTTATGATGATGATCTTAATTCATTCGTAGATTTGTTTGGAATGATTTTCTAGTTAAGTGTTTAAATAGACCTTTCAAATTGTCTCTAATGATTAGTTGATTATGTATGATTAAGAAGAAGAAACCAATCGAAAATCTTAATCTGTACCCTTTTAAGTCTCAAGAATTATCCGTAAAGATGGTTAATTACAAGGATATTTGTAATGCATAGTAGAATAAGAGAAAAAATCTAAGAATATATTACATTTTTAAAATATTTGCAAATATGAATGAGTTGACTAGTCAATCTTTGATTTTTTTTTTTAATTTTCAATTTCACCATTGCTTGTCTTATTTTGTTGTACAACCGTTTTTAGTGTTTTTATTTTATTTCTCTTCTTTGATTATTGTTTCTTCCCTCCCTATTTTCATTTTTTCATTTTATTTTCTTTCTTAGTTTTTTTCTTATTCATATTTCTTTTTTTATTTTATTCTTTCCTTTATCCGATTTTTGCTTATTTTCTTTATTTTTTTTATTTTCTTTCATTTCCTTCTTTTTTTCCTTTTTTTTTCCTTTTTTTTAATTCTTTTATTTTCTTTTCTTTCTTCAGTTTTTTATTATTTCTTTTTTTTAAAAAAAATTTCTTTCTTCAGCTCTTACTTATTCTTTTTTTTAATTTTTATTTTCTTCAATTTCTCTGATTTTTGCTTCTTATCTTATCTTTTTTTATTATTTTATTTTCTTGTCTTTCTCCGATTTTTTTGTTTCTTATCTTTCTTATCTTTTTCTTTTTCTTTTTTAGTTTTTCTTTCATTTTTTCAGTTTTTGCTTCATTTTTTCTATTTAATTTTCTTTCTTTTTTTTTTTTCAGTTTTTATTTCTTCTTTTTATCTTATTTTTAAATTTTTTCTTTCCTTTATTTGAATTTTTTCTTCTTCCCCTTTTTTTCACAAGAATTATAAGGCTGAGTTCCATACGCATGACTTGAAAGTATTCAATTCATAAGTGACTTAATACCAACAAACCAATCATCAAGTTTGATTATTATAACAAATAATAAATATAAATAGCAAATGAAAATCTATCAGTGATAGCCACTAATATTTTCTATCATCGATAGCTTAATCTTTGATTATATTTTTGTAGTTAATAGCCACTTGTAAAAATCTATCATTGATAGCCAACTTAGTGAATTTAATTAATAAAGTTGAATCTCGAACTAAAATGTAAGTGGAATGCCTAGAAGTTATCACTAATAGAATGTTTATCAGTGATAGAAGCTATCATCGAAAAGAAAAGAGACTTATAAATGTTTGGGAAGGACAAGAAATGGGCAAAAAGGTGTTCAGTGGTTATGATTGATAGAAGCTACTACTAATAGCATGTTACCAATGATAGGAGCTAATACTAATAGCATGTTATCGATGATAGAAGTTATCCGATAACACGTCATCGATGATAGAAGCTACCACTGATAGCACGTCATCAATGATAGAAAACTATCACTGATAGCATGATATCAGTGAGATCGTTGACAACATTTTATTAGTAATGTTATCAGTGAAATAAGCTATCACTGATAACCACAATATGAGTGATGTTAGTGATATCGGTAATAAAACTTACGTGATATCTATATATCGAGTTTCTTTCAAAGGTGATAACCAGTTATAGAAATCTATCATTAATAGCCTTAAGTGTTAATATTTCAAGGTTGATTCTAATTGATGAAAGTCTATCAGTGATAATGACTGATAGCTGCTATCAGTGATAGCCATGATAAAAGATTATTAGTGATAACTACTATGGTAATCAAATTTGTTGGTCTTTTTTCAAAGCTGATCACTATTTATAAATCTATCATTGATAGCCACTGATAGCCTTAAGTAGTAATATTTCAACGTTGATTCCAATTGATGAAAGTGAATCAATGATAGCTAATAATAATTGATAGCATATTAAAAATTAATATTTCAAGATTGTATTAATTTTTCTAAAATTGAAAGTTATCGCTGATAGCAACTATCATTGATAGTAATTGATAGAAGCTATCAACGATAGCAGCTGATAGAACCTATCAGTGGTCATCACTGATAGCTGCTAACAGTGATAGCTTTTAATTTGAGAAAACCGGGAAGAAGCGAAAAAAATGGTGGCTAGGCATAGGTTTTTTAGTCTTTTACCATTTTTTGATCTATATATGCAATTATTTTTTCCTTGTACTATATATTCTATTATTTTGAGCTTAAATTCTATTTATGCAACTAGCCCTAATTACAATCATCCTTCAAACTTTCTATTTTAGTAATCATCCCTCAAATTGTTTAAAAGTTCTAATAATTTTTTTTAGACAAACAAGGCATCCATTAGGACTCTAACTCTCAATTAATGGAGATGATACAATTAGGAAAATTCTCCTTCCACACAAAATAGCCTCTAAGAGATGACGCTAGAGATGTCCACAGGGTGGGGTAGGGACAGGGAAGGCTTCCCCGTCCCCATCCCTGCCCCCTATTTCATTCCCGTCCCCACGAAATTCCCCGCTGATCGGGGCGGAGATTTCCTGTGGGAAATTTGCGGGGATCGGGTTCCCCACAGAGAATTTTTTCGTTCGTTTTTTCTTAATATATTAGTTTTAACAATTGTGTTTATACTCAACCAAATAAAATTATATATATTAAATGAGCTATTTCCAATAAATTTTCATTCAAAGAAAATAGTATAAAAATTCATTATAAAAGTAATACTATTATATGTGTAAAAATATAATTTAATCCTATAATTTTTAAAAGTTAAAATTTAAATATTACAATATCATAATCAAACTATATTCATCGGGGCGGGGCGGGGACAGGGAATATAATCCCCATCCCCATCCACGTGTAGCCAACGGGGAAAAAGTTATCCCTGCTCCCTCCCTCCCTCATTCTCCGTCTAATCGGGGATTCCCTATCCCATTCGAGGTGGGTCCCTGCGGGACCTCGATCCCGCGGGGTAAATGAACATCCCTAAATGATGCCCAAGCTGCAATAAAGTAAGCAACTTTGTTCTTATTTCTAGGAGAGAAACAAAAATGCCTAACATTTGTAGATGATGCAACAAACGGATTTCATCAACAAAAATATCTGAATTCAATAAGATTAGACTCCTAAAACAAATTGATAAGGCTTAGAGTGTCTGACTCCGCAATAGTTAAACTATGTTATTATAGGGTACATAATTAAAAAAGAAATGCAATGTGATTTAAAAAGTTGGTTACAATAGTTAATCCAAATTTTATAATTTTAATCAATTGTTTGCAATTATACTATATGTTATGGAATTGTTGTAGTAAAACTCAACCATATATTAGTGGATAATAGACATATAATAGTAAGTTTATTTTTTAAGAAAATTACTTAAAAGATAATTATTCTAATTGAAAATATATGAGTGTGTGATTATACATAACTCTCTAATAACATGAGGATTTTTTTTTTTTTAAATTCCAATTATAAATTAAATTTTTAATTTCAGTTTATTCATATGTCCTCAACTTCGTGAGCAGAGATTCGTATAAATCCTTTATTTCACTATGTGTTAAACTAAAAAAAAACTTTTTTAATTAACTCATCCACAATATATAACTATCAATGTTACCTTTAAATATATTCCTCGGAATTTATTCTAAATGTTTTATGCACTCTTATCCAAGAAATTATGTTTATCATGTCACATTATAAATAGTGCTAAGGTTAGAAACACTTTAGAAGTCCCATATTTGTTAAACTTTAATTGTTTGATCCTTCATGAGTCTTCGCGATTAAGTTCATCAATTGAGAATCTCATTTTCCCCCTTAAGAGATGGCATTAATTATGACTTTCCTCCAAAAGTATTTTATAGATTTACAATTATTCTACCATTAATTTTCTTAATCTCAAATATACCCTTTCATTAATTGTTATTGTATACAAAAAAAAAAAATTCTTTTTTCGAGTCAATATCAGTAACGCAGTTCATCCAACGATAAACCTAATCTGAATTATAGAGCTATGACACAATCAAATTTGAGCAAGCAAAATGTTGAATTGAATCATACCAGTCTTTACTGGAGATTCTTATTCATTTTTGTATTTGTTGTTTTATTTTCAAATTATTTCTGAAATGAAATCAAAGAAAATACTAAATAATAGTATGAATTATCTTATCCCATTCAAAAGGATATCATCTCATAATTATCTATTACTGTTTCTGTCTCTAGTATGACCACGTGATGAAATAGGGAAGGAAGTGGGACAAATAGTCGAGACTACTAGAAGGATTCCTCTTTGGATAATAGGTACTGTAACTGGTATTCCTGTGATCGGTTTAGTCGGTATTTTCTGTCATAGTTCATATTTCGGAAGCGAGTCTATAATTGACACGCATCCCTCCATATCTTGTAAAGTTTAAAGATTTATTTTCTCCTCACTCGATAGTTGTTGTACTAAAAAAAACTTTCATGTTTGATTGTAAATATGAAATTTACATCTATTTATATATCTATATATTTGTTTTTATCTAAAACTATATATTATGCATAGTTTTATCTTAAAACCTATATAAGTGAGTTGTCCTTCAAAATTTAAACCTATTCTTTAGATTAAGACATCAATTATCATTTTGAAGATGAATGGATTTAATCTCATCCCACACTCCCACATAGTTAACTACAAAAAAAAAAAAATAATAATAATAATAATAATAATAATATATCATTTTGATCCCTATATTTTGAATTTTATTCAATTTTAGTTTATGTACTTTCAATTGTTCAATTTTAGTCCATATACTTTTAATAAATCTAAATTTAGTCCCTACTGCTAATTTATTGTTTAGAAAAATTATTATCTAATAGCATTTTTACTATAAATTTTGAAAATATATTCATATATTTCATTGTATGAAAATTATTATTATTATTTAATCAATTTTGATAAAAATTAAATTTGAGAGACAAAATTCAAAGATGTTAATCGTGCTAACTTGTTAGTTCCTTTGCCCACTTGAGGTGGGCTTTAATGAATTTATTTTTCACAAAAAAAAAAAAAAAAAACTTTGAGAGACTAAATTTAAGATCATGATTAAAAGTATCCGAACAAAAATTAACAATTGAAAATAAATAATCTAAAATTAAATAAACTTCAAAATACAAAGATTAAAATAGTATTTTTACCCTTTAAAAAATTAACATAGAGATACTTGAAATAGGTGAAAAGTTAAAAGGGTGTAATGAAAATTTTGAAAAAAAATTTAGCTAGGTTGAATAGAAACGATATAGTCATAGTTTAGGACAACAACTACAATTCTTAGCTTATTATTTAACATCTCCTCTTGTCATCATTTTTTTTTCCTTTTCCTTTTACCCATGCTCCAAATTATTTATGATAGGGTTGTGGAGTTTTATATATATATATATATATAGTTCAATAATAGATATAAAAGATGTTGTAACTCTAATTTCTAGAATTTTATTTCTCCTCTAAATTAATCTAATTTGAGAATAAAAACTATTAAACAAATTGGAATCTTTTAATACAAAAAAAAAAAAAAAGGTAAATTTATCCTTAAAATTTTTAAATTACTCTTCAAACTATACCTTTCAATTTTTTTTTTTTGGGGGGGGTAACTGAAAGGAGTTTTGTTTGAGTTTGTTTGGTTTTTTGATGTAAGTGGAAGCACAATGATTGATAATGTTTTAGTGAGTTCATTTGAGCAATCATTTGCACATGGATTGTCATTGCTTTGCTTGCATTTATCAACAACCAACCCCATGCAATCCTTGTGTGCATCTATTTACACTATTCTCTCTTTTTCTTTCTATTAAAGTTGTTGGGAAAGAAACAATGTCAGTCTAAAATCTTTACCTTTTTTTCCCATTTTAATTGTTTGATTAGTTTAAATAAGATGGTAAGTGGTTTTTTTAGGACTTGTTTGGATTGGCTTAAGAAAAAAGTATTTTTCAAAATATTTTTGATAAAAATTATTGAAAATACACTTCAAAAGTTATTTTGAGTAGTTGTCGAATACTCCGTTTTTCTAAAATGACTTATTTTTTAAATTAAACACTTGAAAATGCGTTCTAAATCTCCCTGATTTTTTTTAGTTTTGTTTTGAATTATAAAGTTGGGCTTCAAGCCTAGTGATGTTGATTTTGGGCTTTTGACCTCCACTAATTTGATATTGGGTCTAGGTGATCAAATAGATCTAGGTTGAATTTTCCAATATATCTATTGAATCTTTTGTTAAAACAACGAGTAGAAGAATGAAGAGGCTGGCAAAGATATGATTAGATTAATAAGTTTGTTGCATAGATGTTTTATTAAGGTCCCATTTGATAATTTTTTGCTTCTTTATTTTTTAAAATTTTGCTTACAAATTCTACTTCTACCTAGAAATTTTTATGTTTTGTTATTTATTTCTACTCATGTATTCAAAAACCAAATCAAGTTTTGAAAACTAAAGTCTCGTTTGATTATTATTATTATTATTATTTATTTTGAAATTAAGCTTACAAACACTATATCAGTTGATTTTCGGCAAAATATTAGAATGCAATTGTCACACATCGAAAAAGTTCAAGGAAGTCATAAGCTCCAAGCACTATAAAAGGAGTTTATGTCTTTGGTTTCAAGTCGTCCTAGTTGGGTTGCTAACTCTAGTTAAATTCCTTTATGTATTATCTAGTGTGAGAGTAGGAAGAGGGCGTGAGTAATATAAAAACTTCAAAGGCATTAGTTTCTTTGTTATTTTTCTGCTTATTGTTGCAGTAGAAGTGAGAGGTTCCCAACAAGTTCTATCCATAAGATTTTATATTTTATTATCCACTTTCTACTCAAAATTCAAGTGTTTCTTAACAAAGGTGTAAACTATAAAAGAAAATTTGAGAGAAAACAAGTATAAATTTAAAAAATAAAATTGTTATCAAATGAGATCTAAAAGAAATAATTTTCAAGATAACTTGTTATTGTTTCTAGTATTTCGCTAAAAATTAAGTGTTTGTTTAAGAAATGTAAAAATAATAATTGAAAGATCGAAGAAAACAAACATAAATTTTAAAAACTAAATACTAATAATACAAGGATCCTTGCATATCAAAATGAGGCTAAAATATTACAAAAAATAGCAAAATTTAAAATTAATTACAAATATAGCAAAATTTACCTTTAACTCATAGAAAATGTCCAAAAAACTCATTGAAGGAAAAAAAACCATTGAAGGCTTTGTCTATCACTATCTGTAATTTATTTGATATATAGTGATAGAAGTCCTTTGTGTTTAGTGATAAACTTATTATTTGTCTTTACATGTAATCACCTTAATAATGCATTTTCAAAATACTTTCGATCAACTGGAATATAATTATAGATTTCATCTAGGTCAAGTAATTTGGATTGAAATGGAATAGACCCTATAGAAGTATATATAGAAGTACGTCATTGATAGAATTATAAGCGGATGATTAATATATTGGGTTTTATGCCCTAAACTCATGGTTTGTAAATAAATAAACTATTTATTGATTATTAATAAAATAATTTATTGTTTTATTTTATGTTTTAGATTTACATAACTCTATCCAATAAAGCAAAATCCAAGGTTATTTACATGAGTCTTGTACAATATGTAATTGACATACAATTATTTATATTCAAGTAATAACCTAAAAGGTCTATAATAAATGGATAAGGTTGGATGCCTTATCCGGGTAACATTATGAATATGGTTTACTTTGTAATTGTTACAATCAACATAATCCAAATTGTTCATGTAGAGACATGTGAGTGTGGTTATCTTATACAAAGAGTTTGTATAAGATTGAACTGCAAGATAATTAATCTTTTTTTATAACTCTGTTAATTGAAGAGATTAAGGGGTTGTTTGAGGGCCCGCAATGGAATGGGTAATTTGGATTGTAATGTAATCCAAAATCTATGTTTGGATTGAGTGTTTTGGGCCTGATTTGTAATATTAAACTCATTTTGTTCCTACATTTTTTTAACCTAACCATCTTTCCTACTATTTTCACATTCCACAATCCATTTCCGTTCCGCCTTCGACTCCTCATGCATTCCAACGCTTATTTGATTCTCAATAATCTTGATTATATTTCAGCTTCCCAAACAACCCTTAATATATCACATGATGACCATATGTAACTCGATCTTAATCTTGAGTGAGTTATGAATTTCTGCATGTGAGAACTTGTCCTTTGATTTGTATGGGTGAGAGTGGCCCAAGCCACTGACGCAATATGCCTACTATTTTAAGGACTTGATCGAATGGGAAGCTAGAAACATAATTTTACAAGATAGAATTCACTCCTTCCCGTATAGAGTAAGTAAATGAGTAGTTCCCTTAAGTGTTGACTCTAGAACTTGAACAATTAGGCCACACCCTCTCATTGGTTTGAGAGGGACTTAGTTTATGGCTAGATCGTAAACAAATTGTTCATTACAGGATCAATGGTACTAAGGATATAGAGGTAACTATAAGGGTAAAATGAGTATTTGACCCAGTAGTAATTTCGAACGAATCATGAAGAATTAACTTACGTGTAATGATTATATCCATGAACGCAACTAAAAAGATTGAATCCCTCAGTGGAAGGGTTTGTACGTGAAAACACCTTGCATCTCACAATTCGATTTTTACATAAACAAAATCATTATACTAAAACAAAATATAAACATGTAAATTAGCATGATTTTGGAAAAGATTAGAATTATTATTTCCTTTGTAGATTTCCAAGCTTTAAGAACAATTCTCTCAAAGTTCTAATGAACGGCTTCTCCAACGATCTTGATCATGAATGATTTCTTGAACAATCTCGAATGCTACCACGAGAGTAACCTCGTTATTTTGTAGGATTCCAATAGAGGGATAGGTGATATCCAACTATTGGGAGAGGGAGAGAAAAAAAGGGTTTTGGAGAGTAGATAGGATTCTCTGTGGCTTAAAAAAAATTGCACAATAACACTTCTGTGTTGTATATTGTTAGTCTCTGTCAGTGTCTCCCAAAGGGGTATAGGGAGGTCTTTATATAGAGAAGAGTCAAACCATTTTCCTAATCTTTTTCCTATTTCATTTTTCCACAATTAATTAATTAATTAACAATTATTTAATTAATTAGCACAATTAAATAATACTTATTTAATTTAATTTCCACATTAATTAAATAACTATTTATACATTGAATCCAATTTAATGAATATATATATATATATATAATATACTCTAATTATCATAAACATCGTATGTATATGTGCAATACCTCTCTATTAATTAATTATTTGTGAATCTAATTCACTTAAATTAATGGTGAACCTATAGATCAGAAGCTTCAATGATATGAGATTAATTAACTAAACTCATTAACCAAGTTAATCAATATTCGTTAACTATGGGTACATTCCACTAAAGATCCATATTTCTGTGTCCATGGATATAGGCGGATAATAGCAAGTTAGTCCTTCACGAGTGTTTGTAACTCCAACTGGGTCAAATTACCGTTTTACCCTTGGGTTACTTATAACTTCTTAAGTACCAGTGCTCCTTTAATGAACAACCTGTTTATGCTCTAACCAATAAATAGAAACCCTCTCGAGCCAATGAGAGAATAGGGCCATTTGTTTAGGTCCCGGAGACACCACTTAAGGGAACACTCATCTACTTACCCTTAAGATAGGAATGAGTGAATTCCATCTTGTATTATTATGTTTCCAGCTCCCCACTCGGTCTTGTTCCCAAATTGGTAGGCATATTGGGTCGACGAAATGGCCACCCTCACCCATACAAATCAAAGGACAATCTCTCATGAACATGAATTCATAATATACTCAGGATTAAGACTAAGTTGTCTAGGTCATCCTATTGAAGTAGGAACTTAACTAGTTATCGTTGTTACATCTAGTAGTTACTATTTCGCTGTCCAGTCTTATGCAAACTCATTGCATAAGATACCCTCACTCCCATGTCAACTACACGAACACGTTGGATCTTTTTTTTTGTATCAACTACAAAGTGGGTCATATCCATAGTGTTGCCAGGATAAGATACCTAACCTTATCCCTATACTATAGACCCTTCAAGCTGTATTTTGAACATTGATCCCTGCATGTCTTCATATATAGTTCAAGACTCATAATGCAACTTTAGATGCTAGTTTTTTGGATTTAAGGTTATTAAGACAAAATAGACAATCAACACAAATAATAACATGTATTGAAATAACATCTATAACTCTTTATTAATGACGGTCAATTAATAACATTTACTATCTACGAGTTTTAAGGCGTAAAACCCAACAGCAACTTGTCTTACAGTGTATAAGAGTGCAACTATGAGTCTATAATGATTTGCCTCATGGTTAATGATATTATTCTCAAATCATTGAGGCTTATTGATCGATCAAATGTGTATGAGTTATAGAAATGAGAATAAATATGGTGTAAGTGCAAGTATAAACTACCGATGAAGTAGCAAATCCTGAAGTATTCCAAGAGTCGAATGCCACAAGATTATTTATGCAATTCAATCTTTATAAGAAAGAGTTTTTCGATGCAAACCAAAGGGTAACAAGTAAATAAGTGATTTTGAGGTTTAATGGTGATAAAAGCAGTAAAGAAGAATGTTGAATAGAGATACAGTTATATTCAAACCTTTCAGGTTCTATGCCAAAAATGATGCAGCCACATCACACCAAGACGGTGAAATATCCATGAATAGAAAACTACTTCTATTTGATTTGATGTCCAGTTCCTTTAGAAGATCTAAACAACTAATGCCTAATATTCCCATGGTTAGCTGAATCCTAGATTAATTCAAGTTCATATTCTTTATCCTACGATATCCCTTACTCCTAAGGCGACTAACCCTCCTATTCTTAGGCAGTCCCATATTCCTTTGTGACATCAGATTATATCTTAACATTCTCAGTATTAAGACTCCACTAGATTGTTAAATTAAGTAATCCGTTTAATTTAAAAATATTTATCTTGAAACTCAACAAGAATGAAAAAGTCAAAGAGGTATGAAGCATAAGCATTGCTCAAGCCATGAAACCCTAGGGTATTCACATAACCGAATCCCTTAAAGAATTTAGCTCATAATAAATGATAAAATAATGAACTTTATTAAAGCAAGAATCATAGCTACAAGGTGATGTTCAACAGGTAAAGAAAATAGAGAATTACAAGGAAATAAATTAAATAAATATAATTCAAAGATGCCTTGAGAAAATTCCTCAAATTCTTAGTCTTTCCCTAGGTTGATTCCTTTCACCACACGCTTCCACGGGATGATACGCCTTAGAGGAACTTTTGTTCTTAAAGCTACTGACTTGAGAATTTGAGAAGAAGCCCAAGGGGAATGATGAAAATGACAAAAAATGTGAGTAAATTGTGACGGATTTGTGGATGAAAAGTTGAATGATGAAATAAAAGGCTTCCCATCCTTTATATAAGCCAAAATTGGCTGAGGGATGACCTAAAATCATGACTAGTCGCTTTTCCATCATTTTAGGCGTGGAATAACAGCTTTGACCGAGGAAATAATAACCAGAATTGACTACGCACGAATCTGGAAAATTAGGATTTCCTGATGTGGGCGCATCACTTTGCTGCGAGCATATCAATTAGAAAATTTGCAAAAACAACAAAAAACCTGCCAAAATTTACCAGAATAGTACCAAATAACCTCTTTTAAGCTCATTAATACCGTCCAAAGCTCATTTGAACTAATTTAGGGCATTTCGGGATCAAAATGTCACAAAAAATGTCTTTTTACTATTAAAAAAGTATTAAAATAGATGGTTGTTCGATAGGATTTTGGGTGTCGTTTAATCCCAAAAGCCTAATGATCAAAAGAAAATTTTTTATATATCGAACTACTCCTATCACTACAAAGACGTAGCAACAGTGGTAAGTTCGAGTCGATCCGTAGGAAAACGCGATTTGTTTCATTAAGCCAATTTCCTAACTAGAGCGGTGAATGGGGTTTTGGTGTAGAAGAGATAAAACATGCGAAATTAAAATAAAAGAGTAAATGTAATCTAGAATAAAAGTCTATCTAATTTTTAGAGCAAGAGAGTGTTTCCTATGCAATTTCTATCATGGAAATCGATAATTAAACAAACGTTCAATCATATGCATGAACGACTACCAAATCGATTCGACTTAACTAGTCTCTACAAATGCCGACAATCAATTAAATTGAAATCAATCAAGCGTCCTAATTATTAATTAAAGTCAAAAAGACCATGTCGTAATTAAGCTTCAATTCTACTGTGTTCTTAGTGATCATATAGAATTTGAAAAACATATGCATAAAGAATAAGGATTCACTCGTGTCGATTAAAAGTCAAGAAAATTCATATTCAATTAGCCAATTTATTCTTCGAATCTGGATTAAACATGCAACGCCAAAATTCAAGGTCAGCCTATAAATCTTAAGCATACATATTCAACCATTTCTACTAGGATAAAATCAAACATAGATGAACTACAAAGAAACGTGTGAGCTCAAAATTTAATAGGGTTGTCAGTCTAACACACAAATGCAAATCTAAATTTATCAAGATTCAAAGAAAAACATAGAATTGAAGAACATCACAATTTAATTATAGAAAACTCAAGAAATTAGGCATAGGACTCTTGCTCAAAGAGAATTAGATAGAAGTTACCTCTTAATTCGTAGACAAATCCGAGATACACATCCAATCCATCTATTACAACCCAAAACAAAAAGAAAAACTAACCTAAAGACACTAAATTTTGAAGGGAAAAGAAGAAGAATGAAGGTTAACTTTGGCCTCCATCAAATTTGGCCCCAAAATTCAGCATATTTTGACCTAAAGACAAAGAGAGGTATTTATAGAAATCATTCCAGCATCGCAACGCTGGGAATAACGTTGCAACGCTCGACAAATAAAGCCACTAGCGTAAGGAAAACGTTGCAATGCTGACATTGCTGCCAACTCGGAGCGTTGCAACGTTCTTCTGCACATCAGGCTACTGCCTTTCAGTGTCAGGCAAGCATCAGGGTGAATGTTGCAATGCTGAAGCAGAGGCATTTTGGTCTTTTTGACTTCTTTGAAGCCCGGATGCTCAAATCACCTCCAAATTACTTCAAATTAACCCCGTTCAGCTCCACATCGCCAATTCTACCACTTGATTGCTCGGTACCTACAAAATAAGATAATAAACACATAAAATCTAGCAATGAGCTTAAATTAAGCAAGGAAATATAACTCTTTTTTAGAGCTATCAATGGTGAAAATATGTACTTTTTTGTTGGATTGTATCAGCACACAGCGGAAGCGATGAGGATCGATAAGTACTTTAATTGATTAATTTTGGCAGAAACAAAAGCATGCTTAAGCAGAATTTAATAGGTTTCAAGTCATACCTTTGAAGAACTTTTGAAATCTCGATTTCCAGCTGCAAATTCCTCCAAATCTTTGTGCAGACCACCCCAAGATCTTTCCTACTATTCTCTTGGTGTTCTAGATTGAGTTGTGGGACTCAAAATAAGCTGAAATTGAAGGGAACTTGGAGAATGCTCACAGCAACAACCCAAAGGAAGAACACCTTATTCACCCGATTTTTCAGCTAAAATTCTATCAGTTGCATTGCCTCAAAATCACTCCAATATCTTCAATATATTACAGACAATCATGCAAAGAGAATAGCTGCATGAGATGCAGCTCATGCTTGGACTAATTGAAGCTTGAAGATGGTGGGTTGTTAGTGAGCTACTTGAAGATGGAGTTGGAAAATCCAATTTCCCATTTTGTGTTATTTTCTGTTTCCAAAATCTATATTTTGATTTTAAAATCATATTTGATTTAAAATCAAAATTTCATAATTTCATAAATTAATTTTCTAATAAATAATTATTTAAAAAATTTAAATAATTCTAATTAATTTAATATCCAATATTAAATTAATTTTACACAAATCCATCTTCATATATTTAAATTATATTTAAATATAAATTCTCCAATTTCGTTTAATTATTGAATGTTTCAAATTAACTTATCACACTACTCTAGAGCTAATCCATATCCGAGTTAGTAGTGGAATCTCATGGACCTATAGATTATGGGCTCCAACGATCCGAGATTAATCGACTAAACTCATTTGACTGATCTAACCCCCATTCATTAACTAATGGGTCATTCCACTAAAGCCCATAGTTGAACTCCCCTCACTGTAGATATAACCATGATTAACCATGATTACTAAGTCAACCATTCACAGGTTGTTCGTAATAACGGCTGGATCGAATCTCTGTTTTACCCCCGAAATTACCTCTTATTCCCCTACTGATCCTCTAATGAACAATTGTTTTTTAATCCAATCAACAAAACCGAGTCCCTCTCGGGCTAATGAGAGGGTGGGGCCTCTTGTTCAAGACCCAGAATCAACACTTAAGGGAACAACCTCTCTACTATCCCTAAAAGTGGGTAGGAGTGAATTCCATCTGGCACTCTATGTCCCCAGTTATCTATCCGATCTTACCCCAGAAATTGGAGGTTATTGAGTCGGCGCTGTTGAGCCAACCCTCACCTATGCAAGTCTAAGGATAATTCCAAATAAACAAGAGTTCATAGTTAGCTCAAGATTAAGATCAAGTTACCTAGGTCATCACTTTGAAATAGTCAGTCTTAAACAGTAAATAGCGTTATAAAGTAAGAGTGGCTGATTTTGTGATCCGATCTTATACAAACCCTTTTGCACAAGGATACCCTCACTTCTCATGTCCCAACATGAACGAATTAGAATCACATCGTTTGTAGCACTTTACAACTCTTTGTAACAACTATAGAGCATGCCGCATCCAATAGTGTTACCAGAATGAGGTACCCAACCTTATTCATATACTATAAATAATTTTAACTATTTACTCAAACCTGGTCCATCTTTATGTCTCCACATAAAGTTCAAGTACTCATCCAATAGTCAAGGGACTTTTAGGTTTATTGGATTTCTATTAAGCAAAACATCTATTCAATAACACTTTATTAAATTTTCAGAATAAGTTCTATTGTTTACATACCATGAGTTTTAGGACATAAAACCCAACAAACTCCCACTTGGACTAAAACTCCAGTGATAACTTATATATCCAATATATAAGACTGAGTTTCTGAGTTTTATAGAGAAATACAGTAAACTAAGGCATCCCATACCCATGGTTTACCATTCGGTATCCCATGCCCGATATTTTTTTATATCAATCACACCCCCAAACTTAAATCTTTGCTTGTCCTTAAGGAAACAAAATATATATTAGATACTAAAAATGAATTAACATGCTTAGTTAAAAGTAAATGCAAAGTACAACTTTCAGGAGAGGTCTCAAACTCTGGTGCCTTACTTGTTCAACCCCAAAGTTGCCTTCACAAGAGTTTCATTTGAAAATTGGCTTAACTTCTCTCGACTATCAACCAACATGTCAAACTAACTTAGCTACCAATCATGGAATCTAGTATGATCTTTGATGAGTTACAGGTTTCACCAATGCTCCAAACTTAAATATAAAGTGCATCCTCCCAAACTTGTGCTTTTGCTAGGCTTTAAGGCTTTCATTTTGCATGCCGTTATACCTTTCTTTTCTTTTCTTACTTTTGCCTAAGAAAGATCCTTAGTGTCACCCTCATCTTCGTTCAAGCTTGCCCACACGGGTGTCATGCGAGACATCTGATTACGAGCAAGGTTCAAACTTGAGGAAAACACTCACTTCCCTCATTAACCATTTTGCTACAGAAGAAAGCACAAATGTCATGCTCGCCCTTAGCTACTTTGATTAACTCAGAAAGAAGGAGTGTCCTGATAACTTTTTTCTATTTTTTTCTTTCTTTTTTCTTTGTTTCTTTTTTTTTTTTTAATTCAAGGCCTAGGACATCTACATAACATTTCATTAATAACATTTACACAATTGATAATTAAAGTTCAAGCATATAAACTCTTCCCCCAAACTTAAGGGAGACAATGTACTCGTTGACTAGAGTATAAGAAAAAGGTACAAAAACAAGGTAGTTACTTGAACTTGATTGCAAAACATAGGGTTAACCTCTCCTAGTGTGCTAGGTTATTTGAACATGCAGAAGACTAGCCTAAGAAGGTTTTACACAAAAAGAAAAATGATGCTCTTAATTTTATACACTTTAGGATTGACAACAAGACATGCTAGAATGAGATATGCTCTAAGTATCATCATCAAGGATTATTTTGCAAAACAAAAGACCAGCATGCTCGTTTACTTACATGATCATTTATTTTTTTGTTTAATTGCTTTCCTTTCTCTAGAATCTCAAATTAAAAACATTTTAAATTTACCTAACTCTAACCTAAAAGAAAAAACAAGAAAAAAAAACTAATGCCAAATATACTAAAAGCAATAGAAAGAGAATTAAGAAGTCCCTTATGAGCTTTGGAAACTCCATCATTTTCCTCAGCACTAGGGTCATGAAGGATATGATTTGGGGAAGGAAGCACGGTCAGGTAATATCCAAGACATATTGAATGTCTGATTCTCTTGAATACCTCTTCTATTGTGACTGTGATGTGGTCGCATCATCTATTGCTGGATTGGAATGCGGAAGTAGTAGTTTTTCCCCACTGGAACAGGAACCTTCGGTGAGTTATTTTTCCTTACTTCTCTTTCATATCTGAAATACTTAGAGTAAATGGTTAAAAACTTTAGGAATTCCATAGGCAAAGTTTTTTTTCTCTATTTTGAATATCAACTTAGAAATTTTATTACTTCAACTCCAAGGTAGGCTCCCAGGTCGAGGTGTTCCCATTTGTCAGCTTAAATACCTCTTCCTTAGTCAGAACCAGCCTAAACAGAGTTTCCTCGCATTATATTGTCGGTTGATATACAAAACTATTGAGTTTTCTCTTTTTTTGTTTTTTTTTTTAATAAAAATGTTAACTTATTAGAATTCTAGTTGTGAGACAGAGGTTTTGTTACTTCATAGTCTTGATGATGGACATGATTTAAGTCTTAGTTGAGGTGCTTTAATCATGGAAGACTTCGTAGTTCCATATTGTGTATGCTCATCCTCTATGATTGTCTCTTCTATTCCTTCCCTTAGTCTTTTCAATACTTCTTGCAAGCCATAAGTAAAAGTATTTATTAGTCCATAAACATAATATTCTCTCATTCCCTCAGGGTATTTCAATGCCAAGTGTGCATCAAATGTTACTTGCTGTGAAGTTGCGGTTGCATGACCCACTGTAACTTCATGTTCTTGTTCCTTCTCTTTATTTACTTTTTCATGTGAATTTTCTGTACTCTATTCTCTGGATCCTTAATACTTTCAAGTGTTGGAGTGCTTCTTGCTTTATCTAAGAGCACTAGAGATTCCTTTTCTAATCCACTTTTAAATGTCACTTTACCTTGTTATTTTTCTTCTTCATTCAAAGACAATATGTTGTTGAGCAAGTTTCTTGTGGGGTAATCTTCAATTCATTTGCACAACCTTTTGTTTGGGTCTCCAAATGTTTCCCTCTACAATAAACACAAGACAGAGAAAAATATGGACATCTTCCACCAAAATGATCTTCGCAACAATCAAAACAAAAAGTGTCAGAAAGTTTGTATTTAGGAGCAATGGAGGTATTCTTTCTCCCATATAGATTGTCAAATGTGTTGACCAATTCTACAGATTGTGTAGTCACTGTTCTAATGACATGTGGGGCAATTTTGTGGTCATTTTGAATAAGAGGTCTAATTTATAATTGATAAGCTCTTTTGCTTATGCATTAAGCTTAACCTACAAAACAAAAGTAAACCAAATTTAGATTTTAAGAGAAAGAGACAATGTGGCTGCAATTTAATCGCGATTTCTAAGAAAAAAAATGAATTTGAAATAGTCTGTGGCAATGGCACCAAAAATTTGATTGACCAAATGTGTATGAGTTATGGAAATGAGAATAAATATGGTATAAGTGCAGGCATACACTGTTGATGAAGTAATAAATCTTGAAGTATTCCAAAAATCGAATCCCACAAGACTATTTATACAATTCAATCTTTATAAGAAAGAGTTTTTCAATGCAAACCAAAGGGTATCCAGTAAATAAGTGATTATGAGGTTTAATAGTGATAAAAGCAATAAGGAAGTATGTTGAACATGGATACAATTATGTTCCAACTTTCCAGGTTATATGCCAAAAATGATATGGCCACATCACACTAAGACAGTGAAATATGCATGAACAGGAAACTACTCCTATTCGATCTAGTGTCTAGTTCCTTTAGGATATCTAAGCAGCTAATGTCTAATATTCAGCTAACCTAAACCCTAGACCCTAAACCCTAAGGCGACTAGCCTTCCTATTCCTAGGTTTCTAGTCTTGTATTCCTTTGTGACATCAGTTTCTATCCTAAATTTCTTAGTATTAGAACTCCACTAGATTACTAAATTAAGTGATCAGTTTAATTTAACAATATTTATCCATAAATTCAACAAAAAAAATGCAAAAATCAAAGAGGTGTAAAGCATAAACATTGTTCAAGCCATAAAACCCTAGGGTATTCATATAACTAAACCCCTTAGAGAATTTAGCTCATGATAATAGTAAAATAATGAAATTTATTAAAGCAAAAATTATAGCTACAAGATGATGTTAAACGGGTAAAGAAAATAGAGAATTACAAGAAAATAAATTAAATAAATACAACTCAAAGATACGTTGGGACACTTCCTCAAATTTTTAGTCTTTTCCTAGGTTGGTTTCTCTCACCACAGGATGAGATGACCTAGAGCCGCTACGCCTTTGAGGAACTTTCGTTCTTAAGGCTACTAACTTGAGAATTTCAGAAGAAGCCCAAGGGGAATGATGAAAATGACAGAAAGGATGACCTAAAATTTGTTTAAGGATGACCTAAAATCATGACGGATCGTTTTTCCATCATTTTAGGTATGGAATAATTGCTTTGACCGAGGAAATAGCAACCAGAATTGACTAGGCACGAATCTAAAAAATTAGGGTTTCCATATGTGGGCGCATCACTTTGTTGCAGGCGTATTAGTTAGAAAATCTATAAAGACAACCAAAAACCTGCCAAAATTCACCATATCAGTACCAAATTAGCAATTAACATCTTCTAAACTCATTAAGACCCTCAAAAGCTCAATTTATCTAATTTAGGGCATCTCGAGATCAAAATATCACAAAAAGTTTCTTTTTAATATAAAAGGTACTAAATTAGATGGTGAAAATATGCACATTTTGATTTCAATCACTTATAATCTATAGGTCAATTACGTCCCCTTGCTAGCTCACACCGGATCAATAAGAACCAAGGTATTGAAATAATAATTTAAAATGTTTAAATTATTTTAGGGAAGAATATATTTATGTGTATCATATACAATTAATATCAAATATAATGTATAAAGTGTTGGGGTTGATGTCCTAAAGTCTTGTGTCCTGTAGTTTGTAAATAGTATGTACGAACGCTTGTGTTGTTAATATATGATATTTACTTCACATCTTGTCTTTTTGCTCGGTTACTTATTTTATTTGCTTTACCACAAACCAATAAACATAAAATCCCTGGTTATCTGTATGTGACTCAAGCATGTATGTGGTGACATACAAGTGGATCATGTCTTAAGTGATAACCAAAATGGTCTGTAGTATATGGATATAGGAGGAAAACCTTATCTTGGTAACGCTACGGATGCGAACCGCTTTATGGAATAGTCACAAGTGTTGTGACTTGTTACAGATGGTCTGATCCTGATCATTCGTGTTGGGGACATGCGAACGGTGGTATCCTATACAAAGAGTTTGTATGAGACCTGACCACGAAGTGTTAACGTCTCATTATATAACACCGTTCATGACAGATACTTCACTTCACTAGGATGACCATAGATAACATGACCTCAATCCTGAGTGAGTTGGGAACTCCGTCCATTGAGGGCGGTTCTTTGATTTATATGGGTGCGAGTGGCCAGGTCGCCGATTCAAACCTACCATTTTGGGGATTTGTCTGATTTGGGAGCTGGAAACTCAGCTACACAAGATGGAATTCACTGCTTCCCCGAGGCAGAGGTAAGTAGATAGATAGCTCCCTTAAGGGCTGGTTCTGGGGCTTGAACGAGAGGTGTTCACTCATAGTTGGACTATGTAGTATTGTTTATTAGAGCAATCAGTGGTACTTAAAGAGTAAGATGTAACTATAGGGGTATAACAATAATTTGGCCCAGCTGTACTTACGAGCATCTGTGAAGGGTCCTCGTACTCATGATTGGTTATATCCGATGGACACAAACATATATATCTGTGGTAAGAGGAGTTCAGCTGTTGGTCTTTAGTGGAATGGCTGACAGTTAACAAATGGTGAATCTCGTGGCTAAAGAGTTTAGTCAGCTATTCACGTACCGTTGAAGCTTCGAGCCACAGGTTCATTAGGTCCCCTGGGTAGCTTGGATAAAGTCGAGAACCAGTATTTGGGTTAATTTGAAATATTCAAATTGACAAGAGGAAGTTCGATTATATATGATATAATTGGCTAAATGTATGAGATACATTATTTTGGACGAAATTAGATATAAATATGATTTATATCAAGTAGAGGAGAAAATACTATAGTAGATATGTGATATCAAACTATAGGATATAAATATAATATGATTATATTTATTTAATAATTATTTGGTTAATTATAAGATAATTATTCCAAATTTCACGTTCGGACGTGGGTTAGTGGGCAACATCGGTTATGGTAACCGATGGGTTAAAATGAAAAAAAATTTCATTTTTGAATCGTTCAATCAATCGTCTGTCCTTTGCCCAAAAAGATTTCGTGAAGCATGCATTGGAGAATTCTAAGCAATCGCTTAAGAAATTTGAGAGACTATGCGATAGCTCTTCTTCGCCTAAACGATCGTCCACCTCGCACTGAACGATTGCACACTCTTGCCTACACGATCGGATAGCTTCTCTAAACGATCGTATAGTGTGCCGGTTTTACTAAACGATTGTGTACCTTTTCATAAACGATCGTTCAGTAAATCTTACACGATCATGTAGCTCCTCCTAAACGATAAGCATTTCTGCTATGCGATAGCATTTTCTTCCCTCCCACTTACTTATCGACTACACGATTCGTGTTTCCTCCGTCCTCTACCAAATTCACCAAAGCCCACCCTTAGGGTTTTCACTCCGAGAATATCTAGGGATCTTTCGTGGTGGTGTCATCCCCGCAGCGTTCGTGTTCGTGCGGTTGTTCGTGCTAGTTTTGTTGACGCTATTACTGGGCGCTGGTAGATCGCATGGAGGGTTTCTGCTGCGTTGGAGTTCTGGAGTGTGAAGATTGTCTTCAACTGGTATAGAACTCTCTCTCTTTGTTATTTTGTTGTTCGTAGCATGCCGTTAATTATTGTTTGCATAACTGTATGTTGAATGTATATATTTGTATTTCGGTCACTGTGAGATCGGAGTGATCCAAACGCGCTCATGGAACTTTACGAAATGAGATCCTTCAATTGGTATCAGAGCCGGGTTCCGATACTCTGATTTCATCTGTTGCAACAAAATGAGATTTACATTCATGGTGGGTGCATTTCTACGTTGTTTAATTGTTAAATGTGCTATGGATGGATATTTTCGGGATGATTAGCCTCGGTTTGATTTAGATCCTTTTACATTTTCGATTGTTTGTAAAGGCCCCTACACTTTTGGGCAGTAATAATCGTTATCGAGTATGTATTCAAAGTTTGTTTGAAGTGTTGAGTTGTTCGTTGACAAAGCAAATCTGTGCAAGTGTTGCATAGGAGTGGTACGCGATCTGGGCAAGTGTTACGATTCTTTGAAGAAGGAGGGGATCTAGGGTTGATCGTGATCAGATGTCAGAATATTCTACAAATCGTTATTATCGCATCGTAAAGAATGAAGGAGTAAGGATCAATCCTGTTGAAACCAGATTCGGTTAAACCGATGGGTATGCAATCTAAGATTGAAATTCGTACCCCCCCCCCCCCCTCGTTTTTGAAATGATCGGGTAACGCGAATTGCTGAGTATCGCTTTTTAATACGCGCGGCGAAACATCAAGACGATCGAACATAACAGAATTCACAAGCTTCATCGGTTAGTAATAAAAAACACTGCTTAGCATCGCAAGGTAAATCATTTACCTGGTTGCATGCAACGTGTAGACGATGAGATGCTCGCAGATCGATTAACGCTCGCGCGCTAGACGATCGTTTAGGTCAGCAAGCTTCCTTGCTTAGTAACTGATTAAACGATCACTTAGCATCACAAGGTAAATTGTTTACCTGGTTGCACGCATCGTGTAGACGATGAGACGCTCGCGTATCGTTTAAAGCGTACGCGCTAGTCAATTGTTTAGGTCAGCAAGCTTAATCGCTTATTAACTGACTAAACGATCGATTAGTCATCGTCATCTACGCGATCGTTTACTTATGCTTCTATCATTTAGTGCGCGCTGAATGATCGTCTACCCACTGGAGTTTGCTACACGATGAAGACCTCTGGCAGTTCAAGACCCGGTTCGCTTGTGAACCGGTTTGCTCGATGAAAAATGTAATAGATAGAGTTATTTCATTCCTTTTTTTTTTTGTAAAGGCTCATCCCAGTCCATTAATCCTTTATTTATTACATATGATGCATGTTTTTTATATGTCATATGGTATGCACATATAGTAAATCCCACCATAGGTTATGCAATGGTCATGCATCATCTCTTTATTGTAATTGTTATAATTTAGAGAAGCATGATTTTAATTATGTAAGAGCATACTCATGCATCATATAATATAAGAGTTATATTTATGTATGCATAAAAAACATTGACATGCATCATCTTTATATTATAATTGTTATAGTATAAGGGTGAATGATAAAATGTTTGCTAGGTTGTTACGCGTTATATATAAAAGTTATATATAGTAATGACCGCACATTGCATAAAGCATGCCACATAACTTATTTTTATAAATGTTAAAACGCCTCATTGTATGCAATGTTTTTAGTTATTTCTTTTTAAAAGTTAAAGAGAAATTAGAACTAAAAGAAATAAAAAAAGACATGCATGCTCACTTGGGTTTAATTCATGGTTTTAAAATGTTTAAAACTTGGAGCACATAGACCTAAGATCACGGTTCTAATATGATTAGCAACCCTAAGGTTTTAATCTTTTAATCAGTTTAATAGGATTAAATTGGCTAATAAAAGGTTAAAGTGTAGCAAATCTATCTATAAGGGACCTTTTGTCTAAGGCGGGTTCTGTCTAGGTTGGGGTATTTAAGTTGATGGAAACGTAACACCCCTACCTAGGAACTAACCTGGAAAGGTGAATTAGATAGATTTGATGCATGCATGCAAGTTAAGGACAGTCCATTAAAGTGTTTAAATGTGACTACTTGAACTTGTTCATATGTCATAAACAAACGTTGTTTATGAGCAGAGTTTAAAAAGACGATTTAGACTAAAATCAATAGCCGAATTGTCTAGGTTAATGAATCCCTAGGTAGAACATTCAGTGGGAGGTACTTGGGGTATAAGATGCTTCACTTAAACTTTTCATGTTTCTTCTAAATAGTCCACACCGTGAGATCTATCCGCAGCCTCGTGGCACCTTTGGCATGTCTCCCCAACAGATGGTGTTTGGGTAGGTCAATATTAAGGTGGATGGAGAGAGTGCTGTCTCTTATACACATCTAGATGTGTATAAGAGACAGCCTTTGGCATGTCTCCCCAACAGATGGTGTTTGGGTAGGTCAATATTAAGGTGGATGGAGAGAGTGTTCATAGTAAGTGGGAGCGGAAAATGCGATAGCATATCCCTCGGTCTCCCTCATTAGGTTGAATAAAGTTACTGTGCATCGCCTCGAGGCACCCTGGGAAAGTCCCCCTAAAGGATGGTAGTTTTGCGCGTTCCTTTATTTAATCTCCTGTAAGAGGATAAGGTAACTTAATCTCTTGTTCTAATATGCTTCTTCCTTACGGTGGGTTCATTAGGGCAGGACTCTGGCACTGAAAGCGAGGGGTTACACTTACGCGGAATAGTTAAAGGTTAACAATTCTGGACCAAAAAGATGGTGGTTGCTAGGTTCAGTTCCAAAAGTTGGTTGGTTCTGCCTAATGGTTGAGAATGTCTCATCCCAGCGAAGGGGCAACTGATCACCCCACCGGTGGCATTTGTCCTGCCTTACTGGGACATCATTGCAAAATAGAAGTCTATAACTTAGGGTACTTGAAACTGTTTTGAAAAACTGATTGGTTTAAAAGTGGTTTAGCAAAATTCTAATAAAGTTTTGTTCGTATTTTCAGCAACATTTTCAAAATGGCAACAGCCACGTTAGCCTAAGTGCTGAAAAACTTACTGGCGATAATTTCGCAACATGGAAACACATGATCACGACGATCCTGATTATCGAGAATCTCATGTTCGCTCTCACGGAGGCTTGTCCTCCTATTCCAGCTTCGAATGTCGCTCGAAATGTTCGGGAGGCATATGAGCGATGAACAAGGACGAATGAGAAGGCTCGAGCTTACATCTTGGCAAGTTTTTCTGAAGTCTTGGCAAAGAAACATGAGCCTATAGTCTCAACGCGTGAGATCATGGAGTCCCTGCGGGGATTGTTTGGACAACCATCTGAACAGCTTATGCATGAGGCTCTTAAATACATATTCAAATCCAAAATGGAAGAAGGCACCTCTATTCGTGAACATGTGCTAAACATGATGGTCCACTTTAATGTGGTGGAGTTGAATGGGTCTACCATCGATGAGGGCAGCTAGGTTAGCATAATCCTGCATTCTTTGACGGAGAACTTCCTGCACTTTGTTAGTAATATGATTCTTAACAAAGTGAAATATAACCTTACAACACTCCTCAACGAGTTGTAGACATACTAATATTTACTGAAAAGTAAGGAGAGGCAGAAGGGTGAGGCGAATTTTGCTTCATCCTCTAGGACGTTCCATAGAGGTTCGACCTCAGGAACGAAGTCTGCACCTTCTGCTTCTAACTCTGTAAAGGGGAAGAAAAAGAAGGGTAGTAAGGGAAAAGGTAAGGCACCTACTAACCCACCGCCTGTCGCCCCAAGAAGGCGTCCACGGGTTGCTAAGGGAAAGTGTTTCCACTGTAACCAAGATGGATACTAGAAGAGGAACTGTCCTCGGTATCTGAAAGAGAAGAAAGTAGGCAAGGCGGATAAAGGTAAATGTGATTTACTTGTGCTTGAAACTTGTTTAGTGGAGAATGATGATTCTGCCTGGATAATTGATTCAGGCGCCACTAATCATATTTGTTCTTCTTTTTCAGGGGATTAGATCTTGGCGGCAGCTGGAGGCTGATGAGATGATGATGCGAGTAGGCACCGGGCACGTCCTCTCAGTTGTGGCAGTGGAAGGACTCTAGTTAGCTTTACAGAATAGGTTTCTTGTTTTAAATGATGTATATATTGTTCCTGAACTAAAAAGGAACCTTATTTCTATAAAGTGTTTATCGCAATGTAAATATACTGTCTCTTTTAATGTGAATAAAGCGTTTATTCATAAAGATAGTATTTTTATTTATATGTGTTAAGGCCGTTAGCCATTAATTTCTTCCATAATACTGAATTGTTCAGAACTGCCGTAACTCAATCAAAACGTCGAAAAATTTCTCCAAAAGAAAATTCTAAACTTTGACATCTTCGTTTAGGGTACATCAATCTCAATAGGATTGAGAGGTTGGTGAAGAATGGAGTTCTAAATGAGTTAGAAGAAAATTCTTTACCTGTGTACGAATCTTGCCTTGAGGGTAAGATGACTAAACAACATTTTACTGGAAAAGGTTATAGAGCCAAGGAGGCTCTTGAATTAGTACATTCTGACCTTTGTGATCCTATGACTGTGCGAGCCTGAGGTGGCTATGAGTATTTTATCATATTTACTGATGATTACTCAAGGTACGGGTATGTTTATCTTATACAACGGAAGTCTGAATCCTTTAAAAAGTTCAAAGAGTTCAAGGTTGAATTTGAAAACGCATTAGATAGACAGTTTAAAACACTTCGATCGGATCGAGGTGGAGAGTTTTTGAACTCGGCATTCCAGGTACACCTCAGCAGAATGGTGTAGTGGAGAGGAGAAATAGGACCTTGTTAGACATGGTTCGCTAGATGATGCGTTACGCTTCTTTACTGGACTCGTTTTGGGGTTTCGTAGTGGAGATTGCGGTGTACATACTCAACTTTGTTCCCTCCACGAGTGTTGCAAGAACACCTCTGGAGTTGTGGAACGGGCGCAAAGCTAGTTTATGTCACTTCCGCATTTAGGGTTTCCCTGCACATGTGCTTGAGGCTAATCTTAAGAAGTTGGAACCACGGTCGAGGTTATGCCTTTTTGTAGGCTACCCCAAAGGTATACGAGGGGATTATTTTTATGATTCGACAGAAAATAGGGTGTTTGTTTCAACAAATGCTACTTTCCTTGAGGATGATCATATAAGAGAGCATAGTCCACGAAGCAAAGTCGTGTTACGTGAGCTTTCTGATGAAGAGTTGTTGAAACTACTGAAACTTCAACAAGAGTTGTTGAAGAGCCTGCTACATCAGCAAGAGTTGTTGATAGGAGTTCATCTAGTAGGTCGGTTCTACCTCAAGAGTTTAGAGAACCTCGACGTAGTGGGAGGGTTGCGAACCCGCCCGTTCGCTATCTGGGTTTCACGGAAATCCTTCCTATGGTAGCAAATGGCGACGTTGAGGATCTGTTGTCTTATAAGAAGGCAATAGAGGATATTGACCGGGATGGCGACGTTGATGATCCTTGTGTCTACAAGAAGATCATCAACGCTTCAGCAGTCTTCTTAGTGTTGTACGTAAACGTTATTCTACTCATTGAGAATGATGTAGGTCTAGTAACTGCAGTTAAAAATTGGCTAGCGACCCAATTTCAAATGCAAGATTTGGGAGAGGCTCAGTTTGTTCAAGGTATACAGATCTTTCAGGATCGTAAGAACAAAGTGCTAGCACTGTCTCAGACATTGTACATTGACAAGCTATTGCTCAAGTAGTCGATGCAGGACTCCAGGCGGGGTCTACTGCCGTTCAGGCATGGAGTCACTTTGTCTAAGGAAATGTGTCCTAAGACACCTCAAGAGGTTGAGGAGATGAGACAGATGAGTCTAACCCAGGCCATTTTAATGTTGCTGACCCGTTAATGAAGGCTCTCACAGCTACAGTGTTTGAGGGTTACCTACTTGAACTAGGACAAATAGGAGATTTTCTTGTATTGGGCTTTTATTCCCTAGTTTATTGTTTTGTACTAGTTATTATACACCTCACTTTGCTTTAGGACAAATGGGAGATTGTTGGGGTTGATGCCCTAAAGTCTTGTGTCCTGTAGTTTGTAAATAGTATGTACGAACGCATGTGTTGTTAATATATGATATTTACTTCACATATTGTCTTTTTGCTCGATTACTTATTTTATTTGCTTTACCACAAACCAATAAACATAAAATCCCTGGTTATCTGTATGTGACTCAAGCATGTATGTGGTGACATACAAGTGGATCATGTCTTAAGTGATAACCAAAATGGTCTGTAGTATATGGATATAGGAGGGAAACCTTATCCTGGTAACGCTACGGATGCGGACCGCTTTGTGGAGTAGTCACAAGTGTTGTGACTTGTTACAGATGGTCTGATCCTGATCATTCGTGTTGGGGACATGCGAACGTGGGGTATCCTATACAAAGAGTTTGTATGAGACCTGATCACGAAGTGTTAACGTCTCATTATATAATACCGTTCATGATAAAGACTTCACTTCACTAGGATGACCATAGTTAACATGACCTCAATCCTGAGTGAGTTGGGAACTCCGGCCATTGAGGGCGGTCCTTTCATTTGTATGGGTGCACTGGCCAGGTCGCCGATTCAAACCTACCATTTTGGGGATTCGTCTGATTTGGGAGCTGGGAACTCAGCTACACAAGATGGAATTCACTGCTTCCCCGAGGCAGAGGTAAGTAGATAGATAGCTCCCTTAAGGGCTGGTTTCGGGGCTTGAACGATGTGGCGCCATACACATTCTCTTAGCACGAGAGGTGTTCACACATAGTTAGACTATGTAGTATCATTCATTAGAGGAATCAGTGGTACTTAAGGAGTAAGATGTAACTACAGAAGCATAACGGTAATTTGGCCCAGCTGTACTTACGAGCATCTGTGAAGGGTCATCGTACTCATGATTGGTTATATCCGATGGACACAGACATATATATTTGTGGGAAGAAGAGTTCAGCTGTTAGTCTTTAGTGGAATGGCTGACAGTTAACAAATGGTGGATCTCGTGGCTAAAGAGTTTAGTCAACTATTCACGTACTGTTGGAGCTTTGAGTCACGGGTCCATTAGGTCCCCTGGGTAGCTTGGATAAAGTCGAGAACCAGTATTTGGGTTAATTTGAAATGTTCAAATTGATAAGAGGAAGTTCGATTATATATGATATAATTGGACTGGTTAATTATATAGGATATAAATGGCTAAATGTATGAGATACATTATTTTGGAGAAAATTAGATATAAATAGGTCGCTTTAGGTTTTGCTCCAATTGGATTTTTCCCTTCAGATTGGCAGCTTAGGACGGATCTCTAGAGTAAGATTTGTTTTAATGACTAGTTGAGAATAAGCTTAGGACAGATTGGCAGCTTCAATTATAAGAGTAAGATTTGTTTTGGTATTAATGACTAGTTGAGAATTTCTCAATTCAGAGGAGGGATAATTGACCTCCCTTCGGCAGCATTTGTCTTAAACCTTTGAAGTGTCATTGCAAAACTAGATGTCACACAGGGTTCATATTAGTTTTGCTAAACCTTATTGGATGTTGTATGTTTTATCAACGGGTATTTGCTTAAAACCTAACGTAGGTCAATGTGTTTTTGTTTTCAGCAACTTGTTAGTATTTCCGTTGAATGCCTTTAATTTGACCAATTACATACAGTGGAAAGCGTCTTGTAAAACGTATTTCATGGTAAACGACCTCGAATTTTTCATGATTGAGGAATGTCCTCAAGTCTCGACCTTTGATGAACCGCTAAGTGTTCGTAATGCATATGAGGTGTGGATGAAGGCTCATTCATTGGCCCAACTTCACATTTTGGCTAACATACCTGATGTTTTGGCCAAAAAGGTTGAGAACATGGTCATTGAACGCAAGATCATGGACTCGTTGCAAGAATTTTTTGAACGTCAGTTCTTACATTTTGAGCCCAAAGGGATAGATGACAAAACCAATAGTGTCGGTTCCTAAGTTAAACTCCAAGAAGCGGAAGCAAATGTTGCTAACCCGATTAAGATTCATAGAAGAGAAGTGTTCTCTGATATGAAACTGGGAGCTTATTTAGGTTATGATACAGATCGCACTACTCTCCAAAAGAGAAGGATTTCTAAAGACAATAAATCTAATTTATTAGTCTTGGAGACGTGTTTGGTAGAAAATGATGATTCTGCCTGAATCCTTGATTCAGGTGCTATTAATCATGTAGCCTCTTACTAAGGATTTAGTTCCTGACAAACGTTGCCATAAGGAGAGATGACTCTTAGAGTTGATACTAGTGAGGTTGTTTCAGTTGTTGCTGTAGGCAAGTGATAACGGGCAGAAATGCACGTTATTACAACGTAAAAATATATAAAAAAAAATGTAGGATTGCGACGGTAAAATTATATAAAATTGTGTCCAAAAGCAAGAAGTTGAGAACATTGCGATCGCATGCGTCCATCGCATTAAAGTAGCTAATTTACGTATTTTGTATAGGAAAATGCGTTGGCACAAGGTAGAATTGTGATCAAAGGAATTCAGCATCCGAGCGCATTAAGAGATTGCGACTGCAAGGCTACGCGATCGTTTGCATTCGCGAAAATCTACTCAAGAAGGTGGTCGCATAGAGACGGCGCATTAAGGTGAAAGCTTAATAAATCACGATGGGACAGAAAGCTGATGACAGTCGAATCCGAATTTAGTTGACATGCCGTTAACGACACACTGTAGCAAGTACACTCAACTTTTCGGTTACAATTATTCGGTGCATCAGACAGAGAATTAATGACATCCCATCAGTGCAATCATTTGAGAGAAAAAGCTCTTCACCCTGAAGCTCTATAAATACCGAAGGCCACCTTCGTTAAAGGAGTTCAGTTCGGTTCTATTCTAGTTGAGCCATATAAAGAGTTCACCATATATAAGATAGTTAGTCGTTGTTCATAGTTTTCTTATACTTAGAAGGCGAAGGCGAGAGAAGAGAGAAGACGCAAGAAGATCATCCTAGTCAGCTCGAGGGAGTGCTAGGGAGTGTGGAAAACAGAGAGAGGGTCGACTCTTGTGAAAGCAAGAATATTCTTTGAGCAAAGTAGAGAAAAACAGTGTAAAAGCCTTGGGAAGTAAGAAATTGCTACCAGGCTTCTTATCTTTATTTCCCATTGTCATTCTGTATTTCGATTTCATTTATTTCTTTTTGTCATTGGAAATTGCATTTCAACATTTGTTCACTCTCTTTACATTACGCATGAGTAACTAAACTTTCGAATGGGTTGAGAAGTACTTAGCTAGCATGACCTAAGATCTTCATTGCATGCGATCATCTTGTCTTATGTTGTGTCCATCACCCCTTTAGAGCTACTCGAGAGAGAGTCTAAAGAAAGAACCTTGACTTCAGAGAGCTAGGTTAGAATCTAGACTTGAGAAAGCAAGATTAGATTTGCATAAGTAAGAGATAGAGACTTAGAGATAAGTTCTGTTTGCTAACATGCATCACATGCACCCTAGAAATAGGTTATGGTAGTATGCAGTCGCCTTGTGTATGTGTGTGTCATTCATCATCGCATAGACAAGAATAGAGGCTTAGACATAAGTCCTATAGACATCATCGCATACATTGCATGCGTTCTAAAACTAGAAGCTATAACATTTACATTGAGAGATAACTTGTTGTCGTATGTGTGTAGCATGATCGCATAACGTGAACACAATCTTAGGAAGTATTAGCTAAATCCCTTCTCATCCCGTTCCCTTGCATACTCATTGTACTTTCGTGTTATTAACTCTTTTCTCAATTCCATCGCATAGACTTTATACCTTAAACAACATACCAACCAACGCATTGTTTTATTTATTACCGCAAAGAGATCTGAAATTACCATCGCATACTGTTTCCATAGTCCCTGTGTTCGACCCTGGGCTTACCAGGCAACTTAGTAGTATTTATACTTGGATCTTGCTAAGAAAACTTGCATGCACAACGCATACACCACCACTACATTTTATACCATTATTTCATCGCACTAATCATGCATCAGCAGGCTGAAGTTATTTCTAGACAAGAAACGTTATCTGTTACTGGATAATGTTTTCGTAGTTCCTCATATTAAAAGGAACTTAATCTCAGTTTCTTGTCTCATTGAACAAGGGTATACCATCTCTTTTTCTGAGAATAAATTGTTTAATTTCAAGAATGGCATAGAGATTGGTTTTGGTTCGATGGAAAGTAACTTATATATACTAAGATCGTTAGTCATAAAAGCCTTGTTCAACACTGAAATGTTCAGTACAACGACAACAGCTAAAAGACTAAAGGTTTCTCCTAAGGAAAGCGCCCATTTATGGCATCTAAGGTTAAGTCACATCAACCTCAATAGGATTGAGCAGTTTGAGAAAAATGGACTTCTAAAGATTTTAGAAGAAAACTCCTTGCTGGTGTGTGAATCATGCCTCGAAGGCAAGATGACCAAACAACCTTTTATTGGAAAAGATTACAGAGCCAAGGAAGCCTTGGAGCTTGTACATTCTGACCTCTTTGGTCCGATGAGTGTTAGAGCTTGAGGTAGGCATGAATATTTCATCTCTTTTATAGATGATTATTCAAGGTATGGGTATCTCTACCTAATGCAACGTAAGTCTAAAGTCCTTAACAAGTTCAAGGAGTATAAGGCTGAAGTTGAAAACTTGTTAGGTAAGAAGATAAAAACACTACGATCTGATCGTGGTGGAGAGTATATGGACCTCTAATTCTAGAACTATATGATAGAACATGGGATTACGTCCCAACTCTCGGCCCTAGGTACACTCAGCAGAATGGTGTATCAGAAAGAAGAAACAGAACCTTGTTAGACATAGTTTGGTCTATGATGAGTTATGTTCATCTTCCAGACTCGTTTTAGGATTTTTCAGTGGAGACTGCATGCTATATTCTAAACAACATTCCCTCGAAAAGTGTTTCTGAAATACCTTCTCAGTTGTGGACAGGCCGTAAAGGTAGTTTACGCCAGTTCCGGATTTGGGGGTGTCCAACGCATGTGCTTGTGACTAACCCGAAGAAGTTGGTACTGCGTTCGAAAGTTTGCCTCTTTGTAGGTTACCCCAGAGAAACAAGGGGTGGATACTTCTATGATCTGAGTAAGAACAAAGTGTTTGTTTCTACGAAGGCTATCTTCTTGGAAGAAGACCATATAAGGGATCATAATCCACAAAGTAAGCTTGTTTTACGTGAGATTTCTAGTAAGACTGAGACTACTGAGGGTTCTGTTGGGGTTGATGCCCTAAAGTTTCGTGTCCTGTAGTTTGTAAATAGTACATACGAACATCTGTGATTGTTAATATATGACATTTACTTCACATCTTGTTATTTTGCTCATTTACTTGTTTAGTTGCTTTACCACAAACCAATAAACATAAAATCCCTAGTTATCTGTATGTGACTCAAGCATGTATGTGGTGACATACAAGTGGATCATGTCTTGAGTGATAACCAAAATGGCCTGTAGTATATGGATATAGGAGGGAAACCTTATCCTAGTAATGCTACGGACGCGGCCCGCTTTGTGGAATGGTCACAAGTGTTGTGACTTATCACAAATGGTCTAATCCTGATCATTCGTGTTGGGGACATGCGAGCGGGGGCGTCCTATACAAAGAGTTTGCATAAGACGTGACCACGAAGTGTTAACGTCTCGTTATATAACACCGTTCATGACAGAGACTTCACTTCACTAGGATGACCATAGGTAACATGACCTCGATCCTGAGTGAGTTGGGAACTCCTGCCATTGAGGGCGGTTCTTTGATTTGTATGG